>NC_084532.1:26600173-26909548 GCF_024500275.1 Phycodurus eques
ATATGCGCTAACAGCTGCAACCTGTTTGATTTCTGTTTCATGGATTGCTTTTTGTCTAAATGAATGAATGTAAACACAATTAATCCGTTCCAGTGCCCAAAAAAAAAATAATTGTAACCGATTTCTCTAAAGGCCACTATAGGGCCTGAAATGGCCAAAAAGCATTTTGCCAAAGCACTCCAAAATAAAAGTTGAGATAGTGAGTTCTCCTTTATTTTCTTAAAGTAAAAAAAAAAAAAAAAAAGAAACATTCAAAATGTTATTATAATCAGAATCATCTGATTAATACTGTCACCATTACCACATTTGAGGGTGCTAGTTGCAGAAAGGAGCTTTAAAAGACAACAAATTGTCCTTGAAATCTCCTATCAACTCCATGGAAATTAAACACACTGTGTTTTTTATGTGCATACAAGCATTACTCTGTTTATTTTATATATATATTTTTATATTTTTTGAAGAACAGATGGCCAGCTACTCGTTGAACAGGTGCTTCCAGAGTGATTCCTTATCCTTCTAGTAATAACATACCAGTGCGCTTTGTGTTAATGTATTGTACTACAACACAATATGAAAAAAGGACACAACTGAAATGACGTTTCTCCTTTATAACATTTGTTTATACATGTCGTGGGTGTAGTACAACGTGATGTATATTTTATGTCATATTTTGGAGGGTTTGGTGACATTTAAGGGGCATGATTTTTTCATTGTCATCTATTATTCACAGCATCTCTTCTCTTTCTCTTTTTTTTGGCCTTCACTAACTTTTCAACCTTTGATATGCTGTGATGATCATTTTTTTGCACTGTATACAGGGAAAAAACTCCCACAGGAAATCATCGAAATGGAATTAACCAGTTGCATGGTCATAGATCAAATGAAATACAGTAATCTGCTCCAGGGTCATGAAAAAAAATGAAATGAGTCTGATATATTTACAGAAAAATGTTTAAAAAAAATAACCTGTCAACATTTCAGTGTTTCCGAAATTATTTCTTTCCAATACGAAATAATGAAAATTTAAATTGTAGCAGGGTTGATTTTTTTCATTTTCTTTAAAACATCCAAATTATTATGATAAACAAAATATGAAGGTAGAAGTTCTTTGTTTCCAATTTATAAAAACTTGTTTTCCTATACAAAATAATGGGAATGGTAATAATTTATGTACTGTTTTAAATTTTTATAGAGATAAATTGGGTTTAATGGAAATGGAAATGGTATCTTACAGCACCATAAAAATAGTATGTTCAAAAATCACAAATCTAAATAATAGCTTGAATGGTCATTTAAAATTAGTATGGAAAATATTTTTAAAAATCCCCTAAAAAATCAAAACAATCTTTTCAAGGTCATTTTTAAAAATTTACAATAAGTATAATAATCACAAAAAAAGAATAGAAAAATTGTCAGTCCATTTAAATTTGGTGTTAAATTTACACTAACACAACAAAAAGAAAATCGCATTTTCAGGGTTAGCATTGTATGTTTTAAATCTTAAAATTAGTAAGGCAAATTCTGAAAATAAAATTAAAAAATTCAGTAAATAAAATGAAAAAGAAAAACAATCTAGCATTATGTAAAATCAAGAGCATTTCGAAATGGGCTCTTTGCTTCATTGTATATATATATAATATAAAAATGTTTTTTCTCCCCCTCCCTTTATTTCACACGCTTTGATAACCAACAATGTTCCTACTTGAAAATACCGCTGCACCTCTTTTTGTAAAAAAGCTGAAGAGAAAATGTGTGCAATTATGTCGTTAGGGCTAAACATAGTCGACTGTCATTGCATTCACTTCGCACTCGCTGACCCAGTCAAGTAAAAACGAAAAAAAAAAAAAACACGTTAGAAAAAGGGTTACGCAAGTGGCTGCGAATTACATATGACATCCACGGTAATAACGAGCTCCATTCTGAGCTTTAATGTGTTAAAAATATCCTGAGGAGCGTCTCCACATTCCTGCGGTTCCTCCATTGGAGGGGGAAAAAAAGAAAAAAAACATGCCAGCGATGGATGTTTGTTGGTTTCGCCTCCTTGCATTCTTGACACTGAATCGGGGGCCAGAATTTCTTCAAGCAGTCTTCCAAACCCCGGGATGAGTCGCCAGGCCGGCTGCCAATGTGAATTTCAAGAACTCCGTTTAGGATATTTAAACGTTTGAGATTGATGGACGGCCTTGTTTGTTGACTTGCGTTGTGAATGTAGTGCTTTTGGAATTGTGTGATTGCTGCCGGCTTTGCTGGGTAGACGCCTTTTCATAGATGTACTCTTAAGTCCCGCTTTCATTCACGCTCGTCCTCGCATTCTCGTTTTAATTTTCTCCTACCTGTGAATTTACGCTTATGTTCAGAGTTACGGCTCTGAAATCTCACCCCAAAAATGTTTTTGACGACATGTAAAGAAATGTGTCACTGTGGAAGCTTTAAATTCAAATATACCTGAACTTGCCTAGAAGATTAAATTTTAATAAAATTTCTCAAAAGATGCTTCAAACGTTTTTTGCGGACCTCTGTTACGTGTCGCACAAAACCACCGCATATTTTGTAAATCTCATGAGTCCTCTGCAAATTTTGCAAAATGTCTGTAAATCCAGCGAGACATCTCTTCAAATCTTGTATAAAAGCTGCAAATTCTACTAGACCTCTGTAAATATCGCAAAGATTCTGCATTTCTTGCAAGAGCGCTGCAAATCTCCAAAAAATCTCTCTGGACCTCAGCAAATATCATGAAAGTTCTGCGAATCCTGTGAGGCCTCTGTAAATCCTGTTAGTCCTCTGAAAATATTGTAGAACGGCTGCAAACGCTGCAAGGCTGCTAGAAAGCTCTACCTGTACAACATCTACAAATCTCACAAAACCCCTGGAGCGTCTAAAAATCCCACAAGACGTCTTCAAATCCTGCAAGACCTCTGAAAATTTTGCGAAACATCTAAATCCCACGAGACCTGCAAATACTGCGAGACGTCTGCAGAAATTTCTGAGACATCTGTAAATCTAATAAAGACCTCTGTAATTTTGATAAATCTCGCACAATGTCTGTAAATCCAGCGAGGTGTCTTTAAAATCCTGCAAGACATCTGCAATTCTCTCAAAACGTCTCTAAATCTGGTGGGACCTCTGCCAGTACTACTAGACTTGTGCAAATTTCCCTAAACATCCCTAAATACCTTGTCTAACCTTTGGAAACCCTGCAACATGTCTGTAAATCCCGCAAGACTACTTCTACAAATCCAGTGACATTTTGATAAACCTTGCGCATTCCCTACAAATCTTGCAAAATTTCCAAAACGTCAGCAAATCCTGCGAGACCTCTGCAAATATCATGAAACCTCTGTGAATCTTGTGAAATGTTTGCAAATCCCACATTTTCTGCAAATCTGGCATAAACTCTGCAAATCCCACATATATCAATACATTTGAGCTCAGTGAGCATCTCTAAGGATTAACTCCACAAGTTTACCTGAACCACAATCAGGCACAATGTCATGCAAAACCTCTACAAATCTCGTAAAACCTGTACGAATACCCTTAGACTTTGACATAAAGTCTTTCAAGAGACTTCAACTGTGTGCACGTAATTGTCACTTCAATGACACTTAAAAATGTTAAAATGTCACTTCAAACACTGCCTGTTGCGTCAGTCAATTTAGATTCTATCCATCCATTTTCTATAGGGCTTATCCTCATTAGGATTTGCGGGTAAGCAGGAGCCTCTCTTTGCTGATTTTGGGAGAGAGGCGGTGTCCACCCCGGACTGGTCATCAGTCAATCGCACGGCAAATACAAGTACAGTGTATGTAAAATGTGGGAGGAAACCAGAGCACCTTGAAAACACTCATGCAAGTACAGGAACCCAGATTTGAACCGGTAACCCGAAACAAAAGGAATAATGAACATTTGCAACCAGCTACGACTGTTAGCGTGTCTCCAATTGTGGAAATACATTCTATAGACTTGCTGCCGAGTCAGATAACATGGTTAGCTAGCTTGGCTAACATCAGCTCGTTTCTGCTCTCACGTTACTTCACGTAGTGAAGATAAGCTTTTGCCTTTGGGTAATTCAGGAAAATATAATGGGTAGCTTGCTAGCTATAGTCATCTCTACAGCATGTTATCCCTTGAGGCATCAAAAGAGTATGTCTCTACCATTAATCTGAGGAATAGAAAAGTCAATTAACTGGCCATGGTCATGTTAACCATGTCTGAATTCCCACCACATCTATTTTTGAATCAACTTATCTGTTGACATGTAATATATGGCTGGTGTTGGATCTCACATTCAAGATTCTTACCTCATGGAACATCTTCTTTTCAACTGACATTTCACACATTAACACTAAGGTAGTAGAAAAGAAGGCTAAAATGATCATTCAAGCCATGGAGATGGTTTTCTCAATCGCTCTGCCTTGGTCAAATGACATGGAAGTGTTTGTTCACGAGTTGTCTTTTTTTTGTCTTTTTGTATCTGTGACATCATGGTGAAAAGGCGTATGGGAACAAATGTTTGGAATTCCGAACAAATCAGGCATTTCAGACTCCATTGTGTTGGACTTTAGAAATTCCACTGTACAGTCAACTGTGACATCATCATTTCAGCATGTCACAGTCGTGAAAAAGTCCACGACGAGACGAGACGGCACGAGGTGGTCCAGAGCGACTGTCACTAATGAATGTGCTGCTATTTGCTCGTTACACGTCGCCTCTGGTGTTTTCACATTCACCAGCGTCTGTTTAACAAAGCGTCCTGATTGCTCTGTTGCCGGCACCGTGTGGGATTTGGCGCCTCATTAGCATCATATTTGGCACATTTGGGATGAGTGAGGCTGGCGGTGTCGTACCGCACTGTCACAGGGGTAATCATCATGTTGATTTTATGTTTACTCTTTAGATCTATTTGGATTATTCAGCGTATAATCTGGAGATAAAAAAAGTGAATTTGGTTTTGAACTCATTCCTGTTCAAAAGGATAAAGCCTGGCGTGATCACTGGAGTTGAAAAAGGCCGCGCTAAAGCACGTCACGATGCTGGATGCTCTGTTCTCGTTTTCCTGACCTGATTTGTTTTCTGTGTTATAAAAACTTATTGATTTCTGATCCGTCACAAAGCCATCACTAGGAAATGCAAATTGGCCAATCACTGCGCAGAACAGAACAAATCTTTTTATTTTTATTTTTTTTTTTAAATCGTTGTGGATATATTTTTACTCTTTTAATGTCCCTGTTCAGTGACAATAATCTCTTCTAAATTCGATACACCACAAAGAAGAAATTTGTTCAAAACCCTGCCAAATTTGAACAATTTGAAAAAATTGGCAAGGATATAAAATGAGCCTTCAAAATCGTGAAAAATCAAGCCATTTTTTCAGCTCTCAAACACTGGGCGTGTGTGCTGAATGCACTGAAAACACGCCCCGCACAACTGTCAATCAAATAACAATACCACGACGTGGAAAAATGGATGCTACTTCGTCTAGCATCTTTCTTATACCTACAAGTAAGTACATGTTTGCGCAAAATATTTCCACTTAAAGCCTCCGGTGGCTGGACTATATCCCACTGTGTTGTCGCAGGGCTTTTCCGTGCCACAACAACGAGGCACTCGCTCTAAAGCAGCCATGGTAGTGTAAAGCCCCTTTCCAGATGCTGGTTGTCACATCAGAATTTTAAAAATAGTTTTTACTTCCCTCCTTCGCCTTATCTGCGTGACTACTTGCGGCAGACAATGAGGCGCTCAGAAGCGACCAGGCCAGCCCGAAGCCCCGATCCGCATGCTAGCTGTCAAATCGAACTTATAACTTATGTCTTCGTTACATGCACACACTGACGGCCAACAGCAAGGCGCTCTATCCCAAGGGAAGATGTGTTTTCGTGGCATCGCAATTGCGCCATATAATTGCTGATGCAAACGAAGGTACTCATGTTCTTATACTTAACATACTATACATAAAGCTATGCTTTCATCCGCAAAGTAATTTGAATCCCTCCTGAGGTCATTATCGTATGATTTCCCCCCCCCCACACACTCTAATATAAGCTAGTACTTGTATTAGTGGTAAAATAACGTTATGCTATTATTAGCTCAAAATCCTTACATTGTTACTAACATGAGGCTAGCAGCAGTTCCCTTGTTTGTATAAAGCCTTCTTATTTTTGTGTTGTTTTGCAATCTCAACTAGAGAACTGTTGATGATCTGTGACTTGTACGCTAGGGTAGCTACACGGTTTGTTTTGCTTTGCATCATTTCCTTGTCGCTTTGATACATTGGATGTGAACTTCAAGCGCAATGACATGTTTTTGCGCAGAGGATCAGGGGCTGTTTTGAGCTGGGAGCGGAGCGCGGGATAAAGCCCGAGCCGAAACGCTATCATCCTCTTCCTCCTCCTTGCCGAGGAAAGTGAGGAGGCGCGTAAAAAGGGGTAAATAAGATGCACTTAAGGATGGACAGATGCGATTAAGATAGGCTGTGGTGATTAAGAGGCTGATATAGATACCGCTTGGATAAACAGCCTGAGCTGTGAGTCAATTAAAGTCCAAAGCTGCCCAAAAACAACTCGTTTAACTTTTCAATTAATCTCCTTTGGGCGGGGGGGTGAGTGAGAATGCTGCGGAGTGAGCAGTGACGAGCCAAACAGCTGGACGCTCCCAACCGAAGGCCAAAAACAATGACCCCAACCTCCAGATGCTTTCAGGCAAACAAGATTTTTATAGCACTTTGTTGTATTTTTTGGCCCCAAAACCTCTTTCACACAGAGATGCCACACTATCGCTGCATCAGAACAAGAAGTCGCCTTTGCATTTTACATAAAACCCACCAAACCCGCCGGATATTACCGCAACTGTGTGCATTTTCACACAGACATACTGCAAAATTGCAGTTGCTTCACCATATTTTATAGTTTGTGAACACATATTGTATGTCAGCCTTTTCTGTTAAAGCACAGCTGCAGACGGGGTTGTTTGTAGCATTTTGGTTTAGCAACGCCAACTGATGTCATATTGTTTGAGGGTCAGATTAATCCAGACTAAACCTTGTGTCGGGCCTGCAGCGATCGACATCTCAGCGAGTGCTCACCTTCTGTGGATTAAAAAAAAAAAAGTCCACATTTCAACATCCGTCATGGCACAAAACAAAACAGCCTAGTAAGAAACCACAGACAGCTGGTGGTTCATGCAAAGGTTAGCTCAAGTATTCAGGTGGGTTTAATAGTGATGCAATGTAATCTCTGCTACAATACAGTACACTGATGAAACAAATCTAATAAAAAGACTTTTTTTTTTTTTACCCCTTCGTTTGCCCTCCAAAATCAGATGCTTGTGAAGTTAAAAAAAAAAAAAAAAAAAAAAAAAAAACTCGTGCTGAGCTTAGCTGCATGCTATTGTGTGCAAAAGGCAGTATGAGGAAACCTTGGCGCACTGTGACATGATGGAGGTTTTTTTCAGGGGGCCTAGAGCTGCTCATTTTTATGTGTTGGCCGTATTCCTCTTCTGTCTCAGAGAAGGGTTGGAGAAATCGGCCATGCGGCTGCCAACTTTCCCAAGAACAAGTTCAAGTATGCAGTAATAAGTACAGACAAGCGGATAAATCAAACTTGGCCGTTTTCATCAAGCGACATTGCAATAACGTGGACACTATTGCTATGCGGAAGATAAAGAGGCTCTTAAAGTCATCTGGAAACAAAGTGCTGCTGATGTGTGGCAGCTATTCTGTCTCCATTTGTTTGTCTTCTACAGTTTGTGTTTTCTAATTTCTCTGTTCGTTTGTCTTGTATGGTTCGTCGTCAATTTATCGATTGCATTTTCTTCTTTCTAAATTTGTCTTCACTAGTTCTTTCCCTAGTTGTCTTCTACAGTTTGAGTCTTTCTCTGTTTTGTCTGTCACTGTTCGCGTGTCAGTTTTCTCTGGTTTGCGTCTTCTCTCTCCATTTGCCTTTCCTGGTTTCTGTCTCCTTTCATCCGGTTGGTTTCTTTTACGCGCCGCGGCGATATCTTTTTTTCTACGGTTTTCGTCTTCCTTCTCAGTTTGTTTGACTTCTGCGGTTCATTTCATCTTCTTCCCTTGATTGTCTTCTACGGTCCACGTTTACTTGTTCTAAATACGTTTGTTTTCTGCTAATGTTCGCGTCTTCTTTCGCAGTCTATTTTCCATGGTTTGCGTTTTCTTCGTTTGTCCTCTCTGGTTGATGTCTTCTTCATTTGTCTTCCACTGTTTGCATGGTGGTCTTTCTCCGTTTGTCTTCTATGCTCTGCATTTTCTTCTGTCTCCATTTGTCTTCTATGGTTTCTGATGTCATCTTGGTTTGTCCTTTATTTGAGTAGTTTCCTGTCTCCAGTGATATTCTATGGTTCGCTTCCTCTTAGTTTGTTTGCTGTCTTCTATGGTTTGTATTTTCGACGGAGAACCACATGTTGTCTCCAGTTTGTCTTCTTTCTCCACTTGTCTTCCACAGTTCACGTCATCATCTTTCTCCGTTTGTCTTCTATGGTCTGTGTCTTTTTGTCATAGTTTGTCATCTTCTATGGTTTGCATTTTCTTTGTTTCTGTTTTTCGATACACAGTTTATGTACGGTTTGTGTCTTTCTCTGTTGTTTGTGTTCTATGCTTCGCATCATCTTCTAATGTGCAAAAGGCAGTAAGAGGAAACCTTGGCGAGCTGTGACATGATGGAAGTTTTTTTGCGGGGTCTAGGCTCATTATTGTGTGTTGGCTGTATTCTTCTTCAGACTCCGAGAAGGGCTGGAGAAATCGTCCATGTGACTGCCAACTCTCCTGCCTGTTTCCCAAGAACAAATTCACGTATGCGCCATTTTAAAGTCGTAATAAGTCAAGACCAATGGATAAATCAACCTCAGCCTTTCATCATTTGCCATTGAGATAACATGGACACTGTTGCTAGGTGGAAAATAAAGAGGCTCTTAGTCATCTCTAGACAAAGTGTTATTGACTAACGGCGGCTATGCGGCCTTGCCAGGGAGAAAGGGATTACATGCCCGAGCCAAAACTCTATACAAGTTTGAATAGATTGCATCGGCACCGGAAACAATACCTAAGCCATTGCTATCGCAAAACATTGGAGACTCTAATTGCCAGTGATAATAGTTTGTGTAGTTCAGCAAACTGTGGTGGCTTTTAAACAGCATATGGCTAGGAAGAAATCCAGAAATCCACACTAATCCGTCAGTCTTGTATAGTGTACTCACTATGGGGATTATACTGTATGTTTCCACTTTCCCCATGTTTATGTCCTTAGCTTTGCATTGAGCCGAGCACCCTTTCAGCAAATGTTGTTGTTGTTGAGCTGCATGAAAGTTGATGTATGTAGCATCTGGTCAGCGGGTGTAGTTATAAGAAAAACTTGTTTTCGACTACATTGGCTTGAACTGTTTGGCAATAAATAAACAGTAAAGCTCCTCCTCTGGAGATAACAAGCAAAGAAGGAGATTTTTGCGCAATATTTACAAATGTCAGGTGTGTAACGGTACGCCAGAAATCACAGTTTGATTTGGTACAGTTAGGTAAACAGGAACAGATTTAATGACATTAAGTCGGTAAGCTATTCAGAAATATAAAAAGCAAACTTCTTGCTGTAAATTTTCCGGTGAATGAAAGATTATTGAATAAACAAAATGTACACAGTAAAAAAAAAGCTGTGGTCTCCGCCTTCTAACGCTGTGGGCATGTCGGCTGAATGCATGAAACAACACACTGCTGAAAAATGGATGCTACTTTGTCTCGCAACTTTCTTCTGCTCACACATCCTCACTTGTCTGAAGCGCTAAATATATCTGCCTAAAGCCTCTGGGAGCTGGAATATATTCCACTGCGTCGTCGCAGGGCTTTCCACGCCGCGACAAGAGGTGCTAGCCATCAGCTAGTTTGCGAGCTAACCGATTAGTTTTTTTAAATATTTTTTTGGAAGAAAGTGGCGCTTTATTAGGCTTTCTTTTTACGAAATAACGGAAGGAGACGTTGAACAATTCTCAAATGAAGAAAATAATGTGCACAGTTTTTAGGTTTGTCTTCCACAGTTTTCATTTTCTTCCGTGTTTGTTGTCTTCGATGGGTCACACCTTTTTTCCCCCTTTCCTTTCTTCTATAATTCGAGTTGTCCTGCTTTTTTTTAGTCTTCTATAGTTCACGTCCTCTTTCTCTTTTTGTCTTTCTCAATGGTTCAGGTCTTCTTTTTCCTTTTGGTTTCTTTAACGGTTTGCACTTTTCTTCATTGTGTTCTATGGTTTGCATCATTTTTGTACATTGCTCGTCTTCTTTGGTTAGCATGTTTTTCTCTCAATTGCTTATCTTCTAGGGTTTGTGTCGTCTTTTTCCTCTGGTTTTCTTCTATTCTGTTTTCTTTCCGTTTTGTTTTTTGGTCCTTTTTCTCCATTTGTCTTCAGTGACTCCCACCTTATTCTCTCTGCTTTTGTTTGCTATTGCAGAGAAGCCGAAAGACAACTACAATACTACTCTTAAACGCAAAATATGGTAAGACTTTAAACGGTAATAATAACAATCTGAAATTTCATCCTGCTTCATTGGTAGTTTTATCCCTACTGCATTTACTTTCCTAAAGCAGTACACTGTGCTTTGATCCACATTTGTGTGTTCAACTTGTATTGCTTGAAGGCCTCATTGGTTGGTCTCTGCGTTCCCAAATGTCAGTCGGCTGCTTTTTGTTTTTTTTTTAATTTTCAATTTTTTGCCGCAAGAGGTCTGAAAATTGTTGTGTTAATCCGGAGATGACAGCGGTGACAATGATGGGACATTATTCAAACATTGCCAGTGGGTATGTGTGTTAAGGCGGGGCGGGGTGGGCTGGGTTGGGGGGGGGTTAGAAGAGGGCAAATAAGCAAATCAGCATTTTGGCTTCAGAAGAGGATTCTGGCAAAGTCAAAAAACTTACAGCCTATCTGGAAGGGAGCAACATTGCCTTGAATTGATTAAACGTCACATCAAACCAGCGTTAATTGCTCTCATTTGACAGGCATTGTGTTGTCCTGGAGCTTGTTATTAGCACTACCGTCTGACTATTATTTTTCTACCTACCTGGATGCTAACAAACAACAATTCAGCCCTGAAGTTGCTTTAACTGAGCAACATTACATTTCTTCAACATGTTTGTAGTGAGTAGCCGCAGAGAAAAAGTTTCAAAGGCATACCTGAAAAAAATAAAACAAAAAAACTGCAATACCGTATGTCAATAATTGCATAACTACTATATGATAATATGGTCACTCTCCCAAATGTGTATTGTTTGTTCTATAAATAAAAAGACCAGACAAAATGTTCCTTTGCGTTCTACTCTCGATTGATAAGAGACTGTCCGGTATTTTTCTGTTGTAAATACTTGGGCATACTGATAGAATTTTAGATCACATGTATCTTGTCTTGTGAAAAGACTGAGGCTAAAACTGGGTTTTTATTTTAGAAGCAAGTTGTTTTTGTTTTAATGTAAAAAAGCGGCAACATTTTTACCCGTTTTAGATTACGGTGAGTTGTTGTACATGCACTGTATGCCTCTGCACAGTGTCTCCATCTGGTTGATGCTGTCTACTATTCATCTTTGAGCCTCATTACAAATTGTCACGCTCGGTCTCACCGTTGTGAGTTGTACTCTCGGGTTGGATGGCCTGCGTTGGGGATCTGTAGGCTCACTGGTACACCTTTATTTATAAGCCAATTCTTGGTCTGCTTCTCACCTATCTGAGTGTTTTTGTCGGGCAGAAAAATACCGGACAGTATTTGTTGTGTTCTCAGGACCTCCTTACACCCTCTGTTCCAAAGGCTAGGATAGAAATTGGGAGAGGGCTTTTGGGTGCTCTGCACCAACAGCCTGGAATTTATTGCAGAATGACGTAAAAATCAAGGAACTGGTGTGCTTTAAATGTTTTTAAATCCATGATGAAATAATTGGAAGCAGTTTCTATTGAATGTCCATGTTTTAGCTCAACTGCTTGAACAATGGATTTGTAGGTATTACCCATAGATTGTTGTTGAGCTGCATGTTCAAATCCAAAATGTTTGGTTAATTTGTACTGTGCCTTTCCTTGTATGTCTGGAACTTCTTTGTCTTTTTTTGCTGCTGCCCGTCTTGGCTAGCTGTCTCTTGAAAAAGAGGGTTTCCATCTCAATGAGACAAACATGGTGAAATAAAGGTCAAAATTTTGAGCCTAGACTTTTTTTTTTTTTTTTTTTCTAACCTTCAGTGCTGCAAATTTTGAGATACCTTACTGATTTTCTTTGTTCCTGTGAAAATAAAGTTATATTCTAATGTATTCTAGTCTATTCTGTTTGCGAATTGTGAGATGCCTGATTTTCATTGTTCCTGTGACAGTGACACTAAAGTTTTACTGTGTTCTATTCTGTTCTGTTCAGGTTTGCTGACTCACCGTTAAATGTAAAACTCCACACTTTTGACAGTTCAGCCCCCTGTTGCCAGGTTAACTTTGCAACATGAAATTAGGTAGGGATGTCTATCATGAGTAGACCCACAAAAAAGTCCCAAGAAACCATGTCAGAAAAGACACATGAAGTCTGCCATTTTGGTTTGAAATGTTTTTTTTAAACGTCATTTTGGCCATATCCACGGGTCCTGAAGTTTGCTGACTCATCATGAAATAGCAATCTGTAATAACGCCACCGCTTTGAGAATTCAGCCCGTGGAACTGGTTTAACGTGGCAGCATGAAATTTGGTCGGGATGTCAATCATGAGTATAGCCACCAAAAAGTCTCAAGAATTTATGCCCAAAAAGACACAGGAGGTTTACTATTTTCTATTGAAGTGGCCATTTTCAGATGACTTTGACCATTTCCTTAAAAAAACAAACCTGTCTGAGAAAATCTGTCCGATTGCCACCAGATTTAAACCATCTATACTAGACGGATGGGAAAAGCTAAATTACGATTTTTTGGTTTTGTTTTGTTTTTCTCGTTGCATGTTATTAGAGCATGATGGAGAAGTTTGATAACTCTCCATAAAACACCAAACTCTAATAACCAGAACAGATTGTGCTCAAGGTTCAATGTAACCCCACGTAGAACTTTCTAAAAAGTCTTGGTGTAAAGCCAAATAGAACAAGTTGCAGGTTATGAATTTGTGTCATGAGAGGTGTGGCCTTCCTTTCCAGCCTTTGATGCACCTGAATGTTTGGCATGCTAATCAGGCGATTTATATTGATTTGCAGGCGCCTGGGTTTGTTTATTGTCGGCGTGGCGTTCCTGCCTTTAAAAGAAGAGCGCAATCCTCGGCGGAGGCTCGCGGGTTTGCATCGTGATATATTTACAGCTGTCACTCAGCGACCTCCCGAGACGTGAGCGAGATCGACTCCCGAGACGCGGCGCACTTATCAAGGAGCGAGCCGAGCAAGCCCGTCCCGTTTTTCTTTTTGATTCCTCCCCCGCCGACGCCGGCTGTCAGTCAGCGTTAAAGTCGCGTTCGCCGTATTTACAGGAACAAGTTTGCTTCGCGCCGTCATTAGGGAGCGAAGGCCAATTTGAATTTGCATCAACAAAATTGTAAACATTTTGTCAACAAGTGACTGTTTTAACAGCAATGATCATTTGTTGCTGTGGAAATGTAAAATAGGAACATAAATTGTAATAATTATATTAGAAGTTGTTCGGTTTGTTATTTAAAGTTTTTTTTGTACAAAACTGTATTCTTATCTATGGTCATGTTTTAAGAAAGCTACATTTGACAAAATTAGTGATGCATACAATAATTGTTGTCGAAAGCTTCTTCACTTGTTGAAGTTGTTGATGTATTATCCCTTGCTAAATAGTTGTATAGTTTGTCTCTGGGTATTTTGCACGGTAGATTTACATTTTGCTTATTTTTGTAATCTTACGTTTCACTATACTTTTTTAAAAATGAAATTAGTTTGAAATTAACAATTTAATTTAATTGCATTAGAATGAGGAAACAACAATTGTGTGGTGTGGATCATTTATTGCTGTAGAAACTATTTTAATTAATAGAAGAGCCCAATTTGATTCATTGTAATAGTTTACAAAAGTCTGTCAGAATAAGGAAATGGTGAATTACACTTTGGAAATAGATGGATAAGGGATGAATAATATAAATATCAAATAATGTATTTCTAATACAAAATAAATGAGCATAATTATATACATAAATAACAAGCTCCTTGCAAATTTATGGCTTTCTCATTTTTTGTCAGACAAAAAACAAAACAAAAAGAATAATAGTAAAAAAACGTTTTTGTGACTGCTGAAAATATGAAATTGTTGCTGTCCAATGATTATCAACCCATTTTCTCAACAAATTTTGGACTGAATTTTAGCTGAAAAAAAAGGACAAAAAAAATGTTTCTCCAAGTTTCAGGAAAAAAGTGAAAACTAAAATATCGTGTATATATACATCAATAAAACTATATATATTTGTTGTTTGTTAAATAAAACACTCCTGACATTTATCAGCCTCTGCCTTGTTGTGACTTTCACATTTTTATTCAACAAACATTATTTGCGTTTCGGATAAATGAAAAAAAAAAAAGGTGCATGATTTAAATTTTTTTGGACAGAGACCGATTATGTAGAAATGAAGAAATATTACTACTTTTACTGAAGATAAAACATGCTATCTTCCAAACATTTTTGTTCCTTTCCAGTTTTATATATTTGTTTCGGTTTACAAAAAAAACTGAAAATGTTTTTAAAAATGTGGAGATACATGCTTTTTATTGGACAGAGACAAAAATACACAATAATAGAATACATATTATCATAATAGTAATAAAGTTACAATAAGATATTATAGATCCGCTTGTTGTAAAGTAGTAAATTCATAAATCTTTCAATATATGTAATAACATTAAATAAATATGACATTAAATCACATTAAGTATATGCTCTGTATATAATTAAATCGTACCTATATTTCAAATGAAAAATAGGGCTGTCAACACAGAGTGGCACAAAAAAACTATTGAAAAATCTGTCTCGAAAAATGTGTGCATGTGCGTGTGTGTGTGTGTGTTTTATGTCTTTGTAGTATTCACAGTTTGGAATCTGATTCGGAATGCTTATCAGTCACAATAGCTAACGGGGGACAAACATGTATTTGTGTTTATGGTGTGTTCAACCTTCTCGTTATCCCTTCGTGTAATTAGCCTCATTATGCATCAGGCTTTAGCGGGATAAACCTTATCGCACTCCTTGTTCTCTCTCCCTGCTGGGTGCTCACCATGTAAAATAAAAACACAAAACTGCTGGAATTACGTACCTTTTACACCAGTAAAAACAGCCTCTTTTATCAAATACCAATCGGATCCCACTGTATAAAATACAACCCCAATTCCAATTAAGTTGGGACGTTGTGTTAAACATAAATAAAAACGGAATACAATGATTTGCAAATCATGTTCAACCTATATTTAATTGAATACACTACAAAGACAAGATATTTAATGTTCAAACTCATAAACTTGATTGTTTTAGCAAATAATCATCATCATTAACTTGGAATTTTATGGCTGCAACACGTTCCAAAAAAGCTGGGACAGGTGGCAAAAAAGGCTGAGAAAGTTGAGGAATGCTCATCACCTTTTTGGAACATCCCACAGGTGAACAGGCTAATTGGGAACAGGTGGGTGCCATGATTGGGTAGAAAAGGAGCTTCCCTGAATTGCTCAGTCATTCACAAGCAAAGATGGGGCGAGGGTCACCTCTTTGTGAATAAGTGCGTGAGAAAATAGTCGAACAGTTTAAGGACAATGTTCCTCAATGTACAATTGCAAGGAATTTAGGGATTTCATCATCTACGGTCCATATCATCATAAAATAAATTACTGCATTGAGTGGCAAGGCCGAAAACCAACATTGAATACCCGTGACCTTCGATGCCTCAGGCGTCACTGCATCAAAAACCGACATCAATGTGTAAAGGATATCACCACGTGGGCTCAGGAACACTTCAGAAAACCAAAGTCAGTAAATACAGTTCGGCGCTACATCCGTAAGTGCAACTTGAAACCCTACTATGCAAAGCAAAAGCCATTTATCAACGACACCCAGAAACGCCGCCGGCTTCTCTGGGCCCGATCTCATCCAAGATGGATTGATGCAAAGTGAAAAAGTGTTCTGTGGTCCGACGAGTCCACATTTCAAATAGTTTTTGGAAATTGTGGACATCGTGTCTTCCGGGCCAAAGAGGAAAAGAACCATCCGGACTGTTATGGACTGCCAAAAGCCAGCATCTGTGATGGTATGGGGGCTGTGTTAGTGCCAATGGCATGTGTAACTTACACATCTGGGAAGGCACCATTAATGCTGAAAGGTACATACAGGTTTTGGAGAAACATATGCTGCCATCCAAGCGACATCTTTTTCATGGACGCCCCTGCTTATTTCAGCAAGACAATGCCAAACTACATCCTGTACGTGTTACAACAGTGTGGCTTCGTAGTAAAAGAGTGCGGATACTAGACTGGCCTACCTGCAGTCCAGACCTGTCTCCCATTGAAAATGTGTGATCCATTATGAAGCGTAAAATACGACAGACCCCGGACTGTTGAACAGCTGAAGCTGTACATCAAACAAGAATGGGAAAGAATTCCACCTACAAAGCTTCAACAATTAGTGTCCTCAGTTCCCAAACGTTTATTGAATGTTGTTAAAAGAAAAGGTGATGTAACACAGCGGTAAATATGACCCTGTCCCAGCTTTTTTTTGGAATGTGTTGCAGCCATAAAATTCAAAGTTAATGATTATTTGCTAAAAACAATAAAGTTTATCAGCTTGAACATTAAGTAGCTTGTCTTTGTAGTGTAGTCAATAAATATAGGTTGAACATGATTCGCAAATAATTGTATTCTGTTTTTATTTGTTTAACACAACGTCCCAACGTCATTGGAATTAGGGTTGTACTTTTTGCATGTAGGGGATGAACCAACAAAATTCCAAAAGAGCCGACTTTTTTGACAAGGGGAAAGGAGATGGCTTGCACTGATGACGAAAAAAATCAAGCTCATACATTTTAGTGGTTTTGAAAGTGTGACTTTTTATACCTTGAAATCGGTAAGGAACCTGTGCGATCAGAATGTGATTGGATGAATGAGTGCTGATGGTCTGAGGTGAACACGCGCACAACGAGTTGACAACTGAAAAAAATGGTGTTCAGCTCACCATCTGTGTGTTTTTAAAAAAATCAATCCATCGCTTTTCTTATTTCCTTATTTTTTGGGAGATTAAAAAACGCCACAAGCTGTTCTGTAAATTGAGGCATCCAGCGAAGACGCATTTTGACGGCGTAGTCATCGTTAGCTTGCTAACTGCACGCTAGAGTGGTGAATGGGCCTTGTTATGGAAGCTAAGGACAGCTAACTCACAACTGAGCAGCCTAGCTAAACAAAATGACGTCACTGTGTAATTATATATTGGGGGTGGGAACTTGCGCTAGAAGTATACGCCCCAGCCATGTGACGTCACTGGGCTGTGTTTTAGCCCCGCGGACAAAATCAGGAAAATTCAAACGGCAAAAAAGATGCTTAAGCTATATCTCAACAATTCAGCTCTATATTGTTATGTCTTTGCATATGTTTTCAGCACTCCAAACACATTTAATGTATTTAGAAACAAAACACGGACATCTGTTTAGAGCCTCTTTAAGTAGTTTAATCCCAAAATTGGACAGTGACAATTCACCTTTGCCTTTCACACAAAACCGAACAAAGGCGGATATTACCGTAATGGTTGGCACTTTTTACTTTTGTACTGAAGTAGATTTCAGAATCTGTACAATGAAACAGTTAAATCAGTACTTTTTCCATATTCTAATTGACCAAGTATCTGTACTTCTGCAGAAGTACAGTGTGTCAGTACTTTCGCTGCCTCTGGAGTTTAGGAGGACTCAAAATGGTGGACAGACACAATCAATTAGCATTAGCGTGTAGCTTCAACCCTTTGCAAGTCTTTTGAGTGTGGTTACAAGTGAAAAAAGTAGTGGTCTCACAAGTTTTGTTGTTGTTGTTGTTGTTTTTCACAGTTGCTTTGGACACAGTAAAAAGGTGATGGTAGCTAGGGGCATTTCTCACCGGCGTTGTCGTGGCCGCTTTGTGTTAGCCGTCCGCTAATTCGGCTCACACGTGGGTGACTGCGTGCAGGTGTCGCAGGTGAAGCGTGTCACAAGTCGCCAGGCAGACTTCTCGTCACAGCTTCCCCCCCGTGAGGAAGTGTTGGCAAGTTAGAGGAGAGCTCCATTCAATTAGACACCCGGAGTGTCAAGTAACATCAATATGCTATCAACAAAACAAATATATAGAGTGACATTCAAACCAATACATACAAAAAGATCAAACTTTATTGATCCCTCACCGGGAAGACTTAAAGCAGCACAATGGAAGTACGAGCACATAGAGAGCCATTTTGAATTAAATAGATAAGAACAAGAAAAATGTAATACTTAGAAATACATACAGTATTTAAAAAATAATTTAAGTTAATATTAATTAACTGCGATTGGCTAGCAACCAGTTCAGGGTGTACCCCGCCTCCTGCCTGAAGATAGCTGGGATAGGCTCCAGCACGCCCGCGACCCTTGTGAGGAGAAGCGGCTTGGAAGATGGATGGATGAATATTAATGAATATTTATTTTTCATTATTTATTGTGTCCTCTTTACCCATCACATCCTCAAGGAATAGCTTTGGAACAAAACTGAAAACTACACACAATACAGTATTATATTTCCTAACTATACAGTATTTTGTAGGGATGTCTCTTTTTCACGTCTGATCCGAGACCAATATTGCAGCCTTAATTTTTGGCCGATAGCGATATCGGTCCGATCCTGATATCAGGAATAATCATCCATTCTTTACTTATTTTGTAGCATGGAATGTTGGAAAAGGCTTGATGAAGTGATATTACTCAGGCAGAGAAAAATAATCAGCAGTAGTAGGTGTGAGGAAAAACGGACCCATTTATCTTGAACCAATGGGTTACATAACGTAACTTTAAAAATAATGTACTACAATTGGATAAAATAAAAAATATATTAGGAAATCACAAAATATATATTTTATATATTTAAATTGCAACAGGCGGCACGGTGGCCGACTGGTTAGAGCGTCAGCCTCACAGTTCTGAGGACCCGGGTTCAATCCCCGTCCCCGCCTGTGTGGAGTTTGCATGTTCTCCCCGTGCCTGCGTGGGTTTTCTCCGGGCACTCCGGTTTCCTCCCACATCCCAAAAAACATGCATAAATTGGAGACTCTAAATTGCCCGTAGGTGTGCATGTGAGTGCGAATGGTTGTCTGTTTGTATGTGCCCTGCGATTGGCTGGCAACCAGTTCGGGGTGTACCCCGCCTCCTGCCCGATGACAGCTGGGATAGGCTCCAGCATGCCCGCGACCCCAGTGAGGATAAGCGGCTCAGAAAATGGATGGATGGATGGATAAATTGCAACATAACCACTGATTAAACATAAGCATATTCTACATGTCTATAGATTAAATAAAAAATAAATTAGAAAACTATGATAAATAATCTCAATAAATAACAACAAATGTTCAATTCAGTTATTATTATTTTTTTAATGCCAGTATATGGTGGGTACATCATTTGCTTTCTCCCCATGTGCGGCAATACACTTTTGAACTTGATGCAACTGGGGTTTAGTTTTATTGACAATCGCTGTCCCTGCTGTGGACGTCTTGGCCTCTGAGGGGCAGTATGATACACACAATGAGATACACACTTGGAGTAACAAAGAAAGTAGAAGTCACGATTGAATGTTGTTATTATAACCCGTTTTTCACAGAATTTGAAAATTTGCCAGAAAGTATTGTTATGTTGCCTGTTTCTATGTGTTTATACAGCGCTTGTGTACCAATGTTAATTCTTTCGACAGATATAAGTGCCGCAAGTTCGATGCTAATTTTCGTTAGGTCGTCAATGGTGCGTTTCATTCATTGTGTGTTAGGTTTGAGCTAGCGATTTTTGTGAACAAATACAAAGAAAGAAATGAAGTCTGATTTATTTGAACCTTCAGTAGGTCTAATTCTTTTATGTGTGTTTAGTTTTACAGTGAATTTCAACTGGAGTCTCAATAAACGACTTTAAGCAAGCAACATTTGCTCTTACTGCTTGCTACTGTGTTAGCACCCTTAGCAACATGTTGCGATCACGCGGGCTCTGCACGCCGTCTGAGCGCTGCTTGGTCGAAGTGCTAGAGCGGCGTATGGGATGGACTGCTTGTATAAGAGTGGTAAAATCTGAAATTTTAGATCCAGTCAGATCCGATCTGATCTTTTTTTTTGTTGTTGTTGACATCGGACCGATTTCCGATCTCAAAGATCGGATTAGGACACCCGTAGTGTTTTGTATAAATTTATAATAATTTTTTTTAATTTAAAATGGTTTCTACAGCCTGTGCCCATTACTTATCATGTTCTCAGGGGGACATTTTTTTTATATCAAATATTTATATTTTGAAAATATTTTCAACTGTAAATACACACTATACTGTCTACTGTGAAAAAATATTATTATTATTATTCCCACTCTACTATTTTATTGTATTGTTATAAATTGTATATAATTGCCTCGAATAAAGTGCAATAGATTCTATAATTCTAAAATAAAATAACAATGGTAATTATAATATGTAGATATTGTAGATACTTTCTGTATGTGCCTGATTTGTTCCATTTTAATAATCATGCACAATTCACTCCACATAAAAAAAAGTGTTTAAAAAAAATGTTGATAGCCAATTCCATTTTTTATTTTTCAATACATTGTAAATTACTTTATGCTTGTGGCAGAATTACCAAGATCTCTGACTGTGTGGAGTCTTAAGCACACGCTTTAATCCCCACCCTACATGGTGTATAGGGATAAGTATTTTTTTTATTTAATAGGAGTCAAGATGTCATTTCTTATTTTCTCACATTGACATATGCCGACATGCAAATCCCACGTTTGTGTGGGAAGAATTCGATTTTTAGGTCATGCGGGAATAGTGACCTGCTAGAAATGTACACATTGACTTCAATAAGAGGCCATGTACAGACTGTAAAACTCGTTCTGTGCTTATCCATACAAATATAATCCACACAGGCATCAATGTTGAGGTTGGTGGATACAGAGAGCTCAGAGGGAAGTGGCCACTGAACTTACTGTATGTATGTATGTCTTCTGTTCCTTATGTTTGGTATGCGTGATCATTTATATGCTTGCACTTTCACTGTGTGTACAATAGGTGCATTTATGGCATGTACAGTTTCAAGATTACCACCAGTTTCCTTGACTTAACACATTGATAAATCTAAAATCTATTATGGGAGACAACATAACAGCCTCAAGTGTGCAGAAACTTTGTACAAAAAGAATGGCATTTGAAAATATTTTCGTTTTTGTGTATTTTGGGTCATCTTTGGAAACTTTAGGGTGAAAGAATGACATTTAAGGGTCTTTTGTTTTGTTTTTTGTTTTGTCAAATCTCCAAACGGATCAAATTTGACTTGGGACGGTATGTAAGCGTCACAATGTAATGTTTTCAGTAGCTATATTTCAGAACATCGTGTTTGACTTTGCCGTTCGTCTAACACCATTGTTGCCTTGCCTCTATTAAACTTTTAACACCCGAAAGACGTCCCGAAAAGCTCCCTGTGCTTTTATTAAAAAAAAACACGTGAGTCCGCTTTGGAAGGCCCTCCTCAAAATCTTCCCGATCCGTGACGACCACTTGAACTCTTTGCTCCTCGCGGCTTCTTCTAAAGAGTCGTCAAGTGGTACGGTGGTGAGAAATGCGGAAAAACGTCTAGTGTGTGCTGCTGTTTGTGTAATGTCGCGTTAACCCGCTCAGCTATTCGGGCGTATCTGAAGCGGCCGCCGCTGTTGCCGTGGGCTCGCTCGCTAGGATGGGAGTGTTCAATTTTTTAAAGCTTTTTCCGCTCGCCTGGCTGAGCGGCCCCCACGCTTGTTGCGTCACCCAGAGTAAGTGCTAATCCCGGTCACCCCCCCCACGCCCCTCAACCCGTTGAGGCAGTACGACGACGGTGTCTGTTTTAAGTGATGTTTTGATCGGTGCCAAGGCGAGCGAGCTAACTCCACTCCCGGGACAGGAACACAGGTTTTTTTTTTTTTTTTTTTTTTTTGGGGGGGGGGGGGATAATATTTTCTTTGGGATGACAGCAGCCCGTCCAGGCATTATTTTAGCAACATCCCGCGAAAGGGGTTTGGCAGGCAGTTTAACGCTTCTCTCACTTGAAGACTTGCTAGAAAGCACGTCATCCCCAAAAGAAAAATGTCTGACAGTGTACCAGAGCGTCTCTGTTTGATGGCTTCCGTGGCGGTCATGAAAGATTAATGTGGCGACGAAACACCTGCAGTGAGTTCCTCAACGACAAGTGGGAGAAAAAAAAGAGCAAAGTCCCTGGTTAAAACGCGGCAGCGAGGCTAACCGGATTGAAAGTGTGGCCTGTTTGTTAGTTAATTCCCATCAGGAAGATGTTAATTGATTGTTAAGAAGTCAGTCAATTGACTGGACTCATCTGCGGTAGAAATGAATTCATTGATTGATGGTTAATGATGTCTGGGAGCAAAGTTTCGTGCTGGTTAAAAAAAGAAAAAGCCATGTTAGATTGTCACATCGATATGGTCGGTAGCGTTAGTTGGGAGTAATAATTAGACATGATGATGTAAAAGTCACCTAAAACTTCAAAGGCTCCCCCAATTGATGATGTTTTCCAGTTTGTCACATTGACGCAGTTAGTCGTGTTAGTCAGGTGTAATAATGAAGTCACGTAGAATTAAAACATTCTCAACTGCATACTGTCCTAGTTCTATCATTTTCAGTGTTGCGAGTGACTCGTTTTGGAAACATGATCAGTCGCGTTAGTCATGGGTAGCGATGACTTGTAGTAGTCAGCGAGACTACAAAGATGGTTTGCTGTTCTTGTTTTATCAAGTCAGTGTCACTAGTGGCAACACGTTAATAATAATAATAATGCATTCCACTTATATAGCGCTTTTCAAGGGACTAAAAGACACTTTACAATTGCACAAATTGTTCATTCACACCATAGTCACACCCTAGTGGCGGGAAGCCAATTGTGCAGCCACAGCTGCCCTGGGGGAGTCTGACGGCTGCCATTCTGCAGCGACAGCCCCTCCGACACCTCCAACCATTCAACTACATTAATTCATGGCCAATGTGGATGAAGTGTCTTGCCCAGGGACATGACGACGACGCGCGCTCTGGGGATACGAACTGGCGACCCTCTTGTTGCAGAGCGTATGCTTACTCTCAGCGCCACGCAGCGTGTGTTGAGGAGTAGCATGTTGTCGTCAAGCATCCACGCTCACGCGTTTCATCTTTTAATGTAATCTTCCTCGGACATGTCTCATCTAGTGCACCTCCAGATAGGGCGACTACAAATGATGAGTCTGACCTCCAAAAGTGGAAAAATGACTTAGCATCGCGCTAACTAACAGGAATCATGCATTAAACAGATATCCCATCAGAGGAGCAGATTAACACAACACTGTGCTGGGTGATGTCCCGGAAAACCAGCCGTGAAATTGTTGTTAACTGTCATCAATAAGAAGCACGTACATAACCTGCAGCTTTACACACGCTGTGGTCAGCTCTGCGTGTCATATGAACTTGACAAATATGACAAAACCCTCTTGTCACGGAAGTTTTAAGTTGACACTGAGGGCTGTTCAAAATACGGTATTTCGTCCATTATATTTGGAAATTAGGGCTCGATGATCCATCCATTTTCTGAGCCGCTTCTCCTCACTAGGGTCGCGGGGGTGCTGGAGCCTATCCCAGCTGTCATCGGGCAGGAGGCGGGGTACACCCTGAACTGGTTGCCAGCCAATCGCAGGGCACATACAAACAAACAACCAGTCGCACTCACAGTCACGCCTACGGGCAATTTAGAGTCTCCAATTAATGGGCTCGATGACAGGGCCTCAAAATAAAAACAAAATCTGATTCCCGATTATAATTGATTTCTTTCCCCCATCAATAAAATGACCAAATGCCAAATAAATTAAAGTTTAGATTTTTGATTTTCTTATTGGTTTTTATTTAATGCTAAGCTATGTGGCAAAAAGTCCTATTTCTTTATCACATTTCTCCTCTTTGCCATTATATATATAATATAATGCACACATTTGCCTTTTTTGTTATTTTTGTTTGTCATTGTTTTTTTTCTTGCTAAGCTGCCGCTACGTCCCCAATAAGTCCCATTTCCCGTTCTATGGCCGCCAACTCGTCATTTGTTAGCTTTCTGGCGCCGACAGATGTTTGGCTCGCTAGCGTGCCCAATGCGCATGTTAGAACCCGGCAAGCACAAAACCACGACACGCTGCGATTGTACACGGCGCGATCAAAGCACAGCGGCGTGTATTGTATGTAGCGCGCGGCGTGTTGAATGCGCCGCATGCCTCAGATCATTTTCCTTTTCCTTAGCTCGCCTTTTTTTTTTTTTTGTGAAAGGCGTGAAAGGACAGGTGGGTGTGAGACATCCCGCGTTAAGATATCAAACGTGAGGAGCCGGGTTTTCAGCTGATATTAAAAGATGATTGTGCGTGGGCCCCAGCCAAAAGAATGTAACCCCCCCCCCGTATCAGTCGCTGCCAGCATAAGAAAACAGCAACTGAAAACATGAAGGGAGGAGGAGGAGGAGGACTGGGGAAATTGTGGTCTGTAAATAGTTGGAATAGTTGATGTGATTTGTGGTTAAAATTGCTTCTTGTTCTGGACACTTTTCTATTTATTTATTTAAAAAAATGTTTTTTATAAATACTTCTTTCACAGTTAACACACTGTTTACCTTTTTGTGGAACACTTGAACCGCTACGAAGCATCTTTAACATCATCATCATAGTGAGTGAAGTAGAGCAAGTGGATATGTGGGATGTGTATGGATAAATGTACAATGGATATAAAAAGTATGCACACCCCTGTTTAAATGCCAGGTTGTTGTAATAGCAAAAGATGAGACCAACTGAATCATTAAAAAAAAAAACATTCCACCATTAACATGACTCAATTTGAAAAAGAAAAAACAATCTTTTTGAGAGGGGAAGTAAAAAAACAAAACAAAATATGTCTGCACACCGTCTCATAATGGGGATGTGGCTGTGTTCAGAATTAACAATTACATTCATAGTCATTACATGGGAGTCAGTGTACCATTGAAAGTGCCTCCTATTAACCCCACATAAAGTTCAGATGTTCTAGTAGGCTTTTCTGTATTTATTTTTTATTTATTTTTATTTTTTTGCTTACTTTACATCGCTTTACTTACTTAGTTACAGTTACTTGGTTACAGTTACTTAGCTACCGTCTCGGGATGTGGCTGTGTTAAAAATTAAATAAAAGTTAAATAAAGTTGAAATGTTCCAGTAGGCATTTCCTTACGTTTCTTTGCTTACTTTGCTTTAATTGTTTACATCTAGTGACTCATTTACATTTTCTTAGGTACACATGGAGTAACTCGTGTAGTTACTCTGTTACAGTTACATAGTTACAGTATCAGTTACTTGGTTACAGTTACTTTGTTGCAAACTGGAGCTGTGGCTGTGTTCAGAATCACACTCAAAACTCATTAAATGGGAGTCAGCACATATCTGCCAGCATTTAAAGTGCCTCTGATTAATGCTAAATAAAGTTAAGATGTTCTAGTAGGCTTTTTTTCCTGACATTTCTTTGCTTAATTTACTTTGGATTAGTTACTTCGTTGCAGTTACTTATTTACCATCTTGGAATGTGGCTGTGTTCAAAAAAGGTAAATAAAGTTAAAGTTTTCTGGTAGGCGTTTCCTGACAATTCTTTGCTTACTTAGCTTTGCGTTTGTTACTTGGTTACAGTCACTTAGTTACAGTCACTAACACACATTTACTGAGTTACTTTGTTACAGTGACTTTGTTACAGACTACAGTTAGTTACATTTGCTTGTTGGCATTAGCATAGCAACAGTAGCTTAGCAATAGTAGCGTAATAGTAGAAAAAAGTAAATAACAAGTAACCATAATTCTGCTCCAACCAACATAAACAATGAATAACCCACAAAATAATGCTACACTCTTTTTAGCTCATTTACCAAAGTGCAATCGCTGTTCTAGCTGCTATCCCGTGGTCTTAGAAAGATTAGCCATCTACGATAACTAGGCTAATCTAAACAAGTTGGTTTTAAAAAAACATTTGTTTGTAATGCTACTCATAGCATAAATCTTGTTTTCCTGTTTCCATTGCTTGTTCGCATTAGTTGTTTAGCAACATTAATTTAGCCACAGGAGATGATCAAAAGTTCAATTAAGGATGAGCGATAAATACGATTTTGTTTTTTGAGAAGTGCGTCAGAACACAAACCAACACCAGTGGTTACAGCAACATTGCAGCATTTTCCAGTATGTTTTTATTTCATTATTTCTACTCTTGTTATGTTGCGTGCGCTTTTGTCTCATTTGATATGTGGGCTTTGTAGCAAAAAAATAAATAAATAAAAATAGAGCAACAAAAGGTTTGGCACTTCAAAGTCATTGTGATAGTTTTCTTGTTCCAGGCTTTTGGACACATTAAAAGGTGTCAAGATCACAGGATCACTTTTTGCTTCTATACTCGTCTTCTCCACGTACTCAATAGTTGAAAAAGTTCACCGGGTTTTATGCCTTCCTAATTACTGAGAGTGGGGAGACGTTGAAAGAACAAAAATACACTTACATTGGCATAAAGGATAGCTACAGTTACAGTCATTCACTTTATACAATTTTATTCTCAAAAGATTCCGACTTTTTGTACTTGTAAGATCATAACTTTTTTTTTCTGAAAAATACTTTGTCGTGGGATTACGATTTGATTTTGATGAAAATACACAATTTTATTTTTGTTTTCTTTCTCTGTTTGTTTTCTGACTTTTTATTCTGATAAAATTACTTTAGTCGAAAACAAACCTTTTCTGTACAACTTAATTATTGTAACATTATGATTTTCTCTGCATTTCCCCCCCTCAAATCTATGACTATTGTAGAATCACGACTTCTGAAATGCAAGACTTATGTATAAAATCGAAAATATCAATGTATTCTTTTTTTTTCTGTATTATCTTATTCTCGTAAGATTTTGGCTTTATTCTCATAAGACTTGACCTTTTTCTCAATAATATTAGTTTTTTTTTTCTCAACGATAGACTTCGTTCTTGTCAGATTTTCAGCCTTTTTTTCCTCCCAAAAATAACTTTCGTTTTGTTTTGTTTTTGTTCACCGTCAAATATTCAACTTTATTCCTGAAAGATGTACCCTATACTCTCATATTTTTTTCCTTTCTTTCCTTTGCCCCAAAAGTTTTTTCCTTTCTTTCCTTTGCCCCAAAAGTATTCCTCACATATTCAAATAAATTATTTTGTCTCGTTTTCTCCTAAGATTACAGTGTTCCCTGACTTATCGCGGGGGTTACGTTCCAATAATAACCCGCGATAGGTGAAATCCGCGAAGTAGGAAACTTTTTTACAATTACTATAGTGTTTTAAGGCTGTAAACCTCACCATTAACATTTTCTCACATTTCTCTCGTTTAAACACGACTTTAGAGTCACTCCGCGAGCAATCGAACATTTAAATTTAGCAAGCCAAACGCATTCTGTTCTGTACAGGAGACATTGCACGGAGGAGATGGATTCAAATTGGTCTATCGTACCGTAGCCAATCAGGACACAGAATACAGTGCGGGTTTGTACGCTGTAAAGAAATCCGAGAAGTCTTGAATCCGCGATAGTCGAACCACAAAGTAGCGAGGGTTCACTTTTTTGTCTTAAAAAAATTATTTTCACTCTAAACTGTTTTTTTTTCTTCAATAAAATTACTTACTAGGTTTCAACTTTATTGTTGTAAGACCAAGAAATTTCTCATGAACAGTTTTTTGTTTTTTTGTTGTTAAAATTACTTTTCTTCTCAAAATATACCACTTTTTTTCCCGTAAGGTTACAACTTCGTTCTCGTAACACTAGCAGTTTTTCAAAGCTATACCACTTTTTTTTTTTTTTTTATTCACTAAAATGACTTTTTTCAAAAATATACAACTGTTGATTTGCTTTTCTGTTTGGCTTACCAGAAGCATGTGGAACGCGGGCGACAGTGGCGAGAGCGGTCAGGTGGCCGCCAGGATGGAGACCACACCGTCACCGGGCAGCGCCAGCATCTCCGTGTCGCAGCAGCAGGCGCCCAAGAAGTTTGCCCCGGTGGTGGCGCCCAAGCCCAAGTTCAACCCGTACAAGCACGCCACTGATCCGGGTCTACCGGACCCTGCGGGTAAATACGATGTAACCTGGAAATTTGGAAAAAAATTTGCCTCTCTGACACCAGTTTCAGAGATTGACAGGAAATTGGGTGGTCATGTCTTTCCTAACAGGATGCACGAAAAAGTCTCAAGGACCCATGCCTGAATTTGAACAGGACGCTGACCATTTTGGTCTGGTCCAGCCATTTTGGGGTGAATTCCAGAGCTTGAAAGTTGGAAAGAAATTGCCCCAAACGTCTGCTTCGCTGATCGACACAAAATTTGGTGGACATGTTAAAGCAGGACGTGAAAAAGTCTCAAGGACCCATGCCTGAAATTCAACAGGAAGTCAGTCATTTTGGGTAAAAGTTTGATGATTCGCTGTGAAAAAAGAGGGCAATGAATACTCATTTCTACTCGTAGCTTCAATTGACTCATCTAGTACTCCACCTAGTCCACTTGGATAACACAGGAGCCTCTTCACCTGCTATGACATTGATGCTCATGCAAATGCGGGACTCACACGGTAGCACAATCGGGTTAGCGAGACTAATGTGGAAAAACAGGACTTAGTACAATATTAGTCCCAGTGACACAGGCAGATCCATAAAGGACACCCCGGATGGTGATAAGCAATTACGAGCACTCGCCGCTTAAAGCAGCCTATTAGGATTCCTTGTTGAGCGAGCAGCCTCTTGAACCTAATTGCTCAATAAAGAGAGAGGAAGCGTCGCGATTAAGGAGCTCTTCCCACTGCTTCGTCTCTCAATTAGCGCTCGCAGCTTCAAAGCCCACTGACGTCAAAATGGACGCCGCAGCATGCTCGGCACAGATGGGGGGGAAAAGTCATAAACGCATGACGTCTTGTTCCAGTGTGCCTCATTGATGAGTGACAGCAACAAATGTAAACGTCACAAAAATATTATTAAATTAAAAACGTAGAATTTGTTTTCATTACATTTAAGAAAAGATTATACATTTTTTTAAACATAATGTTGCTTAGGTTTTGTTTGTTTTATGGATGTTACAAAAAAAAATAAAAACAAATCTGGCCAGTGATAATATGTTAAAAAGAAGTGCGAAAGTAATAAATATATAAAATGAGTAAATAAAAAAAGAAAGATTTCGCAATACGTAGTCATTCATGGGTAGCCATTATGTGTGTGAAAAAAGGTGCAAAAATAATAAATATAAAATAAAGCAATATAATAAAAGTAAAATATAATAAGAAATACAGTAAGCCATGTAAACTAAATACAACAAACTGAAAGTGAAAATGAAAACTCCCAATGTGTAAAACAATTTATGGAATCTAGTAAATAGATTTAATACATCTATAAAATGGGGGGGGGGGGGGGGGGGGGGGAAAGTGAAAATACATATTACCGAAAAGTGAAAATAAAGGTTATAACACAAAATTGGAAGATAACATGCTTTTTCATATACAGCCACGATAAGGAAAAAAATAATTCATCTGTTTCTGTATCGTATAATATTATACGAAGTAAGTGTTTAAGTGAAAATGAAAACTACACATTTTGACACACTCAGTTTGGAGATACATGCTTTTAGTTGGACATCAAAAATTAGGCAGTGAGCCAATATACTGCATTATATAATTATTAATTAACACAATATAATTATGTGTAGTATAATTATTTATGAACAACAACTACACAGATGTTTTATACATCAAAGCCTGTCGTAGCGATCCTCTGTGGGTGGGCAACATAGACAAGTGCTGAAAAACTGTTTTATTACGCCTTTTGGTATACATATTTTCAATATTTCCATAAAACAGTGTCTTTATCCTGCGCATGGAAGAGCAGCTGATCTACATGGCATCAATCTGTAACGACACGTTAAACCCTCAAATCTGTTGTAAGTCATCTTGAGTCGTTGTCTGGCTCTCGCTTCCCTTCCCGCTGGGAATCGGCACAACTTCACCCGAAAAAAGATTTGGAGGCGGCGGACCCCGCTAATGGCCTCAGTGAAGCCCCCTCCCTTTAGAAGCGGTCCAATGTGAGACAAAGGCGGCAGCGAGGCGCGGTGCCAAATTGACTTCTTGAATTCTTAATTTCTATGCTAATCCTCATTTTTTACATCAGACGATTGATAAAAAAATAAATAGGAGGGATTAATGAAGACGTCTTATCTTTTTGACAAGCGTCTGCAGACGCTTACATGTGCTGTCACTTTTCATAGTAGTGTCTGTGTGCTAACATTAATATGCTCTATAAGATACCCTAAAAACATAGAAACATACATTCACTCATATAGTGGCGTCGATTTACTCAACTGCATAGAGAATGTGTGACAAGCACACAAAAAAGCCTGAAAAAGAAACACAGTGCTACAAAAATGCCACCAAAAGGAGGATGGAGTGAATGTGCGATAAGGTGACTGCAGCGTGCTACACAAAAGGAAAGCCTGAAGAAGAAGAAGCTCGAGTGACAGTATGGATAAGTAAAAAAAAAAAAAAAGAAGAAGACTAAGTCAAAGCTCTGACAGCGATGCGCTCAACAACACAAAAGCTGAAAAAGAATCACACGCATTAAATGCCTGCATGGAAAAAGAATCACCGCAAAATCACACAATATGAATATGAATAATCCGTGGTATAAACACAATAAAAAAAAAATTGTGATGTAGTGAAACTGCAAAAATGTCACCGTGATATAGCGAGGGACAACTGTATATTGATATTTTCATGTGTGGGTCATTGGGTTAACTCTGTTGCTTAAGAAAAATATTTTGGGATATGGCGCATTATCGGGATGTAAAATTATAATTTTGCGTAAAAGCAGCACCGTCTCGTTTCTTTGTCACCCCTCGCATGGCGACGGTGTTGCAGGAAGTGGCAACACTCCCTCTATAGATGCCCCTTAAAAAATAGTGTGTCAAAAGGGTTTAAACCTGGCAATCCTCTGGGATTTAAAAAAACAAACAAACAAAAACAGGAAAAGAAGAGCAAATATATTTTTATTTTAAAGCCCATAAGACAGACAAAATGTTCCAGGCTGTGAGAATCAGCAGCCACTTGTTTCTTTTTAATTTTTTTTGTCATTTTTTGGCGTGCACGTCATCATACTTAAGGGATCTGTTTTATTCCTGAGTTGCAAAAGCCAAAAAAGAAAGAAAAGAAAGAAAAGCTAAGTGAGGAGGAGAGCTCTTAATTAGCGAGATACGTACAGAAGAAGAAGAGTGATTTATGACATTTCAGTCCTTTCATAAGTAGACAAAGCAGGAGGATTTTGGGGTTCTTTGGGAGATGTGAAAAAGCAAGAAAACCCTGAAAAAAAGAGAATTCCCTCCGGCTGAGAAATTGAGATGGGGAACAATGGGCGGTTTATTTTATTGTAGCAGGTTAAAAAAAAAAAAAAAAAAAAAAAAAGAAGAAACAAACGCTGGCAGCAAAGGTGAACGCTTTTCAAAGCGCAGCCAGACTCCTTATCGGAATATATGAGACAGGTTGAAACAAATGACGGCTGTGAAATGTGCGCTATGCGTGTCGGTTGTGTGCTTGTGTGTGTGCACGTGTATGTGTGAGGGAAAGAGTGTGTGTGAGTGCGTGTGTGTGTGTGTGTGCATGTGTGTGGAGAGAGACTTTGTCACAACATGAAACAGACCGCCGTCATGCCGGGAAGGTGCAGTGAAATTAGACATTTAAACTGTTGGTAAAATGTTTACCAAATGAAAGGCTTTAATGGGGAGTTATTAGAACTTCCAGTTTCATTCCAAGTCATCACAGTTCGCCGCAATTATGAAGTCCGAAAATGTTTTGCAATTTAGCGTCACCCATCTGTGTAGTATACTCAATTCAAATTTGGTAGCAATTGGACAAGTTCGTTGTTGGAGGACCCCTGGAAATGGCCAAAATTAAAAGCAAAATGGCAAACTTCCTATTTTATTCGGGCATGGCTTTTTAAGACTTTTTCGTGGGTCTACTCGTGGTAGATATTCCAACTAAATTTTATGTTGCTAAGTGAAACGGGCTTCAGGGGCTGGATTTTCAAAATTGTGACATCAAGTTTCTCATTTTTTTTAGTGACCCCTGAAAATGAGCCAAAACGGCAGCTTTAAATCAAAACGGCAAATTTGCTGCGTTTTCTTCGGCAATCGCTTGTTGAGACATTTTTGTGAAGCTACACATTAAAGACATACCGACCAAATTTCATTCCGTTAAGTTAAACTGGCTTCAAATGCTGAATTTTCAAAATTTGTGGCAATAGTTTCCTATTATTTTGTGACCCCTGGAAATGAGCCTTAAATGGCCGCGTCAAACCAAAATGGCAAACTTCCTGTAATTTTTTGAGACCTTTTTTGTACGGCTACTAAAAAACGACATGCCGACCAATTTTCATGTGAAGTGAAACTGGCTTCGGGGGGCGAACTTTGCAAAGTTGTTCAGTTATTACAAATTTCCTTCCGGTAGACTCTGACAAGTGCTCGCTCAACAATGTTAAGTTCCGAGGAAGCCTTAATCCTCCTCTTTGTATAGTTTTAAACTCTACTTTTCACGTACGGTGAACCGGTTGTCATCAGACAGCATCTCTGGGCATAAAAAGTGCAGCAACAAGGCAAGGAAATATCAAGAGCTTGCACTGACACACACACAAAAAGTACGTCTTGATGTGTTAGCCGTCGGGCGAGAATGAGCGGTCTCCACGGGGGCGCCGAGACCGCTCGCTGGTTGACTTCCTGTCAGTCCTCCCGACGAGGCGCGCCAGGGACTTCAACCAAACAGTCCCTTGTCAACTTCGCCTCGGAGAAAGAAGGAAACGCGCGTATGCAAACGCTTAACGATACTAAGCGAATCCACAATTAGTAAGTTTACTGGGAATTTTAAAGTTTTATCAGAAAAAGAGCATGTCAGATGTTTTTTTTTTTTTGTTTTTTTTTTTTTAAACTTTTTTTATTGCAAGCGTTTTTATCAACTGCTGATCAGCGCTGCGACATCATGAGATGGCACGGCCACTTCCTGTCAACAAATCCGTTTAGCTTGGGGAATTAGGGGTTGCGCTAATTGAAAAAAATGACCTTGTGATGGCTCATATTCTTTGTCACATGCACGTTTGTGAACAATAATCTGTTTTGGGATTTGTGAAAGGGTTTTTTGTTAAACAAATTTTGGAAGAAAAAAATAATGGGACTTAAAGTTGCCTATTTTTGAAAAAAAGTCATAAAAGTCATAAAAGTCACAATCTAAAAATATAAAATATTTTTAAAGAAAAAAGTCACGAGTGTGAAATGTTATGAGAGTGAAGTCCTTTTTTTAAATCATAATCTTTACAAGAACAATGACGTGTTTTGTCAGGATGAAAAAAATGTTTATCTTACGAGAATATTGTCATATTTTATTCAAGAAAATAAGTTATACTCTTTCCCAACAAACTGTTTATTTTGTCTGGACGAAAAGTCATCATTTTATGTGAATAATGTTGTATTTGACAAGTATAATTGTTATAATATTTTAGACATAATATTGTGACTATAAAAAAGAGAAAATGTTATAATATTACATGAACAGTGTTTTTTTTGTTTTTGTTTTTTCCCAGGAAATAAATAAATGAGAAAATGGGAATAAAGTCACATTTTTTGCAAAATAATTGTAATATTTTCAAGGACAAGATTTTGTCATGGTAAACAGTTGAGATTGCAGTCATATTTTTTCCAAATAGTCATATTTACAAGAACAAAGATGTACTGTATTTTGTCAGGATGAAGAGGTGTCTTAGGAGAAAAACATGGTTTTTAAGGGGATAAAAAGTCATATTACAAAGTAATATTTTTTTCAAGAAAAAAAATAGATCTCATCTTTACAAGAACAAAGATGTATTTTGTCCAGATAAAAAGTCTTAATGTTACCCGAAAGTTGTATTTTTCCCAGAAAAAAGTTATCTATACAAGACCAAAGATATATTTTGTCAAGATAAAAAAAGTCCCAACATTTAGAGAATAAAATTGTATTTTTCCCCAGATAAAGTCGGAATTTTAATAAGAACAAGGATGCAATTTGTTAGGATAAAATGCTTCAATCTTACGAGAACAATCTCCCCAACCAAGAAAAAAAGTCATCTTTACAAGAGCAAAGACGTATGTTGTCCGGATAAAAATTCATAATATTACGAAAAAAAATCGTTTATGTACGAAAATGAACAAACACCAAACCAACGAAGTAGCTTACGAACAAAACAAGTCACGAACAAACTAAGTAACAAACGAAATGGTTTACGAAAAAAAGTAGGTACCTAAAAAACTACGGTAACTATAAATGCTGCTTTAGCCACGAACTGCAAACCAAACCGTAATAATGCAGCAAATGAATGCCAAAGTTTTGGGTTAAAAGTTCCAAAAGACAAACGATCATGTCAGTGTCACATGCTTCTTATGTAAAAGAACAAGGAGACTGCTGGTGTGATGCTCTGAATTCCCACGACGTCGTTAGCGCACAAGACGTCAGGACATGTGTCCAATTAGAACCGCGCCAAATTATCTGCCTGCTAAATTAATTTGCCAGTCTCGGATAAGCGACACCGACAACATCAATTAAGAAGTAATGAAGTTTGTCAAAATCTCTGAATTGGCACCAGTTCCTGTTCATGTCCGCCTCATGCACGATGATCCCGACGTCTTAAGTCGTGGTTTAATTTGGCCACCGAACTCCTTATCCCGTCTGAAACGTGGCCTCGCTGCAATCCTTTTGGATTAGCGCCGATTTAAGGAGTGCAAATTTGGCTCGTTTCCCTCGTCCCACAGAAACACATTTTATATTCCTAATCTTAAAAAAAAAAATCAACAACTTTACATCCAGATTATCACTCTTCTTTTTCGTTAGGCAAATTGCTGCAATTATGCGTGTCAATCCGGTGAAGCCTGCTAACACTTTCAATCACTTGAAGAACATATGAGACTACAGACTTACTGTAGGACCTCTTTTTTTCTTTTTTGGACTGTGTGTGCTATTTTATATTTGTTGTTTTTATTTCTATTCTGCAAGGTGGTGGTTATCGTGAAATAGTGGCAAGAAAAAAATATCAAAATAGTTTCATGACGCTTATATTTAGGGCTGCAGCTGTTTTGTAATCATTCATTCTACCAATTATTCCATGGATTGATCAAATAATCGGATAAAACAATTATTTTGCATTGAAATTTATTGCAATATTAATCTTTATCCAGTTATAGTTTGTTGTTTTCGACTCACAGTGGTCTTATAATGTTGTTAACCAACTGAGCTGAAGGTTGACATCAGATGATAAGCCAAAACGGGTTAGTGGCATGTCGCATGTCTGATGTTTTGACACTCCTCACAATTTTAGCCTTGCATTTTTTGGGGGAGGCCTCCAAATGCGACTCAATCGGAGTCTGTGTCTCCCTGTGTAAAATCCCAATCACAATGAAGCAGTACTCAAGTGGTGAACCATTTTTTGCAGTGCATTATTTGCTTTAGTAAGTAATTGACCTTTAATGGGGAACATGGGGAGAGGGGGAGGGGGAGGGGATCATGCGGACGTTGAATGTTTTTGGTCAAAGATTTTAATCAATAATGTCCGCATTTTTTCAATGCATAAGGACGCGTTCCACTTTATTTACTCATTTGTCAGAATTGTTTTTCCATTGAATCTCGTTGTTGGCATAACGGCGGCTGAGGGACAAATAAACAGCTTGACGCAAACACACTTGACTTTTCTTTTTTGTCTTCCTGCCAAACTGCACATGGCACGCTCAAAAGGAGGGCAAAATAAACATCAGCTGCTTCCTCTCAGCACTCACTTTCTTAATACCCATGACTCAAAAAAAAAAAAAAGCGCTCGTAAATTTTTTGCCCACGAAACAAAGCAAAACACTCAACCGAGTGATAGCTCTTAAATTGAAAAATTTGTAAGTTGGGGCACTCGTAAGTCAAATTACCACTGTACTTTTCCCCCAAACATTGTTTGCTGAAATATTTGGTCGAGGAATACATTTTCATTGGCACAGTTAATCCTTTGAAAGTCGCTAAAATAAAGTCTAACCATGCAATTGTCTGTTTTATTTTGCTTTCCCTTCCTAGCCGACTACCCTCCTCCGCCGCTGCCCGCCGCCGATCCGATCCGCCTGCCGTCGTCGTCAGCCGCTTCCTTCCTACCGCCTCCGCCCGCCAACTCATACGACTATCAGGTGAGAGCATCGCTTGCCAGTTTGTTTGTTTTTTTCTTTCCTCTCCTGTCCGAAGTGTCGGCGAGGAGTAGCAGAGCGCCGCAAGCGTGCCGCGATCCTGAGTTCACGCGCCGAGGTCCGGCCGAGTGTGCGGCCATTTCGTCCGCGCTGACTCGCAGCCAAGTGCCGATACTCTGCAGCTCGGCTCCACGCCCGCAGCCATGAGAATGAACTCCAGGACCCCCCACCCCGCGCACGCACACGCACGCTCACACACACACACACACACACACAGACAGACACATGCGGGCAAACAAACTTTCTCAGTCGTTAAGATTGAAGGCTGACACCTGTTGGTGAAACCTGGTCATGCCTGCCTTGCTGGGGAAACTTGTTGACAAACAATGAGAGCACAAAAATTGCCAAAACGAGAGATGACAATATCTTTTGGAACCTGAGAGTAAACAAGGAATAAAAAGAGTGCAAAAAGGAATAACAAAAGATGGCAGCAACATCTGTTGGCAACACTAGGGATAAACAAGGCAAAAAGAGAGCGCAAAAAGCAATAACAAGAAGATGAAAAATAACACCAGACTGAACCTTGGGACAAACAAGGAGAAAAGAGAACGCAAAAAGCAAGCACAAAAGACAACAACACCACCGGTTTGGCAACCCATGGACTAGAAAGGAGAAAAGAGAATCAGAATCAGAATCATCTTTATTTGCCAAGTATGTCCAAAACACACAAGGAATTTGTCTCTGGTAGTTGGAGCCACTCTCGTACAACAGACAGTCAATTTCCAGAACACTTTGGAGACATAAAGACATTGACAAAAAACAATTGTGCAAAAAGATGCAGAGTCCTCTAGCACTTAGAGCAGTTCGAATGACTAATATTGCAATAGTCTGGTGCAATGACCATTGTGCAAAAGGCGCTGAGACTTCAAGGAGTGTATGCGGTTTAAAGTGACGAGTAGTGCGATCATCTGGGACAATGTTGGTTGCGCAAATGTTACAGATACTCCTCAATCAGTGTGCAAATGGAGCAGATGCTACTCTTGCATGCAAAAATGAATAACAAAAGACAACAACAACTATTGGAACCCGGGGATGAAACGGGACAAACAAAAAAAAAACAATAACAAAAGACCACAGCAAGACTTCTTGTGGAAACTAGGGATAAAAAAGGCACAAAAAAACATACAATTCAAGATTCACACGGAGAAAAGAGAATAAAATGCAATAGAAGAAGATGACGACAACACCTGATGGAACCTGTTTGGTGATAAAAAAGAAGAGCACAAAAAGAAACCACAAAAGACAACACTAATGATAAACAAGGAGAAACGCGAAAACACAAAGTAATAAGATAGGCCACAACAAGAACATCACCTTTTGGAACCGGCTAATAAACAAGGAGAAAACGGAGCACAAAAAGCAATAACAAACGACAGAAAACTGGTGTGGGAACCTTGAAATAAGCAAGGGGAAAAGAGAGCACAAAAAGCAGTGACAAAAGACAGCAACAACACCAGTTGGGGCATCTGAGGTGTTACTGAGAAAAGAGTGCAAAAAGCAATAACAATAGCCAACAACAACTGTTGGACCCTGATTGGGAAACCAGGAGAAAAGAACACAAAAACCAATAACAAAACACGAGAACACCGATTGAGGAACCTGGGGATAAACAAGGATAAAAAGAGCACAAAAAGCAAAAAAATACAAAAATGACAGCAACACCTGTTGGGGAACTTAAGGATAATTATACAAGGTGAAAAGAGAGCTCAAAAAGCAAAACAAAAAGACGACAACTCTTGAAGCCTGCTGATGAACCTGGTGATAAACAAAGAAAAAAGAGTGCAAAAAGCAAAAACAAAAAATGACCGCAACACCTGTTGTGGAACTTGGAAGTAAAAAAGATGGGGAAAAAAGAGCACAAAAAGCAAAACCAAAAGACGACAACTTGTGAAGTCTGGTGATATATCCGATGAGATATATATATATATATATATATATATATATATATATATATATATATATATATATATATATATATAAAAGAGCGCCAAAAGCAATAACTCAAGACAACTACATATTTTTTTGGAGCCTGGCTGAGGCAACTGAGGATAACGTTTCCTTTTGGAAACTGGGATTGAATGTGAAAAGAGTGCAAAAAAAGCAACAGAAAAGATAACACCTATTGCAACCTGGTTGGGGAACCTGGTCATAAACGAGGTGAAAAGAACACAAAAAGCAATGACAAAAGAAGGGAACCTGCTGTCGAGAAAAGAGCGTGTAAAAAAGCAATAAAACATGACCAACACCTGTTGGTAAAACCTGGTTATAAACAAGGACAGAAACTTGCACAAAAAGCAATCACAAAAGATGCCCAAAACATTAATTTCAACCTTGTTGTGATAAAGGGGAATCAAAAGAGCACAAAAAACAGTAGCTGCAAACGCAAACAAAGAGCCATGCTTGAGATTCCGTTGTGATGAGTAACGATGATTGCAAAATAATCCACAATAATCATTTGATAATTTGATGCGTTGCCTCACAAAGCTTCACTTGTGGCCAGTGTTACACAATGAATCTCCTGTGGAGTTGCGTAAGCTTCCATTGTTTATTTTATTTTAGTACATCCAGACATCTGTGACAACGCTTTCATGTCATAGTTGCCTAAGTCGTATTTGAACTTGTCCGGAAAACAAAGAAACCCTTAAACTTTTAGCAGTTTTTTTTTTTGTTTTTTTTTTTGGGTGAATTGGTAACAGTAAGTTAGTGAGTTATGTAATTATGCTATTGCTATTTCGTAATAGAAAAAAAAAAAGGAGTTGGAAAAATGCTGACAAGATGACCTGCTGATAAGCTTAACTTGTTTCTCCGACTTTTCCATTCTTCATTTGTAGAGATATAGTGATGTGTCGTAACAATTTTTTTGGTTTCGCAGGTTTAACCTATCCTCCATTTTTACCTGAAAAACTGTTGTCGTGAGTTGAGGAGTTAGGTTACTTGAGTAATTTCTTTTGTCTACGTCGGTTCATAGTAGCTAGCCAAAGCTTAGAAATACTTATTATTGCTAAAGGAACACTAAATAAATATTTCCTCAGAAGTCGTCATCTCGACTGCATTACGACGCATTTAAGGACAAAATCAATCATCGATCTTTGTGATGTTTTGCTTTTTCCTGGCTTGTTAGCGTCTCTTCCTGCCTCTGCTATGCAGACCTGCCGTTAGCGCTGTGCTTTGTTTACCCCCGCTTGGATTTTGGTACCGTGGTGCCTGTAATTTTTGGTGACAGGTAATCTAAACCCATAAAATCTAAACAAGAAGCAGTTAGTGAGCCAGACAACTCCCAAAAAATGCCTGCTGGGAACATTGCAGGGAGGTTGAAGCATAATGCTAAAAATGTACAAAATAGAAAACTAATCAACCTATCGCTGTCATTCCATGAAGGGAAAATTCTGGGGGTCTTGAGGAGGAAAATAAATGACTTTTGCCGATGTAATGTCAGACTTTTTCTTGGCTTGTGCATTGTTGACTTTTGTATTGCAAATTTTCGTCTTCAGGCCAATTTAATGCACAACGATTAGGCGATATCGTTTGCCAGTTTAGTTACAATCGAACCGTTCCCCGCCCCACAATGCAACAATCATCCTGGACCGGGAAACGGGAAGTACCCTGTGAGCTAGCATCATTCAGACAAAGGCAAAAAAAAAAGTTTGAATTAGTTTTCTACTTTTGCCATTGCAGTCAGTTACAACCAAAACTTTTGCCGACATCAGAATGCGAATAGTAGACTCCATCTGGCTAATTTGAATTTGCCTGCGAGCTAACATACTGTACAAACAAAACTCTCGTTTCAGTTACTGTTGAACCGTACCTCATGCCTCTGAATGCAAATCGTTAGCCTAATAGCATAATTGCACAATTACAAAAACAAAACACAATTTCTAGCCAGCATGTTGCTTAAATGTATATATGCATGCATGTTTTTTAAATGTATATTGCGACAAAAAGTTAAAAATGACTTGGGCAATTATGCTGTTAGGCCAACAAAATGGTAGCATAGCATTTGCCTAAACTAAGCTACAGACACGCAGTCCAATTATTTTTTTTAACTGATTTTTAATTTCCCACTTTTGTATGTGATTACCCCCCTGACTCCCACGCCCCCTTTCAGTTGCAAGGAACTTTTGCAAAGAAATTTTACATAGTCTGCTAGGTAACTTTTTTTGAGACTGTATTACTGTTATAATAGGAATAACCTGTTGTGGTATAGTCCTGTTTGCCTAACTTTAACATATTACATCAAACAAACAAAAATACTCTTATGTGATTGAATTATTATTTCTTTTAATAACTTTTTTAGATTAATTAGTTTGTCACCCTTTTTTTCTTTATCTTTCAAGGTCTGCTAGCTAACAGAGAAGAGTTCAACCGTAGGAGAATCATTATCATTTTTTATCCTTTATGACTTTTGACACTGGAAAACAAATAGAAAAATGAATGCTTTCGCGTTTTGTTGACGTACCTATGATGTTGCGTGTCGCAGACGAGAGGACCTGAGAAGACTTTGGAGGAGCGACGCTCCAGCTTGGACGCCGAGATCGACTCTCTCACCAGCATCCTGGCCGACTTGGAGAGCAGTTCGCCCTACAAGCCGCGAAACACGCAGGTAACTCTACCGCTTTATTTTTTTTGTTTCCTGACACTTTTAGAGCTGTATTTTTTTTCAGAAAATGTGGTTCAAGTTAGGAAATTAAACAACCAAGGAAATCTTTTGGGATCTCCCTATTTCCTAAAATGTATCTGTGAGCGACCGGTTCATAATTTCGACAGATTGTGATGTCAAAGTGTGGTCTATTTATTTACATAATACTGTCCCCACACTGAATGCTCTTAAACAACATAGCCAATTTTAATTTAAACCAAAAATAATCATAAAAACAATGTCAAATACAAAATAACTAACAGAATGCAGAATGGGGTGATGTGTCCGCTGCATGCCCCGCATGCACAAATCCGCTGCACTAATTGACAAAGTGTAGGAAGTGCCGCCTTCATCAGTGAAAATGCTTTTATCGTCTTTACAGGCGCTCGTATATTTTTTTGACACTCTGCTGCGCTTCAGCAAATTAGAAGCCACTCGCCTCGTCGCAGCGCCCTAGCGCTGCCCCAAGTTGTCATGGTAACGAAAGCCGGACTCGTTGGGGCGAGGTCAGCAGGGGGCTCATTTGCATGACGCAGGACCACCCCATGAAAACAGGCTAATTTCAGCGAATCTTAGGCTATAAAGTTGTGTGACAGACACAAACATGTGACAGACTTTTTATTTAGACAAATGGGAACAGTTTTAAATTGTGAGAGAAATGCATAATATGTCTGTCTCCTTTAAAACAACTGAAGCCCAAACGCGGCCCCGTTTTGTTTGGCAATAGTGACTAAATGTGCCTTGACCCACATAAATGAGTTGATTTTTAAGGATATTAAAAGAAAGTCAAAGCCTTGGGCACTAAACTAAATAGTTTCAATCAATGTAGGACAGACACGTGAGTTATATGTATAAAAAAAAAAAAAAGGTCGTAGATAAAGTAGCCTATGGAGCATTTAGTGTTGCTGTGTTGGTGTGTTGCAGGAGGCATATTTAGAGTACATACTGTACATACATGCATGCATACAAAGTGACAAGGTGAACCTACGCGGACATAAATAATTGACTGGCTGTTCATTTAACTTCAGTTGAACCCTGTGGCCTCATACAGTGTATACTGTGTGTGCGTGTGTACGTGCGTCTAAATGAAAGTACATGATTTGTCGCAACGTTTCAGGAATAAAGACTTCTCTGCATTTGTGCATTATTAATATTATTTTTCATTATTTCCATTTTAAATCATAAGAGAAATAAATATAGCAAATTGCAGAGAAATGTTTTTTTTACACAAAAAGTACACAATAACATGCCCAATTGTATTGTCAGTAAATTTATTATTTAAAAAAGAACATGCAATAATTAAAAATAAAATAAATAGATCAATAATTTATACATTTTATTATTTTTAAATTCAGATAACAAAATAACTATCCAAATAGCACGTCATTATTTTATTATAAATGCAAGTTATATTTATTTAAACAAAATACAATTTGAAAAAAATGCTAATTCAACAAAATGTTTATAAATTAAAATAACTATTGTGTAGAATAAAATATACCTTGTCAAATACTATTTTATTTACTAATTATTTTAAAAAAAATAATTAATCCAGATTTCAGTTATTTTATTATTGGAAATTAAGTAAATATAAAATAAAAACGAAAATTAATTTTAAAAAAAGACATTACAATTCTTTTTTTTAAGTGCAAAAATAACATTGCAAAAGAAACTTATTGGAAATTAAATGAAAAAAAAACCTAAAATTACTAAAAAAAAAAAAAAAAAAAAAAAAAAGATTTTTGTAAAAACAATTTAAAATTAAACACATTTTCATTTTATAATTATAGGAAATTAAATATTGTCCAATACAAATGAAAATGAATATTTATTTTAATAGAATACAAATGTTTCTTTTTTTTATGATTTGAACTTTATTTAGACATCTTTACTTATGCCCACTTCAACCTCTGAAAATATGTTTGGCAGACCCCTTTTCTGATTTCGGCTTGTTGGTGATGTCTGTATCGGAACTGGATGTAAATTGGGGCCAGGGAAATAATTGGATCCAACACTGCTGGCATGATTCGGCTTGTCGTGTTGGTTGCGAAATGCCGCATATGTCACCAATCTTCCACTATTATGTCCCTGTGGCCGAAAATCCCAGTGACGACGACAGCTCGGAAGTACTCTACACTCGGATGGCTTTGGTGACCATCTTAGTGTCTTTTATGTGTCGTTAGTTTCAATGTTCTACCACAAGATTTTGTGGGTACGCGTGGTCAGAGCTGTGTGTAAAGCACCTCGCCACACACAAGTCCAAGTTGATAAATCTCGTACTTTGCGTGGGGAAACTTTTCAAAATAAACAGATTTATTATATTTTGTTATTGGAAATATATATATATATATATATATATATATATATATATATATATATAAAACCTGAAATGAATACAAATGTTTAAAGAATAATTATGGAATAAATATAATTGAAAACATCTTCATTTATTTTATTATTAGTAAAGAAATGAATAAAAACATATAAGTACATTTCAAAAGTACATATTGTAGTAATATGTGTCACTGTGGTAAAGTGCTTGAAAAGCGCTTCAATTTGACCGCTTAAAAAGTGTATGGACCCAAAGCTTTAGACTATGCATGGTGGACCTTGACAAGCGTGTGTGCGCAGGATAGCCTCCTTTTTTTTTTTTTTTTTTTCTTCTTATGTACAGGTCGTCTTTTTTTGTTTTGTAAATAAAATATAGTATAAGTGCATAGCTTAGTCAGGACAAAACATGTGCTATACCATATTAGCCAAGGGGACCTGAAAGCTTTTGTCAATACTGTAAAAAAAAATTGATGGGACCTGTCCAAGACCTAGCGTGTATTTGCGTCCGTGCTAACTAATGTATGGCCGTACTGCTGCTTTTTACCTGACATGGTAAGAAAAGAAAAAATGTATATAGTTTTTCTATTTCTAGCTGTGCAAGCACCACTGCAAACATGCCAAAACGTGTTTTAATCATGAAATGTTTTAGATGTGTGTGTTTTAAATGTGCGTGGATGTCCACGTGGAGATTTACATTTCAATGTTTTTTCAGTTATGTGCAGTGCGATACAGAGACAAATACAAATTTTTTTGATATAGTTCTATATTTTCTTTTGATTTGGCAGTGTGTCCGCTACATGCACCACAGTCACGGCTCTGCTACATAAATTGCCGAGTGTATTAGGTGTAATTTCTGAAGTGCTGCCTCCACCAGTGAAAATGCTTTAATTAATTTTAAGTGTGGTCACTTTTGGGAAAACAAAGTATATATTTTTTGGGACTGGGCTGTTTCCTACGGAGTCTCAGACATGACATGAGGGGGAATAAAACAATTTCGTGCACACGAAATTGTGCGCATGAACAACTACTTGCATGAACAACTACGTGCACACGAAATTGTGCGCATGAACAACTACTTTGTGTCCACAAACTACTATAATAAACTATTTCATGCGCATGAAGTACTACATCGTGCGCACCACTTTGTGCGCACAAAATAGTTATTCTATATGTTCGAAGTAGTTACAGGGTGTGCACGAAGTCCATACTGGACAGGAGGGTAAGGAAATCGAGCGCACCCTCTTTCCAAGTTGAAAGTCGAGGCAGAGTTGCAGTTCCGACAAACACACAAAGAGTAGTCTACTACTCGCTGTAACAAAGTAGCAAACATAGACCCAATCAAATAACTGCCTAAATGTAGAATAATAAGATATTGACGAGAACATGTTAAGAAACTAAACTTACCCTGAAGCCATTGCATGTGTCTTGCAGTTTCGGCTGCGTCGTTTGTAACAAGTCCCCAAAAGTGCGCTCGATTTGGTTACCCTCCAGTCCAGTACGGAGCCACGGCTTCTTCGTACGCACGCAGTAACTACTTCACGCGCACAAATTAGTAACTCGAGTGTTTGTGCGCACGAACTAGTATTTTTTATTTTTTTATTTTTTTTACGTCATGTCTGGGGCAACGTAGTTTCCCTCACAGAATATCGAAGCGAAGCGACTCTCTTCTTTCACCAGTCAAAAAAAGCTTTTTTCTAGCTTTTTCCATTCTTTATTGGCTCGGTTTCACCAAAAACACAGGTTTCTGACCAAAAAGTAGACAAAATGAGCTTTTGCTGAAAATAAACATGTTAAGCAGAACAGTGACTTTGACACTAATACTTGTTACGGCAAATTAACAAAAACAAGACTGAAAAAAAGGACTTTTCAAGGCAAAATAATTATTTATTTACAGATGTACAACTAAGAAATGAGCTGCGATCGACGCTGATTCACTCACTATATGGCTTGATTACATCAGTGGCTTTTTTTTTTTTACATGCCGTTTGTTATTCACTCCATGAACTGCATCATCTTTCCTCACGATGGCGACACGTTCTACTACTTACCACCACACATACTCTGTTTATACCATACATATACATACTCCGAGTGTGAGGTGCCTAAACTTGTCTGTGTTGGCATTTCTCTCCCTCATGATCGACGGCGCAAGCCGAGATTCAGCCCCTTTTTTCTACTCAAAAGCTGTGCTGATCTCAAATCCAAAGCCATGCGACGCCGCCATCTACATCTCATCCGTTTGTCATTCCAGTGGTTTACAAACCTGAATTTCACAGACAAGCTAGACCAAAATATTCTTCGGTGGCAGTAAACGGTTGGATTCCAGTTGACGAATATAAAGGTAAACTGGAACTCTGCTTTGAAAACGACTGGTAGTGAATGAGTTAATTGCGCCATTCCCCCCACTTTACTTGGGCGGCAGCGTATCCGAAGCTTGTTTAAGTTTTGCCCTGCGACACAAAGTATAAAATGGACCAATCGACGGCCCATAACATGGAAAAACTTCTAAGTTGGGGCACTTGGAAGTCAAGGTAGCACCCGTATAATCAGAATCATCTTTATTTGCCAAGTATGTCCAAAAAACACACAAGGAATGAACATATAGACACGCACACACAATGTTTCTGATTGTAGCTGATGAACTCGGGTCGAGCGTTTCGGCCTTTTAAGCGGCTTTTTTCCCTTCCACGCCGTTATTCTCCCGCTCTGCCGTAACCGAATCAGAGTAACGAGCGACGGCCGGATGATTTACGGGCAATTACGAAGCAGGCTGCTCAAAATCAATAGGTCGCCAACCCGCACGCACGCTCCGGTGGGAACGATCTCTCCCCGAGCGATAAAAGCTGGAAAAAGTAGGGGAAAGGCGCCTTGATGTAGCCACCAAGATGGACAGTGGCTGGATTAGGGTTTCAAGCCTGGTTCAAGGTTTCAAGTTAGGATTAGTGTGTGTAAGGTTTCAGGTTAGAGTTTCAAGTTAGCCCTCAGTGTAGAATTTCAGACAAGAGTTAGGGTTTCAAATTAGGGTTTGAAGCCAGCATTAGGGTTTTCAAACGAGTTTTAGGGTTTTAATTCATGGTTTCAAGCCAGGGTTAGGGTTTCAAGATGGGATTTCTAATTAGGGTTTCAAATCTGGGTTCAGTGTTTCAAATTGGGGTTTCAAGACAGGGGTCAGGTTTCAGAGGAGGTTTTCTCATAGGGTTAGGGTGTCATACCTGGGTTGGGGTTTCAAACAAGGATGACGGTTTCAAGTTAGGGTTTCAAGATGGAGTTTGGGTTTTAGACAAGGGTTTCAAGGTAAGGTTTTAAATTGGGGTTTCGCGAAATTCAGGTTAAGGTTTTGAATTAGGGTTTCTCCAAAGGGTTAGGGGTTAAAATTTCGAGACTGCGACCAAATTTAAAAAAGCCCAGACTCCTTTAAAGAGGATTGTCTCGGAAAACAAACTATCATTAAAATAAATTGCACTAATTGTAGTAGAAATGATTTATCCATGTTCTGTTTCAAACTATGATTTGAAATAGGTAAATTGGTTTGTTTTGCTAATAAATGATTAGCAAAATAGTGTGAATAATCATGAACAATACTTTTATTTGTAGGTGGTGCACTTATGCAATCGTTTTTAAATATATGTCAATCATATGGTTGTGGTATCGCTCAAACTTACAGTGGTTTTCCCAGGGCACGAGGATTAGGACCCCTCACTGCTGGCCCCTCTGAGTCGAACAAATGATTAAATAAACGTAAAGCCTTTTTTGTTTTTGTTTTATTTAATTGACCTGTTTTGTCTGCACAGCTGATTGCGGACAAACTTGTTGTTCACGCTAAAATATTTTGCAAATATCGTATCTCGGGTTACTGCCAGTCTTCCTATGAAACATGGTCATGCTGTACCTCCTCAAAAAGTGGTGCGACCAAATCGACTGAAAAAGTTGGTCGCACCAGTGCAAAAGTTTGCGTAGAGCCCTGTTAGGGTTTCTAGCTAAAGTTTCAAGCATGGTTAAGTGTTTAAAATTAGCGTTCTAAGACAGGTTTCTGATTTCGAGTCAGTGTTAGGATTTCAAATTATGGTTTAGAAATTTGAAACACTAACCCTGTCTTCAAACCCCAATTTTATTTTATTTTTGCCCTCAATTATCCTCTCTGTGGGTGACGTTTACTTGTTTTGACTTTTCCATGACGACCTCCTTTAGCGGTTTGTGTAGTGCTGTGACGTGCGAGCTAGTGTATCATGCGATGATATCTACCTACTCTTCCTTTTACTGTACACGAGGACAAACCCAACAGCACGGCTTTTTTTTTTTTCTTCTCATTCCCTCTAAATGTTTCCCTCCGAGAGTTGTGCTGCTCGCTTGTCCGAGCTCATCATCTCTGTTTTGGTGAGTTAACAAGGAGGCGAGCACCAGTGTCAAAATAGAGTACTCGTCAACCGCCTGCGTTAGCACCGCCGATACGCTACACTACACCACACCACCCTACATTGACCTCCTGCTTGCATCCTCGCTGACCGCTGGTGATTTTTGTGTTTTTTTTTTTCTCGAAATCAAAGACGCACTTGATGCCTCTTTTGTTTGTTTACTGGAGGTCACTGTTAACCTCATTTTAGTAAAAACCTCTGGCTAGCTCTGACATGGGGCGAGTGTGACTCAGCACCCAAATGCAGCACACCGGAAAAGTTGGAAAGGATTTTTTAAGCATCAATTTGAGATCAACTACGTCAAATCAAAGCCCGGATACAGTGCAATTCACATCACAATTAAGACGGTCAGGTTTTGCCGATAAGGAAGTTGGCCAGAGTGACGCAATGTTCCGTAATCCACCGATAGCAGGTCAGGAATGATCGTATCTCATTGTTGTCTTAATCCACGATGGACGGTGAGCAGAGCGGGGAAACTCACACTTCTTGCAGAATCCCCAACAGTCACGTGGACAGTAACAGGCAAACGTGATAAGGCAAAAGTCTCACTGGGTCGTGATGAAGCGTCTCGCTTGTATCACAGTCAAACACTGACCCCGATCGCATCATCAACAAGGCCTTAAATAGGGAGGTGTAGCTGACTCTGGCTAGTAGCGCGTGATTGATTGACAGATTGGCTGTCTGACATGACAGACTGTGACAGAACAAATGGCAGACCGTGATAAACTCACTGTAAATACTCGCTTCGGTGCATAAAAGACGAGCCGTGGTCGCTTGACTTAAGAGTTCGGAGGCGTCGCTTGGTTTTTCGCTTTGTTTCACGAGCCAAAATTTTAGTTACGAGCACTGCAGCTCGAGTAAAGTGAAGAAAATGGAGCAATTAACATACTGTAATGACCTCGTATGTGGGCAAGGAGAGCCACAGTGGCTGATGCAATTTCAACCATTTATTGTAAAGTAAAACTATATATATGCTAAAATAATAAAAGTGCATTTTTTCCACATTAATGTAAACACAGCACCCCATGTTGACAGAAAAAAAAAAACGGAATTGTTGATATTTTTGCAGATTTATTAAAGAAAAACTGAAATATCACACAGCCATAAGTATTCAGACCCTTTGCTCAGTATTTAGTAGAAGCACCTTTTTGAGCTAATACAGCTATGGGTCTTTTTAGAATGATGCAACATGTTTTTTACACCCGGATTTGGGGATCATCTGCCATTCCTCCTTGCAGATTGTCTTTTTTTGAAGGTGAACCTTCGGCCCCGTCTGAGGTTCTGAGCACTCTGGGGAAGGTTTTTGTCCAGGATATCCTTGCTTGTACTTGGCTGCATTCATCTTTCCTTCGATTGCAACCAGTCTTCCTGTCCCTGCAGCTGAAAAACTCCCCCACAACATGATGCTGCCACCACCATGCTTGATTGTTGGGACTGTATTGGACAGGTGATGAGCAATGGCTGGTTTTCTCTTAGAATTAAGGCCAGAAAGTTCTATCTTGGTCTCATCAGACCAGATGATCTTATTTCTCACCATCTTGGAGTCGTTCAGGTGTTTTATTTTATTTTATTTTATTTTTTTTTTAAGCAAACTCCATGCGGGCTTTCATGTGTCTTGCACTGAAGAGAGGCTTCCGTCGGGCCACTCTGTCATAAAGCCCCGACTGGTGGAGGGCTGCAGTGATGATTGACTTTCTAGAACTTTCTCCCACCTCTGGAGCTCAGCCACAATGATCTTTGGGTTCTTCTTGATGTCTTTCACCAGGGCTCTTCTCCCCCAATTGCTCAGTTTGGCCGGACGGCCAGCTCGAGGAAGGGTTCTGATGGCCCCAAACGTCTTCCATTTCAGGATTATGGAGGCCGCTGTGCTCTTAGGATCTTTAAGTGCAGCAGAATGTTTTTGTAACCTTGGCCAGATCTGTACCTTGCCACAATTGTGTCTCTGAGCTCTTCACGCAGTTCCTTTGACCTCATGATTCTCATTTGCTCTGACATGCACTGTGAGCTGTAAGGTCTTCTATAGACGGGGGTGTGGCTTTCCTCGTCAAGTCCAATTAGCATAATCAAACACAGCTGGACTCCAATGAAGACATAGAACCATCTCAAGGATGATCAGAAGAAATGGACTAGCGCCCGAGTTAAATATGAGTGTCACAGCAAAGGGTCTGAATACTTATGGCTTTGTGATATTTCAGTTTTTCTTTTTTAATAAATCAGCATAAATTTTATTATATTTATAATAGTTTTTTTGTGTACATTGAGGAGGGAAATTAACTTAAATGATTTTAACAAGTGGCTGCAATATAACAAAGTGAAAAATTTAAGGGGGTCTGAAAACTTTCCGTACCCATTGCGTGTGTGTGTATGTATATATATATATATATATATATATATATATATATATATATATATTTCTGTGCTTCTATTTGTCAAAGAACACATTTCAAAAATATATTTGATCATAATAAAAAAAAAGGTGCTCTTTTAAATATTATTTATGTGCTTCTATTTTTCAAAGTAACAAATCAGAGTTTAGAAATGGCAGTTGTTTTTTATCCTTAAATTACGTTGTGCGGAACAAGGCTACAAAGGGCTAATCAGCCGATGTCGTCATTAACCCTCACGTGACACCGCTATGAAATCAAACCCTTGTTCTTCTTTCCCCATGTACAAAACTGTCTCATTGAGTGGCCTAAATCTTTCATTAACACACCAGCCAACCAGCCGTGTGTTTCTTCCGCCCGTTTAGCGGCGTACAAGCTTGTCAAAATTACCATCGGCGCCGTTAGTTTTGGACTAAGTGCTCTCCCGTGTTTGTTCATATTTAAGTTTGAAAGTGGAGTCAAGCTGTTTGAGATAATAAATTCTACTCCAAAGACCCGGAATGGTAAGGCGCCTCTGAGGTGAGGACCTTGCACTCTGAGAGACTGCCACTAAGCAGGGATTTTGACAATGTGATTTAGTAGAAAAAAAAAATTAAATCAATCAAGTCTCGACATGCAAGACATGCAAACTCCACACAGGGGTGCCGGGGATTGAACTCCGGTCCTCAGAACTGTGAGGCACGACGCTCTAACCAGTCGTTCACCGTGCCGCCCAGAATGAAACCCTTTTTACCCAAATTGAATGAGTCGATCCAGTAAATAGGGATTTAAAACTTAATTTTCATGGGTTTCAATTGGCCAGTAGTGGCCACAATAGAGCCAAAAGGTTTCAAGACAGGGTTATAGTTTCAAATTAACATTTTAAGACAGAGTTTCAAATTAGGGTTCTAAGATGGTTAGGGATCACAAATTAAGGTTTCAAACCTGGATTAGGGTTTAAAATGAACATTTCAAGACAGGGTTACAGTTTCAACTCAGGGTTTCATACTGGGTTTGAAGTTAGGGTTTAAGCCTGGGTTAGGTTTTCAATTAAAAGTTCTGATTAGTGTTTCAAGCCTGGGTTTGGGTTTCAAGTTCCAATTAGTTCCAATTAGTGTCTCAAATGATTTAAGACAACATTACAGTTTTAAGTAAGGGTTTCATATTGGGTTTGAGGTTTTGCTTTCAAGCCTAGGTTAAGGTTTCAAATTTGTGTTTCAAGCCAGGGCTAGGGTTTCAAGTTACTACGACATAAGAATTTCTTGCCAATGATTTTGCTGACCCCAGTTTCTGTGCACTCTGGAGTGAGCATGCAGACGGTGGATCACGTTGCCGTGTTGTGACATCCCGCGACGGAAGACGCTTTGACGGACGCGCTGTGACGCACAGACCCCCGGGGCACCTCGCGGAAGCCATCCGGCGTCTCACCGCCATTTCCAGTACTCGGCTTCTGTCAGCATGTCACGCTCCCAACGTGACATTAGCTCTGCATCGGGCTTTCTGACCCAAAGTATAAATATAGCGTGTAAGGTAACCGAGTGGATTGTGATAGTGATCCACAAAGACAACTGGACTTCTTCATTGTGTGGTCACTTTCACTTCAGTGAAAACACTTGTTTAAAACCACCTCACAGCTTTGCTTTCTGTTATCTTAATGCTAACACCCATGCAAAACACCATAGCGGGCTAGCATATAGCATCGAAAGTTGCTTTGCTTTTTATGTTTAAGCAACATATTTGAACATGAATTGTGCATGAAAACAGACAGTTACTATAACAATATTCACAGGCATATTTTCCTTATCGTCTGCAAAGAACGACTAATATTACGCCGGCTTACCGGGAAGTTGTGACCATCTCCATACATATCTGTATGTCTGTAGTATACTGTGAGTGAGCGTGAAAGTGTAAATAAACCAACTTTTTTATAATGTAATTTAGGTATAATTGCTATGCGTACTGCAGTACAGTGAACTCCTTTATATCCGTGGTTCGTCACTCGTAAATTTTGCAGGTATTTTTTATTTTTTTTGGGGTGGGGGAGCTATTGTCCGTTACATTTGGCACCATCTGGTGGCATCTTGGTGCCAAGGAACTGTTGGAGTGAGTTGAGATGCTTCATTTAGATAGTAGTCGTTTGCCCCCATCTTGTGGCACCTATAGGTAATTACGTCAATTTACTCACAGATTTTCACTATTTGCAGGCAGGGCTCGGCCCAGATGTCATTCATGTTTGATGTGTTCCTTTAAAGGGCGTGGCCTACTGAGTCGGATTGGTCACTTCGTCTCTGTGTAAGCGTCTGGCTGTGAGTTGTGGCCTACAGCAGCAGCTTCTCATTTTGTATTTGTGACTGTTTGTCCCGTTCAATACATGGCTAAAAGTCCATCGGTGACTGTGGCTCTCCTTGCCCACTTGCGAGAGCGACGGGCGATCTGAAACTTGTGACACAAAACAAAAACTGGACCAAGCGACGGCTCGTAACTGGAAAAACAAAAGTTGGGGCACTCGTAAGTTGAAGTAGTTGACAACCGTAGATTTAGTGACATGTATGAAATAACAAAGTACAACATAGGACGTATTACTCACAGTGTCACTGTCATCACAGTTTGTTTGTGTGTGTCATAACGCACAATGACAGCAGTTGACGTCCAGCCTGTTAGCGTTGTTTCTAGGACTTTAGATTTTTTTTATTTTGTGTTTTTTTTTGGTTCACCCCCCCCTCATTTGTCATTGGCCCGGCCTGTTTATCAAAGACAAAAAGACGGTGACTAACAAACATTGACGGAACAATGCGTAGCCCCTCCCCCCTCCTCCCCGCTCCTCCTCGTCTGTCATCTTGAGGCTACGCTACGCTAGCCTGCAGTGGGCCACCCCTGTCAAAGCTCTGAACCTGCTGCCGGATTGACCTTCCAGTCAATGGCCGCCACCGGCCAGCATGGCGGCGTGCAAACAATCAAAGGCAAAATACAGAATGTTACACCGGCGAGGACATTAGTGCCATTATTCTGCTGTACCACATCAGCACATGGTCCACTTCATGCAACATAGTAGCGCAGTAATGCCAGCATTAAGTAGTCAAGTCCATTGTAGCAACTCAGACATTGACTATATAAATTGAGAATGCTTCACATCCGTGTTGCATAATCGACTCCATGCAACACAGTAGCTCAGAAATTTCTGTAAAAAGATGTCCATTGTAACAATGTGCTGAAAATGCGTCATAGCTGTGTTGCATTGTCATTTCCAGTAGCTAAGTAATGCTCATTTAAATAACAATGAATCAAGTTGACTCCCTGGACCCAGCGACGGCTCAACCGGAAAAACCTAAATTGGGGCACTCGTAAGTTGAAGTACCGCATAGTTGACATCTTGTATGACGTAACAAAAGTTGGTTGACTCCATGCAACACAGTAGCGCAGGGATTTCATTAGTAATGACTCTTGTGAGGATAAAGCGGTACAGAAGATGGATGAGGCAAGTCTATTGTTTCACCTCAAACATTTACTTTATCAACTGAAAAATGCTTCACATCTGCGTTGCATGGCTCAGTAATAAGAAGTCAAGTCCATTGTAACACGTAAAATATTGTATTAAATGACAATGCTTCCCATCCATGGTGGACAGAGTCTTACATGCAACACAGATGTAAGCCAACTCTCAGCCCGGCTCTCTGAATTCGCAGCGACTTCTTCCCCACAACTTGAGCGTGAAATTTGTCAGAAAGTCTCCAGAAAGCCTTTTTCGACACGTGAGGCGAAGATTAGGAGCGACTCCAGCAGCCTTTGGGGGGTATTCGCTAAAAACTGTTAACTTTGCATTTCAAATCACCAGGGCGGAGGAATCGTCTTTTTCTTTTTTATTCTTTCTTTTTTTAAGCTTTAGGAAAAGCCCCAGAGTCATGGAAGGAAGCTCTGCATCTTTTTTTATAGACGCATCACAAAACCTTCTCCTTTACTCACACAATGCACGGATGCTTTGCACTGTTGGCTCCAAATGTCCGTCCGAGCGTTAGCCGCTGGAGCCATGTCGAAACAGTGTGGTGCCTGGGAGGCCGGTCTCTTCACTCAAAGGACAAACACAGCTGACTTTGCGACCGACTAAGCAGAAGCCAAAGTAAAAGCAAAATATACTTGTGGCGCTCTTGTAGCTGTTACTGAGCTGAAGAGTGCTTATTGTTTTTAAAAAGAACATTTGTTCAAATTGGAGAATCTGACGTGGTCGCCCAACAATGTTGTGCGCAACCATGTTTCTGTTCCGTGCAGCTACGTGACTCCTTAGCCTTGCACGGTCTGCCTCACTTCTTGACCTTTCAATGCATTTTTCTGCAATAGTCCATTTAAGTCAGTAAAGTAACCCATTAATTTATTTTTTTTAACCCTCTGGAGTGACTTCTTTTTCTAATATTGCTAATACTACAGTATTTTTTTTTTTTTACAGCCAGCAAGTGTAGCATCCAATTATTTAACTAAAATGTAATTATTCTCCATGGAAAGCAGAGGATATCTCCACTTCTTCAAATCAAAATTGCATCATTCATTTCCTCCATTGTAGTGCAGTAAGCCATTGGAAACTAAGAATATTACTTTATTGCTTTCTTGTCTAAAAATTGAGAAATTATGTAATCTGTAGAAAATTTATATAAATGAACCCATTTTATGCAAATAGTGTGATTACATTCTGTAGTTAGCAATAACTTTTTTTAAAAACTTTATTTATTTTATTTTTTTTTAGATGGAGTATTTTGGGGTTACAATTTTCCAAAAGTGTCCACTATGAAGCCAAAATGTGTAATTTGACATAAACTGTATAATATTGAAACATTTCAAGAGCTGAAGTTGGAATGACACTTTTCCCACCGTTGGAAAAGTGTTATTACATTTGTATTAACACAGCTCAAAGGGGCCAAAAAAGGAAGTGAGTTGGACACCAATTGTCAGCATGGATTAATTCCACCCAGGTTCCAAATTATCCAACTTTATTTAACTAGCGACACTTTATCAAACGAACTCAAGAAACCCGATAGCGCGTTTTGTCTTTTTTGGGCACGATTGTGGGATCTTTGTGTCAGAATGGCCGTTTGGGCAGACGCACTATCCGCGTGGGCGAATCCCAAAAACCTAGCCCGGTCGGCAGACTGACTGATGGTGCGCATTTGATTAGTTTCATCACATTCCACCGGCATAATTGGTAGAAAATGTACCGTGGCAGCGTAATTATTTCAGAGGGGGGCCCCTCGATTTGCATTAGCCGTGGACGCGCTAACTTAAACGCTAGCTCTGGAGGCCTGAAGAGATGAATGAATAATCAGCACAATTTAAAAGCCATGAAACATTTAAATAAAGTAATGTCTCTTCCTAAAGGGCACAGTGGAGATATCTCTCCATACATATGCAGAAAGATCCTTGAATATTCTTTTTTTTTTTTTTTTAAACAAACATCAGCGCTAATCAGCCAGACAAAAATCAGAGTGGAAGCACGTCATGTTTTTTGGGGGAGCTTTTAACGCTTCCTGAGGGGCTGCCCCTCCAACGTGGATTAGATGGGATTTAGACAAACTTGCTGCATGTAGCTCAGACGCTAACAAACGGCTTTACACTAAGGTTGTCGCTAGCTTCCTCTTAGCGATGGAGACGCTAAAGGCGATTAGCGGCTTTCCGCCCAAAAGTGGCAGACATACACCGTAATTATGAAACCGGTCGTAATTGTAATTACCTCAAACGTTATCGTTAAAAAGCAAACATTTTAAGAGTTGACTGTTTTCTTCCAGTAGACTTTGACATGGTCCTTCCACAATGTTCTGTTCGTCCATGTTTATGTTCCAAAGAGCTATGGAATTTATTAGTTCCACCTAGTCTGCTTCATTCCTTGCTGTTTTGCTGCATTCCTCCATAATAATATTTTTTTCTAAATAGTCTGAGGACCCGGGTTCAATCCCCGGCCCCGCCTGTGTGGAGTTTGCATGTTCTCCCCGTGCCTGCGTGGGTTTTCTCCGGGCACTCCGGTTTCCTCCCACATCCCAAAAACATGCATTAATTGGAGACTCTAAATTGCCCGTAGGCATGACTGTGAGTGCGAATGGTTGTTTGTTTCTGTGTGCCCTGCGATTGGCTGGCCACCAGTTCAGGGTGTACCCCGCCTCCTGCCCGATGACAGCTGGGATAGGCTCCAGCACGCCCGCGACCCTAGTGAGGAGAAGCGGCTCAGAAAATGGATGGATAGATGGATGGATAGTCTGTGACGCTGTCACTCCGCATTGTTGTGTTTGTGTCATTGTTTATGTTGCAGAGAGCTTCGGGATTTATTATTTCCACCCAGTCTTCTACGGATCTTTCTGTTTTGCTGTATTTCTCCATCATAATGAATTATTTCCCGATACTGTGATGTGTGATTGCGGTCGCTCCACAATGTTAGGTGATTCCATGTTAATGTTTCTGGGGCGCTACGCCACTTATTTGTTCCTCCCAGTCTACTTGGTTTCTTGACGTTATGTGGAGGCTGTGTCTTTGACCATTGGTGTTCTAATAGACTTAGCATGTGGTTGCTCCACAACTTTGTGTGCCCATGTTTATGTCCCAAAAGCAATGTAATTTATTATTTCCGTCCAGTCTGCTTTTACTGCATTATTTCATAAAGGTACATTCCCAATAGACACTAATATGTGGTCACTGCACAATGTTGTGTGCTGTTATGTGTTCCAGGGAGCTGGGGTCCTTATTAGTTCTATCCAGTTTTTTTATTCCTGCAGTTTCAAGGGACTATTATTGATAAATTCAGTGAAACATAAGGAACTGAAGCAGACTGGGTTGAAATATGTCACATAAGCTGCATGACTATGAAAATGGACGCACACAACATTGTGCACTCGCAGCAAGACGTGTTTTCGCTGAAATGGACTGCAGCGAGTCAACAGAGTAAATTCCAAAGCACCTTGACAGCAGCCACACATTGTTGAGCTAATAGCAATAGGCGGGGAGGGGAAGGACGGAGTATGCGATAAATGGTTGCTCAGGCTGGAAACGCCACATTACACTTGTGCTGACTCGGGCGGGAAAAGACGCTAAATCACGGAGATTTGCGACGCTCTGCGCGTTTCCTGGGCAGAGTTGCGGCGATTGAGCCGCTCAGCCGGGCGCCGGCCGGTTCTCAAGGCCGCGAAAACAACATCTCAATCACGGGGCGTCGGGGCTAAAGCATCTGTGGTGTCAGTCTTAATTGTTTTCCGCCCAACGTCACATATCGGTGTCAGACACAGCCTGTCTAAAAAGGGTCTGTCATTAACCTTGGACGGCCTTATTAGGTTAGCGCCTAAAGACACAAAAAACTCAATTACTAAAAGTTACTGCACAAGGGGAACAAAATGACAAGCTACGCATCAAGACCTTTGCGACTCCACCAGACGTCTGCTGAACCAGGGCAATCGTTGCAACGTGTTGCACTCGACAGGGAAATGTCAAATGTAAACACAACATTATGGAGCGAGTCTGAGTCTACTGGGAAAACAAGGATTATTATGTATAAATGAAGAGAAAAAGTCAAGAAACAAAGCAGATTTGGCAAAAGTAATAAGTGGCATAGCTCCATGGATCAGACCGATGGACACACAACATTGTAGAGGTACTACATGTCAGACTAATGGGGGGGAAAAGGGACGATTTTTACAAACTACAATAAGAACAGAAGCAGACTGAGCTGGATTAAAAAGTTTTCTGCCGCCACCGAATTTAAACATGGATGCACACAGCATGGAATGACCATACTGGGAGGAAAAAATAAAGGGAAAAACCAAGGCCTGAGGCAGACTGGGCTGAACAAATAAGTCGATAGCATTCTGTAACATAAACATGCACGCACACAGCAGACTATCATTTTATGGCTCCACAATGTTGTGTCTTGTCATGTTTACGTTCCATAAAGCTTTAAAAGTTACCAGTTCTTCATGTTTTGCAGGATTTCTCAAAAAAAGTATTTTTTTTGAGAATATGATATGATAGCTCCACAATGTTATGATATGATAGCTCCACAATGTTATGTCTGTCCCTGTTCCCTGGAGCTACATTTCTTTATAATACTCCCTTGTAATGCCAGTATATGCCTATATGTGGTCGTGCCACAATGTTGTGTATGGTCATGTTTATGTTCCAGGCAGCTGCCTGACTTACTAGTTCTGCCCAGTGTTCCTCAGTTCTTGATGTTTCACTGTATTTCACCATAGTAGTCCTGTTTTTTTTTTTTTTTTGTGTGTGTCCGAAAACGTACATTTAGTCGCTCCACAATGTTGTGTGTCCACGTTTATGTTCCAGGGAGCTGCAGGACTCAGTTCTGCCCAGTCGGTCTTGGTTCTTGATGTTGCACAGCATTTCTTTGTAGTAGTCCCTTGTTTTTTCTCAGCTGACTATCACGTGTGTGTTTACGTCCATGTTTATAGTCTGTGAAGCTACGTGACATACTAATTCCACCCAGTTTGTGTCGGTTCTTGAACTTTTGCTGCCTTTCTTCGTGGTAGTCATTTTCTTCATGGTCGCTCCACAATGTTGTATTTATGCTCTGATGGACATTTCTTTCTTTTTTTGGTTCTGCCCAGTTACTTGCCTTTTCTGTCCATTTTTCCAGGAATTATTTTTTTTCCCAGTAGACTTGGACATGTGATTGCTCCACAATGTTGTGTGTGTCTGTTCATTAACAATTAAGGCAAAAATTTATTATTTTTCATTTTCTGTGTCCAGACCCTTGGCCCTTCTTCGGTGTCCACCCCAAGTGCTCCAGTGACTGGTTACAAACGCATGGTCATCCCTAATCAGCCGCCACTGACCGCCACCAAGAAGTCCACGCCCAAAGCCCAAGCCCCAAGCAGCGGCTCGTCGACGCTGCCGGCGAAGCTCCAGCCCGTGGCGGCGTCCTACACCACCGCCTCCACGCCCAGCCAGCCCACATTCAATGTCCAGGTACGGTCCGCCCAGCCCAGCCCCCAGCACCCAACAAGCGGCGGGCAGCACCTTGGTGGAGGCCAGCAGCCGGCTCGCAGCCCCACCCAGGTCCAGTACATGCCGGCCCAGCCCAAAGGGCCCGACTTCGCCTACGGGCCGCCTCAGCCAGGGTTCTCCCCGGTTGGCCCGGGCGCTTATCAGGACCAGCAGGCCTACAGGAGAACCGAAGCTCAACCCTACCAGGCGGCGGGCCCCAAGAAGACCTATATCACTGACGTGCCGCAGAGCTTGGACCCCTACACTTCTGGACCAACCATCCCACCAAAGGTAGAAACAGTCCCTAACCATGAATTGGCTTACTCTGTTGCTAACCAAAACAGAAGCATCTACCGAGGCGCGTAAACAGTCTCTAAGATGAATTAAAAATGTGGAGTCTTAACTCATGTTGTACAAATGTTCCCTGTGCAGCAGTAAAGATGATATTGCTATTAGTAGTGTTCCAGTAAACTCTTGACATGTGCTCACTCCACAATGTTGTGTGCATTCACGTTAATGGTTGAGGCAGCAACTTGACTTCTTTGCGCTGTCTCGTCTGCCTTATTTCTTGATGGATTGCTCCATTTCTCTTTTATAGTAATGTTTTTCAATAGATTAGGACACATGGTTTCTCCACAATGTTGTGTGGGTCCATTTTTATGTCCCAGGTAAGTTACGTTACTTACGGGTTCATCTCAGTCAACCTTAATTTCTGACTTTACGCTGCATTTTTTTAATTGCCTCTTGTTTTTCGAGTAGACTCACGTGGTCGCTCCACACTGTTGTGCGCATCTATGTTTATGTTCTCAGCAGCGACTCGAAGAATTTCTTCTGCCCAGGCTACCTTGGTTTTTGCCATGCTGCTGCACCTCTCCATAAAAACAATGTTATAGGATTGCACAAAAATGTTTATTTATTTATATTTCTCTCTCTCTCTCTCTCTCTCTCTCTCTCTCTATCTGTCTATCACTGTAGATTGAATGTGGGGTCTCCGCAATGTTGTGTGCGCCCATGTTTTTCTTCTTGGGACACCTATAGTATGTGACTTATTAATTCCACTGTCTTCCTTGTTTCTTTCAATTTCCCTTAATTTCTCCATTATAGTCCCTCTTTCCTAACATGTGGTCACTCCACAATGTTGTGTGGATCCTTGTTGCTGTTGTATGTATGTTCATGTAATATGCAACTCAGTAGTTCTGCCAGGCTGTGTCTGTATCTGCCATTTCGTTATATTTCGCCATAATACTGTCGTCCCATATTTCCCCAGTATACGCTGACATGTGGTCGTTCCACAATGTTGTGTGTATCTGTGTGTATGTTTATGAGTGTGTGTTTCAACCTAGTGTTCACATACTTTTTGTGTGCGTGTTTGCATATACGAAATTTACTTGCACGGTAATGCGGCAGGGGACGTGCTTGCGGCCTTTGATTGCGATGCATAGAATAAACTGTTGTTTTAACCTAAATGAATTTTTCAAAGATGACCTCCATTGGGGCTATGCGCCATCTGAATCAATTTTGTCTCGCAAGCAAAAAAAAAAAAAAAGTTACCAGCCGTGGCGTATTCTTCATCTCTGCCTTCTATGATTGTTTGTCACGTTTGTGCAGAGATGAAAAGGTTTACACTTTATTTTGTGTCAGGTGGAAATTTGTTTGTCTTTGGTGTTACAGCACATCCAAATGGAAAAGCTTTGTTGAGCTTTTCAGTTCAATTCGTTTGTAATAAACTGCAAAATATGTTGCAGTCAACAAAACGTTCAAGACATTTGCAGGGAAAGGATGGAGTTTACTGTGTAATGTGCAATATCACTGTTAAAAACATAGTCAATACTTTGACATTTTTTTAATAAAATTTTCTTTATTTTTTTAATTATTAAATTAAACCAAAAAGTATTTATTTGGTTAGACAGTTACACAAGTGAAAGGTTCGCCCAAATATGTATTAAAGTGGGTTAATTATATTTGATATAACTAAGACAAAATAATAAAGAAAATAATAACTTTTTTGTTGGTTAATCATTTTGTACTATTTTTTTTAAAAATTATTTTATATAAGCAAAGTAAAGGTTGTTAAATTGTGAAGCCATGAAAAATAAGTGCCATATAAGTGTTTCTTTTTCATTTATTTATTTATTTTTCATTTCAAAAAGCATCTTGACTGCAGCATGCCGCCCGGTGCCAACAGAGCTTTTAATAGTACAGCAAGTCTGTGTGATGAGAATTGTAAAGAATAGTCGGATGCCGCGGAGACAAAATAGTTGTAATGTGAACAACAGCTCTGGAAAGTGGAAGGCCCTGGAGTTCTCCTTTAATTCAAGGATTCTCGTTCACGTACAGGCGCCTCCGCCGTCCTGCGGGAGACGTTCATCAAGGACCGTACGTGTTTTACTAAACACAAATTAGACGTGCGAGCCTAATTATATTTGTTCAAAAACAAGAAAATCTACATTTTTTTACTTGAAAGCTCGCTCACCCGACGTCCCAGTTTGGCGCCAAAACACAAAAGGTGACATTTAGTACGTTCGTTTGCCTTTGATGCCACATAAAAGAAAAAGAAAGAATTAATTAAATGCAATAAAAGCAAATGAGCGTGTTGTATATATTTAGACTTTACTCTCTAAGGTCTTTCTGTTTTGTGTTTGTTACCTCCGCCAAGGAAGCTAGGTTACGCCCCCCCCCACAATGAGAAAGAATGGAAATGGAAAATAATCCGTTCCAGGGTCATACTATACTCAGGTGTGAAAATAAGATAACCACTGCCATTCATATCTTAAATTTAATGGCGAAAGCGTAACTTTCTAAAAATGATTAGACAAAAGATACACAAATATTACCTAACATATTTTTAAAACATACAAAAACAATTACAGCAAAATATGACAAAAAAACAAAAACGTAAAAAAAAAATGTTAGATAAAAAATACACATTTTAAAAATACCCACATATTAGATTAAACAAATACATTTAAACAAAAATGCAACAAATAAATTTAGTAAAAAAATAGACATACGATACAATAAATACAATATTTAAAAAAATTAGAAAATAATAATAAAACTACTACTTGTACTAATAATTATTATTATTAAAATCATTGACAGATAAAGAAAATACCCAATTTAGAAAATTGCCAATAAATGAGATGAACCCGTAAAGAATCCACTAAGGTATTACACAAAATATTGCATGAAATAATACTATAATAAATATTAGAAAATAATACTAATGATACAACACAAAAGTAAAAGGGAAAAATAGCTAACATTTAGAAATATGTGGGAAAAAATAGAATAACTATTTCAGCAAAAATGATGACAAAATTACAAAAATATTAAGTAATAATTTCTAGTAAAATAATACACAATTTGAAAAAATGGCAAAAATATTAAATGGTACAAAAATCCACAAAATACAAAAATACTAGGGAAATATGATTTATACTAATCAAACTAGACAAAATATTCTGTTACAAATTCACAAATATTAGACAAATTCACGAACCCTAGCAAAAATACAAAAAAATAAGATGACAAAAATGCAAAACTAGGAAGACAATAATTTTAAACTTTTGGTGTTTTCCATAATAGTTTCAAATTTGGGTATTCAATTAATTTCCAATGATGTATTCAATGAAAAATACTTAATTAGAAAAAAAGAGCAAACATTTTCATACTACACAAAAATGTTTGAACATAATACCTAAAAATATTTGACATTAGGGAAAATACCAAAATATGACCCATAAATATTAGTTTAGTTTTTTTAAAACATAATCGATAGGTGAAAAATACTCAAATCAGATTAGCAAAAAAAACAAATTTCCAAATTTGTAAATATTACACAAATAACCAAGTATTAAACAAAAGAAAAGCAAATAATGGAAAATTGTAAAAAAAAAAAAAAAAAAAAAGGAAAAAGCCTTCCACCGTTTTCCTCTTCATCTGTGCACTCTCTTTTTCTTTCTAAATATGGTAGTGCCTATAATTAAAATTGGAAACGTTATGAAAGCCTTTCCTCCCTAATCGTGTCGTGACTTGTCTGTAACCTTGGCAAACACTGTTATGAATTGAACGCTGCTGTCTCTTTAAATGCCGTTTTAGATTAAAGCAACACTAAAGAAGTACATCCATTAACTTGATTGATTGACAGGATATGGCGATGCTCTTTGATGGATGTCTTCATTAAAGGATCACTATGCAAGTATTCATAGAAGGTCATGACAAGTTCAATGCCAACTCGTGCGACCCAAATCCGAGCATTTATTTAGTTATATATTTTGATTCACCATGTCAAAAATAAATGACCAATTTCTACGAATCCTGCTCGGAATGGGAACCCAGAATGGGAACGCAAAGGCTCAGCGGGATGACGGCTCGTGTTATTGCCGGCTGAGCTTGAGTGACGGCGGTTTTGACAGCGGCGGATTATTATTATTTCACAATCCCGACCGGCGGCTAATGTCCGCCAGAAGGTCGGTCATGTTGGCCGGCGGCTGTCAGAACTAGACTTGCGAAGGGGTGGAAAATTTCCGGAAGGTTTTCGGTAAATTTCCATGCGAAGGTGTGGAATTTTGGAAATAGCAAGCATGAATTTGTTTTGTCATCAGCGGACAAAATGATACGATTCAAAAGCCTGACATTATTAACAGATTTATTTTATTGAACAATAAATTGCGCCACTGAGAACTCGAGTGAGCTAACTACTTCGTCGTCATTTTGCAGCAGCAGAGTGATTGTAAAGTATTATGTTTGCAGTAAAATCTGGGGTTTATATGGCATTACCTCTTCGCGATACTCGTTTTTACAGAAATGACGGTTTTCCTTGATTTTGGACGTGAATCATATTTTTATCCACAACTTGAGGTAATCTCATCATCTCCAGTTTCATTAATTGGATCCTGGTCAGTATGAACTAAGTTGCCTGAAAGAAAAGAAAAAGCTAACTAGGTTTAGAACAAAGTTAGTGGTCTAAGTCCAAAAATTCTATCAATATTCCATGAAAGATGAGAAATAACGTTCAGTTATACTAGCATGCAGGTGCACTGGGACCCAAGCTAATGCACTACTTACTTTCTGAACCTTTAAAACCGCACTTTCTAGGATGTATTCGCTGGGTGGTCACTCCACAATGTTGTGTGTGTCCATGTTTATGTTCCAGGGAGCTTACGCGACTTACTAGTTCTTCCTCGTCTTCCTCTGTTCTTGTCATTTTGCTACGTGTCTCAACAAGTCCCTTTTTTTCCCCCAATAGACTCCGCTTTGTGGTAGCTCTACAGTGTTGTGCGCGTCCATCTCTGCTACAGGGAGTCATGCATGTTCTGTGAAGTCGACCTCGTTTCTTGCCATTTTGTGGCTTTGTTGCAGCCCACTTAGACATGTGGTTGCTCCATAATGTTGCGTATGTCCAGATTTATGTTCTGGGGAGCTACGCTGTTTATTAGTTCCACCCAGTCTGCTTTAATTCTTCCAGTTGTAGCATTTTTCCTTAGTAGTCCCTTTTTTTTCAGTAGACTCTGATATTTGGTCGCTCCACAATGTTGTGTCTGTCAATGTTGATGCTCGAAGAAGCTATGCGAATAACAGATTGCATCCAATCCTCCTCGTTTCTTGCTTTCTCTGTATCTCTCCACAATGTCCCCCCACCCCCAGGAGATTCTGACATGTTGTCACGCCACAAAGTTGTGTGCATCCATTTTTCCACAATAGTCATTTTGCATTCCATGTGAAGTAAAGTACCGAGTTGGGTCGGTCATGGTCAGCCGGTGTAGCTCAGTTTGTCACGCGCACTCGTAAATAAGCGACGGCTCGCTCCCAGACAAACGGGGCGGCCGCTAAATAACGACCTCAATCGATAGCTGCCGTCGGGAAAGCAGCTCGATGGAAAATGTTTTCCGCACCCTTCTGCAAGCCACATACACGCACCCTACAGTGCTACTACCTCATACTGATACTGTACTGCGTATGTTACTGTTCTGACTAGACGCCGACCTGATCGGTGTTATCGGTATCGGCCGATAATTGGCATTTTATGCTGATCGGCTTTCATGTCATAATTCGCCGATCCAAACGATGACGTCAGCGATCGGATCCGCACAAGACATTTAACTCTGCGTCGCTGTTGCATATGAAACCAAAAGCTAGTTTATTTTTAGCCTCCCCATGTGTCTTGTGGCGCAGTAGTGTAACTATCTGACGGCCAATAAAGTTTTTTTGAATATTGTTGGTTAAAAACACGCCCTCGTTGTGGGACTATTTTGCGGTGTCTCAGACAAACAACACGTAAGTTATTTGCAGAACTGAAGTGGGTTGTGGGGAACGTCATCTAAACGCTTCTACACAAATTTGATCGGGCACCTGAAGGATGTACATGCCGCGTGGGAAAAAAAAAAAAAGGAAAAGCCAAGCATACGCAAACTCTGGACAACACCCGTCCATATAGCTGGGACAGTGAGAAAGTTAGAGTAAGCATGTCATTAACAATATTTATTAAAGTAATTTAATTACAGTAATGGAACGGGAGATCGACAGTAGGATCGGTGCAGCGTCTGCAGTGATGCGGACTTTGTATCGGTCCGTTGTGGTAAAGAAGGAGCAAAGCCGATCGATCGACATTCCTACCCTCACCTATGGTCACGAGCTGTGGGTCGCGACCGAAAGAACGAGATCCCGGATACAAGCGGCCGAAATGAGTTTCCTCCGCAGGGTGTCCGGGCTCTCCCTTAGAGATTGGGTGAGAAGCTCGGTCATCCGGGAGGATCTCAGAGTAGAGCCGCTGTTCCTACACGTCGAGAGGAGCCAGACGACGTCGCTGGGGCATCTGATTCAGATGCCTCCCGGACCCCTCCCAGGCTGGCCTGGGAACGCCTCGCTAATCGACCTGCCTACGTGACGACCAAGTTGAGAAGGTCGTCGTTACTATTGAAGGCAACGGCACGCGACTCGTGTTTACTTTTAGATGAGGAAAAACAACAGCTTTCATGTATTGTAGTATTTGTCTGGCATTGTCTGCCCAAACGTGGATATTTCAGCCCACTTCTAACTTGAGAAAACACCTTGCGGTAAATTCCAGATGTCTTGTTGTTGTTTTGGCTGTGCATATTATTCCACATTAGCGCAGTTTTAGCACAAGTAACTGTAAGCATGCATATATCGGGGTATGTGCTTATCTCGCTCACACTGTACACACACACGCACACACAGCAATATAGGAAGTTGCACATTCACATTTTATTTTTATTTTATTGATGTTCATGCTGTGATTTAAATAATAATAATAATATGAAGTTACTCACCATTTACTCAGTACTTGAGTAATTTTTCACTGTGTGTTTTCACTCTTAAGTAATTTTCTGGAGGACTACTTTTATTTTAACTTGAGTCACATTATTGTCAAGTGACAGTACTCTTACTGGAGTACAATATTTGGCTACTCTACTCACCTCTGGTTAGTAGATAATTTGGGGCAGTCGTGGCTGCTTGGTCTCATCACTTGACAGCAGAAACAGCGGCCCCTGCTGGCTCGTTTCAAGTCAAGCGTAAAAAAGAAGTCAAGTGCTGTCAATAGCCAAACACAGCAACACAGAATTGATTGTAATATTTGGATTCCATGACATGAGGTCAAATTATTAGAAAGACAGTGGAGGATGCAGTGCAGTTGATAAAATTTAAACGAAACTGCATTGGGCAAGTAAGTAAAACAAAAAAATATATATACATGAATTAATGTAAGTTTTAAGTTAACACATTTGTTAAAAATGCATTTATTTCATACAGTTCATGCATTACTACTTTTACTGTTATTGTTTCTTGAGAGTATTCTACATTTCATCAGTTTATGGATGATTCATAATCTTTAAAACAATAAATTAGAAATTGTATTAAATCAATATATTAGTAGGAAACAATACATGCAATCTCTGACACAGCCAAATAGACCAACATTATTTCAAGATATTATTAAATTTAAAAATCCTTAAATCAATATATTTGTATTAAAAATATATAAATACATTTAATATATCAACAGATTTTTTTGATACAGCTCTCATATTGACTTTCATTACATTCTGAATATTTACCATTTCTTTATTTCTTACATAATTTGTACATTTTTGTTTGAACATTCATTTATCAAGTGTTATAATGTGTGATTATAATATGTTATAACATAATATAACGTGCCATAATCATGCTGTATAATCAGCATCACGATATGCCACACCTGAGCTGGACGGATTAGCTCGGCAAAGGAGAGGCGCTCCCTAACACGGATTTAGACAGATTTGTGAACAGTATTTGAAATAAATAGGCCCTTTTGTGGACATCAAAACCCACTTAGATCTTTGAGTTCAGCTCCTGAAAAATTGAAGCGCAAAACAAAAGTGTTTATCCAAAAGTATTGATAAAGTAAGATATTTAGCGTTGCAAAATAATAGAAAGTCAGAATTTTTGATCCAGCTCGTGCATTACTAGAAAGGTGCAAGAATCTCTCGCGAGGATGTCCACTTAAAAATAAAAATATATTGAGTGGATACATTAGTATAAAAACAAAATGTCATTAACTCTCCACGCTAAAGATGCGTCAAATAAGTTCACCTTTGTCCCGACAACCAACCCGTCAGTTGTTGTTATGTTGTTTGCCTTTTTAATTCTTTTTCCCCCCTCTTTTTTTCCCGTCCCTCCAGATTGCTGGTGGCGGCCCCTCTCTGCACTCAACAGATTTTCAAATATCTGTTTGCAGGCGCATGTGTCACTTCCAAACACATGACCTACTTTTGTACTCACGCACAATCTTACAAACGTAAAAAGAAAAAGAAAGCCGCTCGCTGGCTCGCATACAGTACATTGCACGTTGTCTCTTTGCGGGAATCCCGTCTGCACGGGAACACGCGTCCGTTATGGCTCCAACCTTAATTTTTAATTACGGCACACAGCTGCTCTAGAGTTATATTTCTATATTTCCCCCCCCCCCCGCCACAAAACCACTCCACCCCTCAGCATTTAATTGGAGCTGAAAGAGAATGACCTATTTTGTTTGGAGAACATTTAGACTAATGTGCTCCTCCTCACGAGGCAGAAGGTGGCCTTGGGCTTGCAAGAAAAAAAAAAAAAAGTAAGGATAATAATAAAATGATCATAATAATACATCGTATTGATGATCATCACGTGCGTCAAATTGGATTTTGTAAATATTTGTTAGTTGGTACAATAATAAAGGTTTAACATGCAGTTGACAAGGGATCATGACGAAGCAAATTTCCCCCAAAACATAAACGTGGACGAACACTACATCGTGGAGCAACCACATGTATACGGGACACAATCGTGTTCAGTAGACTCCGAAGCAGATTGCGTGATGCTAAGGAGTAGCATAGCTGCCCCAGTTATGCTATTTAAGAGGGAAATTGACATACACAACATTATAGAGCGACGACATGTCAGTCGGTCGTTTAAAATAAAACACAGACTGTCATGGTGATGAAATTCAGAGAAATGTCAAAACAGACGGGCTAGAACTAATTAGTCACGTATCTCTGTGGGAACGTAAACATGGATGCACACAACACTGCGGAGCGACTGCGTCGGAGTCGACGGGAAACGGTCGTCATTCAAGATGCCGTCACGGGTCACTGCATAACGTCAAGAAACGAAGCAGACTGTGGAGCGCTCACTTGTCGGAGTTTACTGGAAAATAATCATTATCATGGATAAAAGCAGTGAAATGTCAAGAACCAAGGCAGACTAATTAGTTGAGGAACTCCCTAGAGCATAAACCTGGACGCACACAACTTTGTGGAGCAACCGCATGTCAAAGTTTACGGAAACCCTAATGCCATTTCCTAATCCCATAACGTCTCAAATATGAGGCAAACCGGATGGGAAAAAGAAGTTCGGTATCTGCCCAGAACATAAATAGGGACGCAAACAACATTGTGGAGTGACCACATCAGGTGGCAACATCGTCGCGTGCGTCCAGACGTTTTTGACCGACTGCCTCATCTGCCGTTTACTCACTGTCCACTGTGGCGCTGGCACGGCGTCAGGAACGATTAGGTGATGGTGTGAAAGGCGGCCGATTCGCCGGATCCTGTCACCTGATGCCCAGCAAGACTCAACCCTGACATCCTGTCACTCTCGTTTGTCTATTGTCAACCGTTTTAATTGGCAGCAGCCATTTTCGGGATCATTTTGGCCGAATACATCCTGGAGATTTAGTGTGAATGCTGCCAAATTTGAATTATATATCCTCGATGTAGAAAATTCAGCCCCTGAAGCCAGTTCAATTTAGCAAGATGGAATTTGGTAGACGTGTCTATACTGAGAGGACCTGCAAAAAAGTCTCAAGAAGCCACGCGTGAAAAGACACAGGCAGTCTGCCATTTAAGGGTCATTTTGGCCTTTTTAGGGGATCCTTCAAAGATGAACTTTTATTTTTTTTATTTGATCTCTACCAAATTCGAACACACACTGGACAGTTTCCGAGATTTTGAGTTTTCGCCGTTGTGTGCCGGTGTAGCAATAACGTCCCAATTTTGAATATTTAGCCCCTAAAGCCCCACTTCAACTTAGCGATGACGTGAAATTTGGGAGACATGCTTTTCATGAGTGGGCCCACCAAAAAGTCTCAAGAAGCCATGCTTGAAAAGAACCAAGAGAAGTAGCAGCCATTTTAGGGTTGATTTGGCTATTTTCTGGGGTCCTTCAAAAGCAAACTTTTCCCAGAAATGTTGTCTAAGTGCTTCAAAATTTGAACCACATACTGTATACTAGACAAATAAACAAGGCAATAAGCAAGGACTTACCTTACGTCTACCCATTGTCTGAGGAATTTAGCTTGATGATGTCATTTCTGCTGAGTCATGGAGCTCACTTTTTTTTCCTCTTTCGCTCGATGGCAAAAAATGGTTTTAGTAACATATATTGGGGTGCATATATGTTGAGAGAGGCAATTTTTAAGTAGTATTTAGGATTCACTTTTCCTACAGCTACTGGTACATTTTCTCACAGGACAGCTGTAATTTACACAATAAGTGCATGTTTCTGTAGTTTGTGCGGGGATATTTTGAAATTTCATGCGGGGGGACAGAAAATGTCCTCCAATTCTGGAATGACCCTCATCTAAAGCCTTTATGAATCCAATCGTTGGAAGCTACGGAAGTGCCGCGATGGCGGGCGGGACATGGCTAGGTCGTGTCACGCTCCCGTCAGCGGCGCTTCGTGCCACTTGACAGACGTCGTCAGTCGCCGGCTGACATTTGAGAGCCGTCGTCTTCAATGTCAGTCAAGCGGCGGCTTGCAAAAGGCACGAGTTTGTCGCCCCGAACGAAAACAAAGCAAACGTCTCATGTTGGAGATCACACACACACGGAGCGACACAGCTCTGTTTGTTTCTTTCAGTTTCACAGCAACCTGCTTTGCTAATAACAAGCAATTTAGGTTTAATTTTGCCATTTTCTAGTGTGCTTTGAAGGGGAGCTTGTCTTAGAGATTTTGTCCAATTGGTTCCAAATATGAACCACCTTGACATGACAGATTGACTTTTAATTAAGAAATATTAAAATGTTTGTTATTGCATATTGAAAAAAAAAATCAGCCCTTAGAGCCAGTTTGAGTTAACATGAAATTTGATAGGAATGTCCGTCATGAGTAGCCCCACAAAAAACTCAAGAAGCCATGCCTGGAGAGACTCACGAAGTCTACCATTTAGTGTTTTTATTTTTTGTACACGAGACAGATTATTTGCGAAATATTTGAGTTTTTGTCATTGCGTATTTTGAAAATTCAGCCCCCTGAGTCGGTTTGAGTTAACAAGGTGACATTTTGGTAGACATGTCCCATGAGTATCGTGATTACTGCCTCGTATAATGTATGACTGTGTAATGTAAGGAGCTGATTTTTATTTATTCTTTTCCCACACGAGGCTGACAATGGAATTATCTGAAATGGCAGCAGAGAGGCTTATTTTTAGCGTAGCAGCGATAAGAAAACAAAAACAAAAAAACCAGCAGGGCAAATTGACTGTTGCGTTTGTTCGTTGGGATTCATGTGGGAAGGGAATGTTTTATTGGATTGGAGTGACTTTACAAAAATAATAGTCATTTGTTGTGGTGTGGCAGTGCTAAACGAGTGATTACGGCGGCTTAGGCGACTCGCTTTCACCCAAACAATGAAAGGATTGCTGGGATCAGTCACACTATCCTTTCACTCACTTTGTGTGCGTGTGTTGGGGGTGTTGATCAGTCTGTGGTGTGTGTGTAGGATTAAACATAACACTTAAAGTTTGTTGTTAAATGTGCGCATAGGAAGTCTTCCGGTTTGGCTTGAAGTGGACATTTTAGGGTCATTTTGGCCATTTTCTGGGGTGCTAAGAAGGCAAACTTGTCCTAGAGATTTTTTTCCTATTGGAGATTGGTGACACTAAGTTACAAATAATTTGAGTTTCCGTCATTGCGTTGCTGTGAAATTTGATGACTCGTCATAAAATGGGAAAATCTTGAAACGTCACAATTTTTCTACAATTCAGCCCCCATGATGGAAAAGCTACGGAAAGTCTTCCATTTTGATTTGAAATGGCCATTTTAGGGTAAATTTTGGTTGTGTTCAAAGGCGAAATTGTCCTAGAGATTTTGTCCAATTGCTACTAAATTTGAACCACGTATACAGAAAACTATTAATTAACTCAATATTTTAGTTTTCGTCATTGCGTTTGTGTGAAGCACGGTGGCAAAGTTTGGGTATCTGGCTGCCTGGCATCCCTTGTGTTGCATTGTGCACACAAGAGGAAAGAATGTCTGCTGCTTTTAAAGCATAAACCTAAATGAAAGTGAGCGTCCCGAGGGGCCGAGCCAAACAAATGATTGCATTGAGACAGATGGAAGTCAAAGAAAAAGGAAAAAAAAAAAAGCGTCGATGATTTCTATTGTCGTCGGTAGAGGGGGGTGGGGGAAACGCTCGTCGGGAAGTGCGGTGGCATCACAAAAGCGTGCGGCGGCAAAGCAATTTCTTTCTTATTCAAGTGGAAAAAGTCTGGGGTGCTGTCACAAAAGAGAAGCCTAACAAGGCGCTTTAAACTCTGCCACTGCATCGCTGCGGGCTGTCAAACGAGCAGATCAGGTATATAAACCCAGCTTCAAGTCAAAAAGTCTGTTTGGGGTAATCACTGCGTTTCTCCGCCGCACGTTTGATGTGCAGCTCAGATTAACGGCGTAAAATCTCGCTCTGCCTTTAAAAACCCAAGACCAAAGGCCTTAATGGGCCCCGACATCCACTTCCTTTGAGGTTAAGTTAACGTACTCCATTTAACCTGCCTTCAACTTTGTATTATTTACAAAATGCTACACTTTGCCTTCCTCAAACGCTATTCCTTGAGATGACTTACTGTAGGGCTGCAACGATTAATCGAAACAACCGAAATCGAAGTCTGCAATGGTCTTTTTTCTCTTTTTTTTAAACTTTGTGGATTATTTCTGTTCATTTCTATAGTGCAAGGTGGCGGCTATTGTTCAGTGTTGAGGGAAGATTACAGTAATTGTGAGTATGCGGTGGACTTTTTTGGCTGTGGATTATTTCCATTCATTCTGTTAATTTTTATTATGCAATGTGGTGGTTGTCATGAATAACTGGGAAGGAGACATCACATTATAATAATTGTTTCATACATCAAGTTCGACCGCAGTCATTTGAATTTGGCGAGAAATTTGTGGTATCCCTAAAATAATGCTATGCTGTTGTTAGTTAAAATGCTAACATCACGCTTTCTAGTGCTAGTTGCTATTCATGACACTCGGTCAAAAGATCAACTATCCAAGACTTTGACAAGTAAAACAAGAGAGCGTTAAGCACGTCTTTGTCATTAGAACCGCAAAAGACTTTCCGCTCGATCCGCATCGACTGGTCTGATCTGTGATTGAAACAACTCGGAACCTTCCTGCCGCTCCCAAACGTCTCAATTAGGAGGAACCACTCAAAGGTCAGGATAAACGTCAACCCGGGGTGCATTATTGGAAATCAAAGCCGGCGTCAAGATCTGCGCAGCGAAGGTCAGAAATGAGAAAAAAAAAGAAAAAAAAAAGTCCAGCTTAGAACGCCTCATAAAGGACACCTGTGATAAGCATGGGTGTGATGATTTGGTGGAAATGTCAGATGAAATCGGGGCTTTTTTTTCATTATGGATTATTTCTAGTTTGTTTATGTCTATCATGCAATGTGGCGGTTATCATGAATACAGTGAAACCTCTGTTTTCGTATGGCCAAATTTTCGTATGATTTGATTTTCGATTGATTATTATTTTTTTTTCTCGTTTAGATTTTGTCTCAGTTTGTTGATATACACTGAGTTGTTGTACAAAAAAAAAAAAAAAAAAAAAAAAAATCCATTCATGTTCTGGAATCGATGCACGTTCATCTGAAGCATTCCGTAAATTGTGTATAAAGAGTTCAACAGACGGCAAGGCGTATTCCACAATGCAAGCTTTTATTAAAAACTCAAGGCAATAACCTTCCCCGTCTGCTTGACAACAAAGGCATGCACTATAAGAACAGCTTCTCAGCACACTTGATTTGGCTACATATATAAACTGTTTTTTCTTTGTTTTTAAATGCTTTTACTCATCAAAAGCACATTGAGTTACCTTGTGTATGAAATGCGCTATATAAATAAATTTGCTTTGCTTTGCTTTACATTGTAGCTTATTAATTAAGTAGTCACACTCAATAAACAAGCACGAGACAGTTTGAATATGACTGCTAAATAAGCCACCATGCAGCCAAAGAAAGTATGGGAAAACTGTTACTATAGTGCCGTGCTTTGACTTTAAAGACCTGACTTTTGACAGGATCTGTTACACCAACGTTGCCCCAACTTGCCTTAGTGGTGCCGAGCAGAGCGGGAGTTTTTTTTTAGTGCCGTGCGTTAATAAAAGCTTGCATTGTGGAATTCCCCTTGCCATCTGTTGGACCCTTTTTACACAATCCGACAGATTGTTCGGAATGTCAGCTATCTGACAAAGATGAGAAACACAATGGAATTGGAGAAAGAGAGTGCGGGAAATGGCTCTCTCCTCATCGGCATCTTCCATCAGCCATTGAGTACTTTCTGTTGTTAAATGTACGTTCATCTGCTTCAGTAGTCATTTATATTGATTTCAAACTGTTTTCTGTATGTAAAACTATAGTAATTATTGATAAAATTTATTTATTTTCTTAATATTTGTGGGTGTCGGGGACAGAATAAATGGATTTACATTATTTCCTATGGGAAATGTTGCTTTGGTTTTCATAGGATTCGGTTTTCGTTAGACTTTCTGGAACAGATTAATAACGAAAACAGAGCTTCCACTATAAATGGCAAGAGACAAACCTATTACAGTAATTATATGCTATATATTCTTTGGAACTGTAGCTTATTTGTCATTCTGTTTTATTTCTTATCGCGCAAGGTGGCAGTACGTGCCAAGCTCTAGCAGCGCATAGATTGCCTCGTGTGAGTACGTCATTACACAAATTTAAAAAATGATACACAAATGAGTTTTTATTATTTTATTTATTTCTTGATTTTTTTATTTTTTGTATATTCTTGTTTTTTTGGCCCAACACAAGGATGAGTCAGGGTCGTCCTTTGTTCCTCGGCAGGACGTGTGCGACCTCCTTGTTGCGCACCGCCGGGGCCTAAGCCAGGGTCAGTTCTCTCACGGGGGTGAGACGCACCAACACCAGCGTGCATGCAAATCGCACTCGCTGACTTTGACCTTCAGGCAGCGCTTCATTAACGTTGTGTGCGTGAGTGAGTCTGTTAATTCAAGCCTTTCAAAGCATATGCTCGTTTACTCTTGCACAGCCTCAAACAGGCCACAGGTGATGCTCAGGAGCCAGGTGGAAATAGAAGCACATCCGTCCGGACTGTTGTTCTTATTTCATGACTCGGCCCTTTTTTTTGTGTGTGTGTGTTTTTGCAACTTCCTATTTCTTTGTGTTTCCTTTAGAGCGGCGGCGGCCCCCCCGCAGCCCACCCGGAGGATGAGCTGGAGCGCCTGACCAAAAAGATGCTCTTTGACATGGACCACCCTCCATCCGAGGAATACTTTGGTAAGCGTTTAGTTGGTTTTTGACTGGATTATTTCGAGTCATTCCATTTATTTCTGTTGTGCAAGATGGTTGATATCATGACTAATTGGTAAAGAACGGTCGCATTTTACTCATTATATGACATGAGGGCATGCGCCTGAGCATGATGTGGACTTCTTTTTTTTTTACCCTGTGAATTAGTTTTAGTCACTTTGTTGATTTCTATTGTGCAAGGTGGCGGTTATCATACATTTTTTTACTTGGTGGAATATTTCTAGTAGACTTGACACAATCAGGATTTTTGGGACCGATCAGCGAGTTGAAAAAAACGATAACCAATCACAAGATGGAGGAATATGTCTGTTTAAATGACCTATTCATTTACTGTATAGGCTTGTGTACTTAATTTCCCCAAAAAATTATATTTACAATAAATAATGTATGTTTGTTCATCTATTTATGACAGTGAGGCATAGTGACAAACAGAACAAATGATAAATGGTCTTCTATTAGATGGCAGGTGGTACATACAGTAATTTCCACTTTTTGTGCCATTTTGTTTGTTGGTCTTCTGTGAGATTTTTCAATTGTAAAATATGTTCCTTGGCTCCATAAAGGTTGGAAATCACTGCTCTCGTCGGATTGTGTATTTTAATCAGTGAGGTCAAACCAACATTACATGACAGAAATAATGGGTGCTAACTTACTGTAATTAAATTAATTTATTTTTAATTAAATGACTTCACCCACACCGAAACTTTAGAGCATGATTCGACAGAACGGTGGCATGTTTACGTCCAACTGTTCATGGTACCACTGGCTTGCTAGGCTACATAACGTTTTGTTGCCTGCTTGTGAGCCGCATCTTATTAAAAGTACGTGAACATACCTCAAGCAAGCCTTAAACGAACGTCCTCTCCTGTCCTGAGCGCACGTTTTCCCCCATTTTGTCCTGATAATAAAAAGTCGGCACGCTCCACTTCTGTTGTCGTCGCCACGGTAACGGGTGTATCTGGTCGCATTTAAGTTGACAAGATAAAGCCCAATGATCGTAAATACAGGATGCGGTGGTATCGGAATACAAGATTTGATTGCAGTAGTCTGACAGAGCAATCGTGAAAGTGCAAATTTGTCTTGTAGTCTGAGACGTGTTGTCTGTTCCACACCGCTGACGTTTTTTTTTAAAAATAACTATTAGCCGTCAGATATTTCCAATACTACATCAAAATACACGCGACAAGGCTAAAAATAAACTAGTTTTGGATTCAAATATACTGTGCATGATGGCGACGCGGAGTAAATGTCTTTTGCGGTTGATCGGTTTGGCGAATTATGACATTCAAGCCAATCAGCATAAGATGCTAAAAATCGTCCGATTCCGATCAGCCCGATAAAATTGGGGTAAAGTCTAATTTGTAGTGGTTCTGTTCTTTTCTTTTGAGCACAAATTATTTTTTTAAGGTGGGGGATTTTTTTTCCTACATTTTCCTCTGAGGTGTTTGATAATTAATTTAGCTCTCGCTTGCATAAATAAAAATATAACTGCCAGGATTAAACGTTAATACTCTTTCGGGGATTGAACGAGGATTCTGCGCATTTATACGTGGCTGATATTTTCCCGCCCTCTCTCCCCTCTAGAGCCTTTAATCCCCTTCGGGGGTTGTGGGGCGGGTAGGCTGGCGTCGCCTCACGTGCCCATTAGAGGGCTGGCTGCAGCGGTGGCATGTAGGTGTATTATGATATTAGTGCTGCCGGGGACGTGTATTTAAACTGCTTCTGCTTAGAGAAGCCATGATGATGAAGACCTTAATTGCCTGCCTAGCTTAAGCACAGCAGAAAAATGACCCTCAAAGACCCTCAAAGCCTCACTGGCCTCAATTTTTTTTTTTTTTTTTTGGGAGGGGTGGGGGGTGACGTGCGGACATGTGACTTGATGGATGGGTTGCATGTCAGCCGAGGTAGCCAGTTAGAATTGCCTGTTACAGGAAGTACTGTTCACCGATGTGTTTCAGGAAAAAAAATGGGTTGGAAACACAAGAAGTCTGTTATTTCTCTTCCCAGTCCAAAAAACAGGTGGAAGCTTACATTGAAAAGGATGACGCGCTGTGGCGACCCGTAACGGGACAAGCTGAAAGAAGAGTCCCAAAAAAGTCTCAAGAAGTCATACCCAGAAAGACACAGGAAGTCTACCATTTTTTGTTTTAAGCGTCAGTTTTAGGCTTATTTCCAGAGGCCTGTACAAAAAAAACAAAAAAAAAACCTGGGAAATAATGCCACACTTTTGAAAATTCAGCCCCCAAAGCCAGTTTCTCTGAGTAGCAATGAATTGGGTAGCCATGTCCGTCATCAAGATACCCCCCCCCCCCCCCCAAAAGTCTCAAAAAGCCATGTCCAAAAAAAAAAAACCACAGGGAGTCTGCCATTTTGGTCATTTCCATGGGCCAGTGACAAACTGGAAGCTCAAACTCCACAATTTTGAAAATTCAGCCCCTGAAGATAAAAAAAGTGTGAAGGAGCCATGCCCAAAATGACACAAGGGAGTCTGCCATCTTGGTTTGAAGCGGTCATTTTAGGCTAAAATAGGAAACACTAACTCCACAATTTAGAAAATTCAGCCCCCAAGGCAGTAAGTTTCATTTCGCAACATGAAATTTGATAGCCATTTTTATCATGAGAACCACAACCATGTCAGAAAAGACACAAGAAGGCTGGGTGTTTGTTTGTTTTGTTTCATTTGAAGGGGTTCATTCAGACTCATTTCCAAGGGTAAGTAAAAAACAAGAAGCACTAAATCCACAATTTTGGAAATTCAGCCCCCAAAGACAGTGTCCCTGAGCACCATGAAATTTTGATAGCTATATTTATCATGAGTAGACACACAATAAAAGTGTCAAGAAGCTTTGCTCAAAAAGACCCAGGAAGTCTGCTGCTTTGGTTTGAAGCAACCATTTTAGACTCATGTCCTAAGGTCTGAAGAAAACTCTTAACCAAATAATTTTGAAAATTTAGCTCCTGAAGACCGTTTCTCTTAGCAACAAAATTTAGTTCATCATGTTATGAGTATACTCCCCATAAAGTCTCAAGAAGCCATGTCCCCAGAAAATAATTTTTTTTGTTTGAGGCGCAAATTTTGGCTCATTTTGACCAATTTCAGGGGTCCTTCAAGGACAAACTTGTCCTCGAGGTTTTGTTCGATTGTTCCCAAATTTCAACCTCATACTAGACACATTTTTCGTGATGCTAAATTACAAAGGATTTGTGTTTTTGTCATTGGCTGTGGTGAAGTTTGATATCTCGCCACGATACCCCACCACACTCCATCTCATGCTTAATGAACCCCAGTAATCCAGGATCGTGAAAAGATTAAGGCCTGGCTGAGGTAAGTGCAGGAACTCATTAGCAGAGTCGGTTGGCCGTCCACAGAGAGCCCCTGCTAACAACCCTCCAAACCCTCTTCCCTTCACACACACGATCACCACGACAACCTTAAGATCCATCACTTGCGTCCACCATGTTTTCCAGAGCCAGTCCCAGAGCGTGATACTTTTGTAATTACAAAGAATGTAATAGCACATAAGCCTCTGCACACTTTTCTTTAGGAGTGGGAAGAGGGGGGGGGGGGGGGGGGTTCTGAAGTGGGAGCTCGTGGTCGCGCAGACCCTGGGGCGAGTAATTAATGAGATTAATCAAAGTGGGCCCGTGATCTGGACTGAATCGTTGGCTTTCCTGAGCAAAGTTCCACGGCTATCGCCAGGGTCTTTGATGAAGTTGAAACGGCGACGTCTCATTGGTCCACCGGGGCTTCATTGAATTGAATTAATGTTACAGTCCTTCTATGAGACTTCCTCAAGTCAGAGTTAAAAGGCCTGCTCACTATATTCTATAACTGTGCAAAAAACTATACACGAGTTGCATCCAGGAGCTCGCCTGGTTAGCTTAGCCTACTATCTACTGACGTATTTTGGGTCATAACAGCATATCATTATTTTACAGATAATACAGTACAAATACAGTGGTGGTGCCTTGGGATAGAGGTGACCCGAGATATGAGGCGTCGTTCCACCGATGTATTATATTTTAAAATGTATTTATTTATTCATTCATTCATTGATTTTGCTTTGACTTGCAAGCAAAAATTCAAGATGCGAGCATTGTGTGGGCAGTGAATTCAACTCACTTTACAACAAGTAGTTGTGAAAGTCTTCTTCGTTTGTGTCTTCTTGACTGTATTATAGCGCCCGAATGAATCATGATACACTGAACTGTTTAAAATCCTTACATTCTATGTAATTATTACTCTGTTTTTATAAATTACAATATTATAGAGAGCTACTTTGCTTATTTAAAAAAAAAAGATTTTAGTTGTTTGGCGGGGAGGCTGGAACAGATTAATTACGAGTGTGGTCACAGAACAAATTTATCACGTATCTCAAGGCAACACTTAGCTTTTTGACGGATTCAAATACAGAGCTTTAGCGTTTTGAGCTAACATCAAGACATTAAACAACACAATAAATAAATAGATGAATACAACTAATGGCTATTGGGAAATTGTTGGACTGCTGCCCTGTGCTGCGCTGTGATTGGCCCATTTGACTTGCAGCAGCGTGGTCAATTACTCATCTTGAGCTGGAAAAAAACCTGAAAATGAAAGCAGATGGGGGGAAAAATTAATATGTTAGCGTCTTTGATTTAGAGTCTTAGATTAGATTGGAGTAATCTGAAGGAGCCTCTTGTACAAATGTCATCATCCGTCATGTTTAATCCATTTAGGTGCTGCGTAGGTGTAGTGTGTGTGTGTGTGTGTGTGTGTGCGTGTGTGCGTGCGTGCGTGCGTGCGTGCAGCAGCGGCTGTACAAATTCCCTGGCATTTGTATGTAATTTTGTCATCGCTACACGGCTGTCAAGTAAAAACCAGGACATAAAGCTGAATAATTGAAAAGGATGAGCGGCTCTGCATTATTTACAATTAGTGATGATGGCGTTTTTTTCTTTTGCTTTGTGTTTTGTTTTAATGCGGAAATGACAAGTCCTTTGTCTTCTCTCTGACTTCTTCTTACAGTACGGAATATCACGACGTCTGAAATTTTAATCGCATACTTGATGCCGTTAGAGAGTTGTTTGTTAGGTAGTTTCTTGATTGGTTGTTGGGTTACTGAGTTGGTTAGTTTGATGGTTAGTTAAGTAGTTGGGTGTTTAGTTGGTTGCATATTTAAATAGTTGGTCGATTTGTTATGTAGTTAGGTAGTTGCTTTATTGGGTGTTTGGTTACTCGGTTGGTTGTTATTTTTTTGGTAGGGTTGTTGGTTGCTTGTCGTAGTACAGTAGTTGACTTGGTAGTTGGTGATAGTGGAGTACTTGGTTTTTAGTTAGTAGTTTGATTTGTTGGCTAGTTAGTAAGTTGATTGGTTGGCCAGTTAGTTAGTTAGTTTTTTGGCTGTCTTGTTGGCTTGGTGGTTAGACAGTTAGCTAATTTCCTGATTAGGTGTTTATTTGTTTGGTTGGATTTTTGGTTTGTTGGTATGGGTGCTTAGTTAGTGGACTTGTGAGTTGGTCCTCCAGATATTTAGTTGGTTGGTTAGTTGGTTAGTTTGGTGGTTACTTGATTCGGTGTTTGGCTACTCGGTTGTTTGTAAGGTCAATTTGTTGGTTGGTTAGTTTACTGACTTGGAATATAGTGCTCCAGGTAATTGCTTGGTAATAAGTGAGTTAGTAACTTGGTTAGTTAGCTGGTTTGGTGGGTAGTTTGGGTGACTTGTTAGTTAGTTGGTTAGATGGGTGTTTGATTGGCTTGTTAGGTATGGTTGTCTAGTTTGGTGGCTTGTTGGTTGGTTAAGTAATTAGGTGGTCTGTTGGTTAATTGGTTGGTTGGTTTTCTGGTTGGTTTATTAGTTGTTTGGTTAAAACCAGGACAAAGCTGCAAATAATTGAAAAGTTCAGAGGATCTGCATTACTTACAATTAGCGATAATGTCATTTTTCCTTTTCCGTTTGTATTGTTTTAATATGGATGTAAAAGGTCTTCATGTCTACTTCTTACTGTATGGAATTTAATATAATTTTAATCATCCCCAATCAATATTTATACAAAGTTCATCTCCGTTGAGGTTCGTGAGCTATCGTGTGACTTTTTTTTGGTTTTGTTTATTTACTGGAGTTTAATACAAGTATGCAAAAAGCGGGAAACCTTTTGCCGTTTTTCCGGGAAATGTCAGGCGGAAGAGGCGTCATAATTCCTGAGACACCTCGCATGAAATGTTGATGAGGAATCTTGGAAGACTCCGGACGGAGGATCAGCTGAGGTAATTGGGTCAGGCGGAAGGTTTGCTTTTTCTTCATCTTTGGTGAAGGTATTAATAGACCCCGTCTTTAGACAGCAGCTCGTTTGACGCAGGTTGCCCTCAGCAGCCTCTCGGGAGTTTGCTTTTAGGTGTTGCCTAGCTTGTCAGAACAAGGAGATTGGATGTCAGAGGAGGCTTAAAAGCTAAACCCTGCGCACCCCCATCACCACACCAGCACAACACCGCCTTCTCTATGAATGGATGGATGGATAGAAATTTGCTTTACTTTTGTCATTGGTATGCCGCCGAAATCACAATTTTGAGGAATTTCCCATACTCGCACTCTAAAAATAAGCTCGTCCCTGGAGTTTTTCTTCTCAGTCCCCGAAGGCAGTTTGACTGAGCAACATAAAATTTGGTATGCATTCTATCATGAGTAGACTCAAAAAAAACCCCAGCTAAGAACCCATTCCCCAAAGGTCACAAGAAGTCTGCTATTTTGGATCAAACTGGCCATTTGAGGCTCATTTTGGCCGTTTGGAGGGGTCCTTCCAAGGTAAACTTGTAATAGAGATTTTGTGATTGCGACCAAATTTGATCCACATCTATAGTATAGTAGTATACAGACGCTAAATTGCTAAAATGTTGAGTCTTCGCCATGGCGTCTGGTCGCAGCATGGCGGTGAAGTTTAATGACTTGCCGTAAAAACCGGAACCTGTAATAACCCGATAATTTTGAAAATTCAACCCCCAAAGCCAGTTTCTCTTAGCAATGTGAAATTTGGTTGCCATGTCTATCATGAGTAAACACACAAAAATGTCTCAAAAAGCCAAGCCTGAAAAGACAAAGGAAGTTTGGCATTTTTGTTCAAACCGGCACTTTTAAGCCATTTCAAGGGGTCCTTCAAACAGGTCGAGATTTTCTCTGATTATTACCAAAGTTGAGTTAACGTTTTCACAGTTTAGCATCCCCCAATTGTCTCATATACACGTTTTAAGTTTGGTAGCAATCGGGCGTGGCTTGTTGAGATTTTGTGGTGGGTCGACTCATGATAGACATGTCTACCAAATTATGTTAAGTGAAACTGGCATTAAGGAGCAAATTTTCAAAATTGTGAAGGCTTCTCCTGTTTTATGGCGAGGTTTTTTATTGATTGATTTATTTGGCTAAGCTGTGCCGCTCTTAATAATCAAAACAAAAATAGTTCACAGTTTAGTGTCGTCCAACTGATCTATACGTTTTAAGTTTGGTCCCAATTGAACCAAATCCTTAGGACAAGTCCATCTTTGAAGGACTACTGGACGTGGCCACCTTGAACCAAAATGGTAGACGTCCTGTGTCTTTTCGGGCATGGCTTCTTGAGACTTTTTTGTGGGTCTCCTCATGACAGACGTGGCTACCAAATTTCACATTCAAATGTGAAACTGGCTACAGGGGCTGAATTTACAATAAAAAAGTATGATCCTAATCCTACTAAACATACATTTTCATGAGGATGAACACACTTCCAAAAGCCAAGTACAGTAGACCAAAATACAGATGTATTCAGACATAGAAACACAGAGATAATAAATCATAAGTTGCTGTCAAATGTAGTCGCTTCAATTTTTTTTTCCCTCCGTGAGATCATTTTTAGCTTTTTGCCTCCAAATCTTCCCCCCCGCCTTTAATCTGCTTACAGGCCCTTTAGTTGTTTCCTCTTTTACTCGTATTTAAGGATTTCCTCAATCACAGCATTGCCTCTTTGTCACGCTGTGCGTGCGTGCGTGTGTGTATTATATGCAAGTGTGTGTGTGTGTGCGCATTATTATGATGGGGCTGGAAGGAGGTCACCCAGCAGCCGGGGGGCATGAGGGACCATCAGTCTGGTGACATGGCAGCTCTCCTCTTAAACCCGGCATCAGTGTCCTACCACCTACACTGGATTAGCATGCAGCGTGCGTGTGTGTGTGTTTGTTTGTGTGTGAGAAAGAGAGAGTGTGTGTGTGTGTGTGTGTCTGTGTGTGTGCGACTGCAAAAAGGCCACACACTGTCTACTTAGTAAGTTACTTGGTTAGGTAGGTTGTTGGTTGGTTGGTTTAGGATTTGGGTTGGTTGGTTGGTTGGTGAGTTTAGTAAACAGTCATTTACATAGTTCATGAGTTAGCTTGTTAGTTTTACTCATTACATTTAGGGGCCGATCCATTAATTTCTAGTTTTGCCGTCACTGTGGCGAGCAGCAGCCCTCATCAAAAAAGTACAAATGTTTTTTGTTTTTTTTTCTGTTCATTGAAAACAAATAATCAACAAAATGTGATTTTTTTTTAAGATGTTTTGATGTGGGGGGGGAATGTCCCTGCCCACTTTGCGGCTCCCTGGTCCTGACGACGTACTCCGCGGTATCAGCGCTGCTTTCTAGTTTCTAGTTCCTCCGCCGCCGTGTGCCAACGCTTCTCCTCTCTTCTGTTGGCGACCGACAGAAGCCCGCTCTTCTTCCCCCCCCCCCCCCACCTCATTCTCTCTCTTTCTCTTTCTCTCTGGCAGCGGTTCACACGAGGTGACCGCCCCCACTTCCCCCTCCCCGTCCCCCCGTCGTCTCCCCCCTCGGGCCGGGGCGCTCGCCGGCGCTCCTGCCTCGTTGAGACAGCTCCAGTCAGGCTTGCAAGATCAGCTGGCGTGCGAGCGCATGCCAGGCTGCCGGGCGCTCACGTTGTTGCTAGATTTCATTTGTGAGCGAGTGTTTGACCTCGGGAGTGTGCAGACATCTGCATGCTCACGCACGCAAGCACACACAGAAAAACAGCCGCTCAACACACACACACACACACACACACACACACACACACACACACACACAGTCACCTGTTCCCTGCCTTGACTCCAAGCCGACCTGCTTCTCAAACATGTAAGCTACACTCGCCGCCCGACCGCGAGCCCCCGACGAGCCCGCGACGGGGCCAGCGCTAATGTTGAGTGGGACGGGTCGAGCTGCTGTTTGCTGACATTGGGAATGAGATTAAAGGCAGGGTTACAGAGAGCGCGCAGAGGCGGCCATGACGGGCTGTCACCGGCCACGCCGCTGTAGGGCAACTACGTGAACCAACGTGAACGCCAAACAGGAAATGAAAGTCGTAAATGTGATGCGTTGTTTTAATAGCGCAGTGATGAATACCCACCTGAGAGAGAGCTACGTTTAATTTGTTGGTTGGTTTGTTAGTTAGGCTATTGGTTAGGTGGTTAGTTATGTCATTGATTATGCTGTTGTTTAATTAGGTGGCTAGTTAGGTATTTGTTTTGGTGGTTAGGATAACTAAAATACTTGGTTAGGTGTTTGGTTTGTTAGTGAGTAGGGTGATAGGTGGTTCTTTTGGCTTGGTGGTTGATTGGTTTGTTGATTAGGGGATTGGTTTGGTAGGTTAGGTTGTTGCTTTGGTCGTTGTTAGGTTAGGTAGTTGGTTAAGTGTTTGTTTTGTTGGTTAGTAGATACTTTGTTTCCTAGTGGTTTGTTTGGTTAGTTGAATAGGTAGTTGGTTAGGTAGGTAGTTAGGTCTTTGTTTCAGTGGCTGGTTACTTCATTAGTTATGTTGTTGGTTACATTATTGGTAGATTGGTTAGTGGTGGTTGGTTTGGCAGTTGTTTCGTTGGTGAGTTAGGTCGTTGGTTAGGTGCTTGGTTTGTTGGGGTTTGGTTAGTAAGCTGTTGGTTGCTTGGTTAGGTAATTTGTTAGTTATCTCATTGGCAGTTTGTTAGGTGGTTGGTTGTTTACTTTTTGGTCAAGCACGTCGCCGCGATTACACACTCACCCAAGAGCAGAGGTCCTTTTATAAAAGGTGTTTTTTTTTTTTTTTTTACTTCCACATGAAATAAATGTATCAGTCCGAGCACGAATAGTCATATTCCGCCGGCTTTTTCCTTAGTTTGGCTGCAGACGTCGTCGGCGCGGCCTCCGGGGGCCTCGCAACGGTTGCGCCAGCGAGAACGGCGTTCTTCATTTTCACACAAGTGGCGGGAAATAAAGTTTTTCCTCTCCCACAAGAAAAAGTTGCGTGCGTGCAAGTTCCTTTTTTTCTTTACATGCCGCGTCTTTGATTTGCGAGGATGTAAGATCAAATTGAGGCGCGAGTGTGCGCTCCCCCGCTGCCTTGATAGCACCGTGTGTGTGTGTGTGTGTGTGTGTGTGTGCAGGCGTGCGTGCGTGCGTGTGTAAAACACACACAAAAAAACAAAAGAAGGCTTTCCTGCCACTCAACAGCCCTCCACACCCGTCCCCAAACAACGCTGCCATCTCCCGTCACCGCCGATACATTAGAAATCAATTATTAACGGCCCAGAGTCAGGGTCTCTTTAATCTTTGCCTTTTATCCAATTAAATTGTCTAAGCATCGCCAGGCGGCTCGCAGGGAACGTGCGCAAAAGAACAAGAAAAGGTTTTCTCGGCTTCCTCTTTTTCTTCTTTTTTGACTTTGGCACAGAAGAGACACTTCTGAGGCGGCGAGAATGAAAGCAAAGAAAGCGAGTCAAGTGTAAATGAAGCTCCCGCCCTCCCCGTCACACTTGCATTGCTTGTACAGGAAACATTTGAAGTGGAGACATTAAGGCTTCCATTCTATACCGCGGGACGCTCGGGAGAGCCCGGTCCTTCGTTCATGATTCCTTGATGCGCCCGCCGACAATGGTTGGAAGGTGTTCGAGATGGTCCTCGTCCGTCGGGGTAAATAATCGTTTCGCACGGCGTTCTGTTATGCAGTGAAAACATTCACGTCGCGTCTCGTGGCTGCAAATTATTGATGTGAAATACATCTTCACGTGCAGCGATTTGTTTCGTGATCATACGGAGCGTTGGAAAAGTTACACGCTCACGACAAAAGTCTTACTTTAGCCGGCAAAAACATGGTGCCACTTGGGGGGCCAAAATTGTGGGATTGTCCCAATTTAAAGAATCTAAAATTTGGGAGATTTAAAAAAAAAACCAATTAAAGGAAATTCTTCATTTACTGTAGAGCTCCTTTGTGGAATTTTGCCACAAGTGAGAAAGAGAAATCTGGGGAAAAAAATTCGCTTAAAATTGTCAGTCACAAAAAAAAGATGGGAATTTGCCAAAAAATCAGTTGCGTGTTTTTATTTTTCCACTTGTGAGGACAAAACTATGAAATTGTGTCAATTTTAAGGGAAAAAACACTCAAAAAAATGGGAATCAAGGAGATAAATTTTCTGTATTTTTCACCTGCGAGCACAAGCATTTGGAAATGTCAAAAATCTGTTTTTGTGTTTTTTTCCCCCCAAATCAATAGAATTCAGTTGTTTATTTCAAAATCGTGGTTCATCAAACATGAACACTTAAATGAGAAAATAAAAAAATCTAGCTACAACAACAACTGTAACAACTTATGATAGTGTCTTATAAATTTTGATACTCGTGAGAAATAAAATCTGCACTTTTGCCACTTGAGAATGGCCAAAAAATCACTAATCAAGTTTTACTTTAATTTGAAGTCAAGTTTTAAGCACTAATCAAGTTTTACAGTTTTACTTTAATTTGAAGTCAAGTTTTAAGCACTAATCAAGTTTTAGAGTTTTACTTTAATTTGAAGTCAAGTTTTAAGCACTAATCAAGTTTTACAGTTTTACTTTAATTTGAAGTCAAGTTTTAAGCACTAATCAAGTTTTACAGTTTTAATTTAATTTGAAGGCAAGTTTTAAGCACTAATCAAGTTTTACAGTTTTACTTTAATTTGAATGCAAGTTTTAAGCACTAATCAAGTTTTACAGTTTTACTTTAATTTGAAGTCAAGTTTTAAGCACTAATCAAGTTTTACAGTTTTAATTTAATTTGAAGGCAAGTTTTAAGCACTAATCAAGTTTTACAGTTTTACTTTAATTTGAATGCAAGTTTTAAGCACTAATCAAGTTTTACAGTTTTACTTTAATTTGAAGGCAAGTTTTAAGCACTAATCAAGTTTTACAGTTTTACTTTAATTTGAAGTCAAGTTTTAAGCACTAATCAAGTTTTACAGTTTTAATTTAATTTGAAGTCAAGTTTTAAGCACTAATCAAGTTTTACAGTTTTACTTTAATTTGAAGTCAAGTTTTAAGCACTAATCAAGTTTTACAGTTTTACTTTAATTTGAAGTCAAGTTTTAAGCACTAATCAAGTTTTACAGTTTTAATTTAATTTGAAGTCAAGTTTTAAGCACTAATCAAGTTTTACAGTTTTACTTTAATTTGAAGGCAAGTTTTGAGCATTTTCTAAAGATGATCTCACACAAAAATATTCCCTCAAAAAACTCAATTTCTCCAGAACCCATCATCCGATTTTGAAAATTCTTGGTGCGTTGTACTCTGATTGAAGCGTCCCTTCCAATCAGACTCAGCATTTTGACACACTGTCATTTTTGGCAAATTTGTCACGTTGCAACTTGCAGTGAGGAAACATGCCATTTAGCTCCCGCTATTTGGGATCCTGCTAAATCAGGCGCTAAGTGTCTGTTGACTCGCGCTCGTCGTGATGTGTGTGCTAAGGGCTCCCGAGGGACCGAGAGGCGGCACCGTGAGGATTTCCACGAGGTTTCCTGCTCCCTGTTTAAAAGCGGGGAGCCCTGCGGGACACGTTCGGCAATCCCATCCGCTCGCCGGAGCTGGCCTGTGATCCCCAGCCGCTACCAGGCTCCGTCTACACGAACACGCGCACACGCACACGCACACTGCGTGAAGTGATGATTACCCCTCTCGTGATTCCGCCCACGCCCACGTGTTCCCCCGAGACAAGCCTTCCCTCCTTTGTTTAACGCGCATCCCGTTCCGTGCGATAGGTAGCGGTGGCATAATTGAGGCGCAGAGGGAGCTCGTGATAGTGGGAATCATTCTACAAGGACGGATGAAAATATGTCAGTCAATTTCAAACATCCTCAAGTTTTCCTTGATCAGATGGGCGCTTTGCATCATCTTTCAGTGATCAAATCTGTTGTTGTAAAGGTATCCTTTGATTTCCTTTTTGAAAGACGAACGTGTAGAAAACGCTTTTTAACAGTATTCCAAAGCACCTCCGTGTGTGTTTGAAAAAAAAATAAGAATAATAATTTGATGGGATCTTTGTTGATCACACTTTATAAAATTGTGTCACGTGGAAGCCAACATTTTGGGAGGAATAATGTCATGTGATGACCTGGAAGCATTGTGTCCATAATTTTGCTGCTTGTGTGAGAGGTACAAAATATCTTTAAAGAAATATATGTTAGATTTGTGTGAGTTTTCACCTGGAATGATTGGAAGTATTGTTTGTTAATCATGACATTTGGGAGAGAAAAAATAGAAAAAAAAAGAAAAAAAAAAGCTAATTGCCACTTGGTAACCAAAGAAAAATTGGAGAGTTGACACGAGAAAACAAAAATATGAATTGTCATTTGGATTATTTTGTGAAAATAAAAAAAAAATCTATTATTTCATGAGATTTCTCCCCCAGAGCAATTTTTCCCCTTATATTTTGTCATGATGTCCCCCCCCCCCCCCCCCCCCCCCCCGAATGTTTTAAATTTTATCGCAACTGTGCCACTTGACAACAAAAAATTAATCAACAAAAATACTCAATCCCATGGGATGAAAACAATGCATAGTAATAAAACGAGTCGCTATCTGTCTGCTCCTCTCCGCTTTGTGAAGTAACGTCAAAGCAGAAACAAACTGATGTTAGCCACACTGGTTAACTAGTCAGTAGCGAGTCTAGAGTATTTCTTTCACCAACTGTAGACAAACTAACTCTTGTTGCTGGTTTCAAATGTTGATTTCAAGACAGCGTTTATATGACTATAATATATTATCATTAACCTGAATTTGTCAGAGTGTGCGAGTGAGCGTTCTCGTAAATGATGTGATATTGCATTGCAACTATTGCGTCCTCCAGCAGCCAATCTTTGTAAGCACGTTTTGCGTATCCTTCCTTTACGGAGATTTTTATTTTATTTTTTTTAAGTATCCGACTAACCAAATACCTGGGGGGGAAAAAATCCCTAAAGATCTAACTTTTTCGACAAGGGTAAAAAAAACAAACATAAAAAAAAGAGTGTGCCTTAACACGGTTAACCTGCCCATGCCTAATCCTCTGTCACAGCAAACGTGGTTATTCGGGAAAGTTTGTTTTCATTGGCTCGCTTCGGTGAGCCGATCAATGACTTGATTGAGATGAGAACGCAAAAGAGTCGCAAGGGTCGCGTCGCTACCTGCCAAATTTGAATACGGGCAAACATCAGATAGTGCTACAAACGCTAACGCGCTCGCGGGCTGCCGATCATCCGCCAAATCATCCCAAAATGAAAAGGAAGCGTAATTAATGAAATGTGCAGTCGGAGATGGCATCGCTCGTCAGATGTGTCAAAAAATAACCCATTCTCTGATATCTCTTTCAAGGCTATTACTGTAAGATAGCGCTAATGAAATTGACAGTGGCATTAATTGGGCGCGCAGATAAGTGCCATTGAGTGGAGGACATCTTAAACCCAATTAAAGATATCGCCGGCGCAATTAAAGATATCCAAATGCCACACCAGTGCGCAATCGGGCTCTTTCCCCAGCAATCATATCACTCGTGACCCCTTTAAAAAGTTTTGTTTTATCGCGCTGACACTTTATTCTCTTTTGTTGCTTCTCTTTGTAGGATTATGTTGAAGTCGGCTTCATCCAAAACGGGAAGCGGTGAAGTGGTAGTCTTGAAAGTAGCAGTCATTTTACCTATTTAGAAGTACAAAGAGAAGCTGTATAAAACTTTTTTTGTCTTGGTAATGTAGGATTTTTCAAAAAGTTTAAAAAAAAATTTCCTTAAATGTTTTTCTTTTCTGTGAAATATCCAACAGCTTATATATAATATCTATAAAATATATATCAGCTTTCCAAGAGAATGAGTTTTCCTATAAGAGTCCAGCTTTTATTCTGAGAAATATTTTTTTCCCCTGAAAATATATGACCTTTTTACTTGAAAATATACAATTATTTCGTGTAAAACTCAGATATTTTTTCTTGAAAACACATTACCTCTTTTCTCAGTACTGTACTTTTTTAATGCATTTTTTTCCTAAAATCGTATACCATACAATAGATATACATTTGTTTTACATGGAAATATTTTTCCTTGACTGTATACAACTTTTTTAGAAAATGAATCATTTCAAAAATACACAGCCATGTCTCAAATATTTAAAACATGAACTTTTTTCTAAAAAAAAAAATAGCCTCTTTTTTTCCCTGTAAGATTCAAACTTTTTTTCAAGAACTATACTTTTAAACAAAATTACTTGAAAATATTTCTCTAGTAAGATTCAGACATTTTTTCTGAAAAGTATACATTTCTAAAAAAGAAATCATGACTTCTTTTCCAAGCTGGTTTTGTCATTCTTGGAAACTACTTAAAAAAAAAAAAAAACTAACTGACTTTTTCCTTTAAAATTTACAACTTTTTTCAAAAACATTTTTACATGAAAACACATTTTTCTTGAAAATATTCAATTATTGTCTAAAATATTTTTTAGAATCACACAAATTACACAGCTTTTTATAGATTTAAAGATACACAACTTTTATTTCTTAAAAATATTATATATATATATATATATTTTTTTTTTTTTTTTTTTCCCCTCTCACAGTCACTTTTTTCTCTAAGGTTTTTTTTTTTTTTAAACGACTTTTTTTTTCTCTCAAAAATCTCTTTTTTGGGGGAATCACAGTATAATTTTTTCCAAAATATAACTTTTTTTGCATGAAAACAACTTTACAAAAGTAGCACACTACTTTATTAAAAAATGTAAAAAATATTTTTTTGTCTCAAATATATAAAAGAAATAATAAAATAGAAACTATCCAACTTTTTTTCCCCCCCTCAAACTTGTCTTACTTTTCCGCTAAACCATACCACTTTTTGCTTTCAACACAAAAGATTTGGAGAAGTGAGTGCCGGGTGTTAAACTTCCCACTCCTGTTCCGTTGTCAGCATCCCACCTCCTTTGCCAGAAAAGGTCCCGCTCGACATCCTGTTTATTCGGGGAGCTGCCAGTCTGTGTGTGACCCCCCCCCTCTTCTTCTCTCTTCCCCTAGGGCGCTGCGCCAGCTGCGGGGAGAACGTGGTGGGCGAGGGCACCGGCTGCACGGCCATGGACCAGGTCTTCCACGTTGACTGTTTCGTGTGCATGACCTGCAGCGGCAAGCTGCGCGGCAAACCCTTCTACGCCGTGGACAAGAAGGCCTACTGCGAGCCCTGCTACGTGGTGAGTACGGCGCGCGGGCAGCCGGTTGACGTCACACGTTGGCCGCTGCTGCTTTTAATAACCAGAGTGGAGCTTTTACATGAGCAAAATCACACGGCGCGCCACCAAAACTAAAATGTCACAAAAAATGTCATTCAAACTTTTTCAAATATTAATGTGACCTTTAACCTGTACAACGCGATTGGGGGGGGGGGGGGGGGGGGGGGGGGGGGGGATTAAATCTTTAAAAAGAAAATAAACAACTGCGATCATGTGGTTGCCCAAGTGTGAACACCCTCTTATAACTGGGCACATGGCTGTGTTCAGAATGATCTTGGTCACATTCCTATCACCTTCTTAACTTGTGTTCAACGAGAGACAGCACACACCTGCCACCATTGAAAGTGCCTCTGATTTCTTGTTTTTATATCACACAAAAAAATTGAATTTGAACCGGGCGTGTAAAAATTTCCACTGTACCCAACTTTTTTTTCTTGGAAGATTAAGGTTTTTAAAATGTATATAAATTTTCCACTTCTGGGGAAAAAACTGCTTTTTACCTCAAGATATATATTTTTGTCAACATATACAACTTTCTTAAAAAGGTGTTTTTTTTCTTTAGAGAAACTTTTTCCCACAAGATATGTACTTCTTTTTTAACATACACTTTCTTTTATTTTTATCAAAAATATGGATATTTCTCAAAATTCTACTTTAAAAAAATGTTTGCTTTTTAAAAAAATATATTTCCATAATTAAAATGTTTATTTTTTCCCCCAACACTTTTTTTTTCTTGAAAATAAACAACAAGCAGGGAGTTGCTGTAGACCACAACTCAAGCCAGATGCTCACATGTTGGGTGAGCCAACCAACTCGACCCCAACTTCTGACATTGCTCACTAGGCCACGCCCCTTAAAGGCACATTCATAATGCAGATATTATAGTACATGTTTATTGTGCATGTTTTTTTAAGGGCATTCTGACATTATTTTTAATTAGTAATATAAACTATTTTTATACGTACTTGTCTTTCTACATGTTGAAAAACAAAGTTGTGACAACTTGACTAATGAGCTCAGCTTCCGTCTTTGACTTGATTTCTTTTTTTCTTCTTGTTCATGTTTTGAGTGAGCCGATGCTATCTGCAGTCGATAGAGGCGATGCGCCGATAAGCCAGTGTTCCAACGGCTCTTTGTGTATTTAATAAATGTCAAAAGCATGTCGGGATGTTTTTTTTTAATTAGTTTTGCTGAGCTGATAAAGAGAAGAAGAGGAAGGAAAATAAGTTTGAATTCTTCTGATGGCTTCCAGGGTGGAAATGTTTGATTCGCATTGTGCCATCTTCTGCATCAACGCTGATGCAATTTATAAGCACCGATGTGACACGCCGCTAATTACTGGAATAAGAAGTCAGTCACTTTTGGATTTTACTTCAAAGCACTCCGCTGAACACAGACCTCCACTAAGGCCCAGAGGTGGGCAGAGTAGACAAATATTGGTACTTTAGAATAATATGACTCAAGTAAAAGTACAAAGTCGTCCTCAAAATATTTACTTGAGTAAAATATTTACTTGAGTAAGAGTAAAATAAATGAAGAAATCAGAGCATGAACGTCAAATAAAATCAAAAAATAATATATGGGAGTCCGCATACACCATTTGAATTTTTAACTGCCCATAAACAAAGAACACATGCATTGGGCCCTACAGAAACATGATTTGCTTTATTCACTAGAATGGTTGAATGACGAAGCCATTTGCTGAACAGCCTTATTGAGTGTGTGTGTGCGTGCGTGCGTGCGCGCGCGAGATGACAGCATGATGCATGTTTTAGTGTTTTATGACCATAAAATAGGGCTAACGTTGCCACATGCACTGCCAAAACAACAACAGAAACATCTGCAAGTTACCACGAGGTGTTTTCTCAAGTTAGAAGTGGCCTGAAATATCCAAGTTTGGGCAGTCACAATTTAAGGCATGACAAAGCTGTTGTTTTTCAGAGTCTGTAAGTAAACACTCACGCGGCAGTTTCCCCCCACGAAGGGTCTGTGTGCGGTCATGTGACTGCCTTGTGCCGTCCGATTGGCGAATTGGAGTCAAATGACACTAGTGAACACGTTGGATAGGCGCAAAGGCGCCTTGTGCGGAAGTCGAAGATGAAGTCTAAAAATAGATTGCGCATGCAATAATTGATAAATAAAAGTAGCGAGAAGCACGTCGATCATTGTTACGAAGTACAAGTATCGATCTCGATCATTGTTACGAGTAAAAGTATCGATTCGTCACATACTCAAGTACTCAAATACTCTTAAAAAGGTTAGTGGATGGTTGAAGATGGGGGAGTAAATACTATAGATAGACTGATATTGTTTTTTCAGTGCCGATACGATTTTTGGAGCCGATATTCATTTGCTGTAAAAAAGGAAAATATTGGTGTCAAACTTTTGAATAATCCAAACTCCAACACTTTGTTGAAATGGCTTTCAGCATACTGTCTGTTTATTAAACAGCTTTTTTCAAATTTGCAGCATGTTAAAAAAAATTTTTTTTTTAATGTTAGATTTGGACATTGTATTAAAATTTTAATAAAAAGTGCAGACAGCTCCCAAGTTCAGCAAAATCTCTTTATAAAGTCCAATGAAACCTTAAACAAATAAATAGAAAACAAATTTTCTACAGTAAATCCAGTTTTCCAAAATGTAATTTTAATGTCACTGAAATGTTACCTTTTCACTTATCTTTGTTTTAGGTTCAAACAAAAACAAAAAGTGCATAGGTTCAAATAAAAAACAAAGTGCAGCATCTTATAAAGTCACCTGAAATATATAAACAAACAAAGGCTGATGCTGATATGTGTCAAAAGTAGTTAAGGTAGGATTAGGGGTTTGGGTCTAATAGTAAAATTAGGGGTCGCTGATTGGAGGTCCTGAGTGATATCACGGATGAAAATGAGTGTGTCTCACAAAAGCCAAAGAAAAAGCAAAACACAATGAGTTGATCCTTTTATGTTTCAGGCGTGACCGCGCAGCGACGCCGTTGCAGCTGTCGAATGTGTACAAAATGTAGGAAAGCGGGAGAGGTGGCGCCCGGCCGTCTCTCTTAAATCTTGCCGTTTGCGAGGCACTCACCGCGATTGTGCCCGTCTCGTCTGGAGCTGCTCCAAACGGGATCATTGAACAACTTTATTTATGAATTTCATCAGCATAAATGTTCTTCTGGCGCGGGATCAAAAGCGCGCCGTGGAAAATCGGAATTCCTTAATGGAAGTCGTTCCTCCTCCTCTTATTTCCATCCCGCGGGGGGCTCCGGAAGTGTCGCTTCGCCGTGAGGAAGGAAGAGGAAAGGTTTGCCTCCGACCGAGTCAGTCAGTCAGTCAGTCGAGGAATATCCCGACAGGCGCGCCATCCGAGCCTCTTCAGCCCTGGGACCAAGTTGCAACGCGGTCCCGGCAACTGCGATTCGCTTTCACACGGCCGCGATCTGCCTCTAAAATTTTGTGTCGGTGCCCTTTGGACTGTACAGCGATCGACGTGTTTTTTTTATTGTATTCTTTTTTTAAATATACATTTTGAAATCTAAATGTACTATTGGCAACATTAAAACTGATAAATGTGGCAGGAAAAAATCTAAATAAAATATGTAAACAAATGTACATAATTGTAAACTTAAAATATTTGTGAATAAAACATCTGAAGCCACAACAAATGTAGGAAAACAATCTATTAATATACAACAATATGACAAATAATCCAAATATTTGTAAAATAAAAATACACAAACTGCTACAATAGATTTACATGCACATTAACAAAATATTTAAAATATTAACATCTAAAAAATAAAAATATATAGAAATATGGAAAGGAAATGACTAAAATAATGAAAAAATATAAAACAGAACAAATATATTAAAAAATAGGGAATGCATTTAAATATTTGTAAAATTAAAAATAATATAGAATATTCATTCATTTAAAATATCAAAATATATTTTAAAATTGAAAAACAATTTTAAAAACACAAACAGAAATAGCAATTTGTGAAAAACAATAATAATATTTATAAAACAAAAATTTACACAAATACTACAGTGTATTGCACACAGATATTACTGTTTGAAAAATATTTATGAAATCCAAATAAGCATAAAAATATAGAAAATAACAATGCAAAAATGTGTACAAACTGTAAAATAAACTTTTGTGTAAAAATGTAGAAACAATAAACCAAATATGAAAAATGTTTTGAAAAATAAAAAGATTTACAAAATAGTAATATTTATGAAATTCTATTTATTTTTTATTTTTTTCTTTGTCTAAAAAATACTTTTTTCCCGAGGGAGGGAAAACATTTTGCCAAGGTTGTCTGACTTGAATTCTTGCAAAAAAATAAACGTTTCTTCTTGAAAACTAAAACAAAAAAAAATCCACCTTTTCTCTGTAAAGATGTACGTTTTTTGCTATGAACAAAGAAAGAACATTGCGGTTTTGAATATGGTCTATTTGGCTTGGATTTGAGAAAAAAAAAAAACAGAACCGCGCGGGACGTTCACTCAATTTACCGCCGGCAACAACGGTCGTGACGGTCTGCGGAAAAGACATTTGTCCCTTTCACATCCCCCCACGCATGTCCACGAAGGCGTACGTACGTCTTAATGTGCTCCGAGAAACAAGGTCACACTGAAAGAAGCGTAGCGAAGAGATAAAAAATACTATTTAAAGAAAAGAAAACCTAATCTGTCCTCCGCCTCTTTTTGCCAGGATTTTTTTTTTCACGAGCATCCCGGAGGTCACGGACACCGAGTGGCCTGAATGTAATTAGGGCGATTATCTGACACCGTACAAAAGCGAGCTTATTGCAAAGAAATGACGGCGGCCGTGTCGCTGCCTCGACCTGTCAATCAAACGCGGATGACGGCTGAAGGCTCACCCTCGCGCTACTTTTTATTGTCGTTTCTTCCGACTGAAAATGTCACCGTGGTGATTATGGAGCTTGGGAATGAGCCAATGATTCCAACTGCAGTAACTGCGTTCGGAATTATTCACTCGTTCCCTCCTCCCTAATCACTACATTACAATTTTTATGTAATGAACTACATGCACAAGTGTGCACACCCTCTTCTTCCTGAGGATCTGGCTGTGTCGAATCTACCAATCACATTCAAAGTCGGCGCACACCTGCCAGCATTTAAAGTGCCTCTGATTAAATTGTTTTTATTATATCACACAAACCTGGCAATTTAAACAGGGGTGTGTAGACTTTTTATATCCACTGTATATAATGGACTCTGTGGTTCACGAAAAACTCCACTAAAAATCATTTTTGTGATTAGAGAAAAGTGAATGAGTGCATGATTCGGAACACAGCCATTATGTTAATTGCAAGTGAGGTCATTTTAACACAAGTTTGAAGTAGGATTTCATAAGCTTCCACGTCTTTTCATAACCGACAATTTTACAGCAAAATCCCACTTCAGTTTCTATTCAGTCTCCTTTTCATTTGCAAAATGAAGGTGGAATATTTTATTTATTTACATGAAAATCTCTCACAACACACACAGACAAATTTTGAGGATGGTTTTTATGTGCGTGATTTAAAATGCATACAGTATTAAATGATAAGTGTTAAAAAGTTGTGCTTTCGTCATACTTGAATTGATTCCCTTGGAGTTGTAGTGTTTAAGCTCTATAGCTACTGTGGAGATTTTTAGCATTTAAAAAATATTTATAAATGTTGAAAAAAAAAATACATATGTACAAATAAAAACAATATTATAAAAATATAAATAATAGAATGTAAAATAAGTTGGAAAATGCTTTTAGACATAAAATAGTATAATAATATCTATAAAGTTTAAATCCGCAAAATGCAAAGAAATATTTGTTATAAGTGATATCAAAATGGAATGAATGTAATTTCAAAAATAAAATGTAGAAAATAAAACCAACTTTTTTGTCTGATATACACTAGAAAACGTTTATGAAAAAAAGTATAAAATACTAGCATTTTTTTAATAAAAATATTTTTTTAATATTAAAAAATGCTGAAAGATATACTGGGGGGGGGGATTGAATTTTCTCAGGTAAAAATCTAAAATCATACAAACTGAAACCTTCCTCTCACAAATGCAATGCACAACAAAACAACATAAATGTCATTTTTTTAAATCTAAGTTTTGTTAAAAACTGCTAAAACTATATGTACTTGGAAAAATCTTTATTTTCTAACCGGTAAAAATCTTGAATTCTTTTTTTCCTCAAACACGAAATCACGCTTGAAGATTTAAATGCCTTTATTACTATACCAGACCGCCATTACACTTGAAATCCGGTGCACCCCCTGCACCCCCCGCCGCAGTTTGGGAATCCCTGCTGTCATCGTGCTTTTTATCCGAATAAGTGCTCGAATGCACAAGCCAATCCCGAAGACGTCAAAATGGATACATTGCGATCGTCTACGACTGGATTTAAAAAAATAAAATAGATGAAAAATTCAAACATACAAAAAAAAGACACAAATCTTTCATACATAAAATGCTCACATTTTATCTTTTTATTTTGTGGAAACAACACACAAACAACAAGCACATTTCATGGGGTAAGAATGTGAATATGTAATTATTATAGTAGGGTGCCCTTACATTTTTAATCCGGCGCACCCCCTGGAAAGCACTCACACTGTGGTTTGGCAATACTTGCTCTCGTTGTGCTTATTATCCGAATGAGTGCTTGAACGCACAAGCCAATCCACACCATACTTTAAAAAAAAAAAAAAAATGCACATTGAACCTTCTTATTTTTGGGAAAAAAAGTCCCATTTCATGAGTGCAAATATTTCTATTTGAATGAGTGCTTGAATGCACGAGGGAATCCAGACGATACATAAAAAAAGCAAAATAAAACAAATTCAAATGTACAAAATAAATATATTTAATCCTGAAAATACTTGTATTTAAATGTTTTTTAAATCACATTTAATGGGGGGGAATGTAAACATATTTTTATCCGAACAACTGCTCAAATGCACGAGGCAATCCAGATGATACATAAAAACAAATACATGGAAAATTGAAACATTAAAAATAACATTAATTACTGAAAATACTTATATTTAACCTTGTTTTTTTTCATGGGGGAAAAATGTAAAATATTTTTATCTGATTGAGTGAGTGCTTGACAATCCAGGTGACAGATTAAAAAATAAAAATAAATGTAAATTAAAAAATTATGCTGAAAATCATTTTTTTGGGGGGGGGGGGGGGGGGGGGTAGGTAACATTTCTTGAGGGAAAAATGTCAAGATAATTTTAGCCGAATTGGTGCTCAAATTCACAAGGCAAATCCAGACGATATCGCCGTTGTCTACCACCATGCTTGACTGGATATATACAATTTGTTTTACATTTTAAAATTGCCTTTTATTGTGGGCAGCCTAAGACACACCTGTGCAATAATCATGCCGTCTCATCAGCATCTTGATATGCCACACTTGTGAGGTGGAAGGATTATCTCGTCAAAAGGAGGACTGCTCACTAACGCAGACTGATACATATTTGTGAGGAAAAAAAACCTTTTGTGCACGTCGAAGTCTTCAATCTTTGAGTTCAGCTCATGAAAAATGGGAGCAAAAGCAAAGTGTTGCGTTCATATTTTTCAGCATTTCTAAGAAAATGACACTATTACAAGTGTAGGAGAACATTATTATGTAGTATATACGTGACAAATGACCGTGGACGTGCGTGCGCAGTGTAGTTGTGTGTGTGTGTGTAATGGTAATCCTGTCATCTTGTTGTAGTGCACTTAATCAACTAGTGACAACACATTGAGCTGCTTAAAGGCCTTTGCGAGCTCGCGTCGCGCTCCTCAAATGGAGGCGCAATCCGCATTAGCCCCAATCCCGCAGATTAACACCGTTTAAACTTGATGCCACCATTATTCAACGGTGAGACCTTTTATCCCGTACTGTCACACTTTTAGCCCCCCCGCCCCCCAAAAAAAGAAATCCTCTTTTTCATCTTTTTTTTTTAACATAGCCGTCAAATATCCATTCTTGCTTTTAATACCCTTGCACACTGGTGGTGTCCCACCTCTTACTACCCCCAAAGTTGGGAAATTGCATTCGACCGCTCCCTCAATCTATTTTGGTGCCGTTTATATAAAAAAAAAATTAAAGTCTTCCAAAGGTCAAATAAGAAATATTACAAAAATGTATACAATTAAAAACATTTATGCAAATGAAAATAGAAAAATAATAAAAAATGTTTGAAAAAATACAAATTATTTTTCAAATAAGTTTAAAAACATAATTTAAAGCTATGTGACTATTAATGCGTTTAATATGTAAAAATGTGCATCAGAAATGATGTAAAAATATATGTCAGTAAAAATAAAACAAGTAGAAATTAAAAATATACACAAGTAAAAATAAAAAAATAGAAATAAATAAAACATATCAATATATGTAGTCACAAATCTAAAAATAGTTAGGAAATGCAAAATATAAAAAATATAAAATTATGCAAGTTTAACAATTACAAATACTTTTATAAATATAAAACCACAAAAATGAAAGTACAATATAAACACACACTATACAAGTAAAATACCTAAAACTATTTATACAAGTGAAAAATATTTAATAGTAAAAATAAGAAAATGTTAAAAACAAATGTAAATATTCCAAATATAAATATTTACACAAGTACAAATAAGAAAACATTTAAAATGCGTACAAATAAACAACATACAACTAAAATTAGAAAAATAATAGGAATAAAGTTTTTAAAAAATCATTTAAAATGTAAAAATATTTATACGAGTTAAAATAAAAACCACATCTAAAAATCTAGAAAATATTTATAAAAGTGAAATAAGAACAAATAAGGGGCTAGTAAGACTAAAAACAAATCCGTGTTTTAATGCAATTTTGTAAATCGGCGGATTATCTAATTTAATGGCAAATTTCACCCCATCGTTGTATTCTGATGTCAAAATATCGCGCGAATATCGTCAATGGCGAATGGGTCCGAAATTAGCATGTAGCGTTAACAGCCACACAAACACGCTAATTGGCTTGGCAAGTGTGGCGACGCGCCGGCATGAATGGGATCGCACGTGGCGTGGCTGTCTAATTGCTGGGCTCCTTTGAGGAATTAACACAGATTTAATCACGTGTGGAAAATACAGAAGTTAATTACCAAACACGCGCACACGTGAATATTTGATGACTCAACACAACGCTCTTTGTGAGGTGTGTGTGGGAGGGGGGGGGGGGGGGGTATACAGTTTACAGTCTCCGTAAGAGGGCCCTGAACGCACCGCCGCGTCTGCATGTGACGACCCGCATATCCGTCACAGGGAGTGGTGACAGGTGTGTGGGCGGGAAGAAGTCAGCTCAAATTAAAGTCACATCGCTGACAACAAGACGCCGCTATGATCCTCGTAGTCTCGTTTGCCATTCCGAGAGGTTAGCATTGTACCGGAACACGGAAGACCCGCTGTCGATACCCTTTTATATTTTTACACAATCACACGTATATCCTTTGGACACTCAAAGATGTACAGGCCATTCATAACATCTCTTAACAAGTCAACACATTTATGACAAAAGCAAATGAATAGAGATATGAGGAGCAATATCGTAACCTGATGGGCGAAAACACTGAGGCAGAGCGATAAGGATTTTTATATTGTGTCATGTGATCAAGTGCATTTTGAAAGAAAATGGCTCAAATGCTGACATGCTAATAGTCGGAATGCTAACGTATTGGAAGAGAGCAGTCCCAATATATGCAACATGACATAAAAATCATACAGCATTGTCCAGTCAAGTCATGTTTTGCCTGGGCTCCGGCTGTCGAGGTACGCTAGCGTGTCAGGCGAATATCATCACAGTATCCCGATCCGACAAGCTTTGACGCCTACCCCAGGCATCCTTTTGGCTCCGCACCTCTCAGCTACACAAACAAATCGCTAAGATGGCGTCTTCTCTGCCAATTGACTTGAGGTGTGAGCGCGTCACCCGGATGGAGAGTGATCCTCTTAATGGGGAGCTCGCTTTCAGCCTCGGTGACCTCGAAACCGTATATTCCGAGGGAGTGTTTGTGACATCCTCGGTCCAAATGTTTGTGACGCTCCTTGAAGGAATGTTCATTTGGGTGTCGGCTAAGCTGAAGTTTCCACTCAGTGGACCTGACCAAGTTTTGACCACCTGAACTCGGCCAGAAAGAGTTAAGTTTACGGTGAAGGCCCGCGCATCAGACCTGGATCAAGGTGTCGGCGGTGCCACTGTCACACTGTCAAAGGAGACCGTGGCCCGGCACTGCCTCTCCGTCTTAAATGTCACTCGGCAGCAGAACGTGAACTGCGTCTCAACAACGCCGCATTTCGTTCAATGTGACGGGCGACACAGAGGCTCGGATCCGGCAGGAGCGCTGCCTTAAATTCCGTTCAGGAGCAGAAATTGAACCGCGTCTCGCAGACTTGTGACAGACCACCTAGCAGGCCTTCCTGCGTAGAATAAAAGGTGGCAGCAGTACCACCACTCCAATCTGGTCCGGCCTGCTTCTCTGCCTTAAAGCCCCTTTCACACTGAACTTAGCAAAGTCGCCGAACCCATACATTGTGTATGTGCTGCGACGACGGAATGCGGTGTTGCGAGGTGGGCATTTGCGATCGCAGCACGTCGCCTCGCATTGAAAAATGTTCACTTCCTCACTGTGACGTCAGACGGCGCACCCCCTTTAGGAGAAGGGGCTGGCAGAGTGATTTCAGAGTGCTGACAGCAAAAGATTTTGGAGGACAAAAGGCGCTGAACGCAGTGCTGCGATCACGCTCTGACCCAAACAATGTGGCCCTGGCTCTGCACCAAAAATGCCGCTTGGCAGTAGAAAGTGAGCCTCCTGTATGGTCTGGACAACTGGCGGGCCCAGAAACAGAATGGTGGAGGGTCTGGCCCGGCACCATTTCTTTTTTTTTTTTTTTTTTTACACTTTTCCTGACCTTGGCACTACTTCGTCACAGATTCTCACTCGGTTTACTCGACAACTTTTGACAACACCGGCTCGAGGAGACCAAGTTTGGTTCAGGTGGCAGCAGTGGAATCGGTTTCACCGTCACGGGCCAGACCAGTCTCTCCCAAACGTTCTTTTTTACACTTTTCTCCTGAACACGGCACTTTGCACGCTGAGGTCTGGAAGACGTTGTGAAGCTCTGGCCCGATGCCATCCCGTTCCTGGAGCCGCGAGTTTAGCCAAACTACACTGAGTTTAGCTTCACGTGACCGGCCGCGCTTCAGGAGTGTGAGGCAGTGCCGGGCCGTGTTGTACGAGCTAGAGCGAGATCGCATCACCACTGCCACCTTTTATTCTGCGCAGTGAGGCCTGATTCTGGTTTGATGTATGGCCGGTCGTATTCAACGAAACTCTGTGTAGTAGCCCCCACCTTATCTTTTATTGCTTTTCCTGACCTTGGCACTCTGCGCTACCTCACTGCAGCTACTTACCAGACACATTTTGACAAACCTGTCTGGACCATGCAGAGTTTAGTTTAACGTGACAGGCCACACATCAAGCCTTGCTGCGTAGAATAAAAGGTGTCAGGGATACCGTGATCTCACTCCAGCTCGGACATCGTAGCCCGGTACTGCCGCCTTAAATCCCACTCGGGAGTTGAAATTGAACCCCATCTCGCCGACTTGGACTTTCCTTCGACGTGACGCGCCTCACTTCAGGCCTCCCTGGCAGAACAAAAGGTGGCAGTGGTGCCGCCGGAGGTCCCGCTCTGGCCCGGCACTGCCTCTCCGCCTTAAATTCCGCCGTGCGGCAGAAAGTGACCCCTCTGGACTTTAGGCAACAACTCCTCCTGCGCTTGCCGAGAGAAAGTGACAAAGAGCCCGGCGGTAGTTGGCCGATGTCATGAGTCGGAGTGACATTGCGGCGGGTCAGCAGTGGGTCGCCGATATTTTCCTTCCCGCTCGCTTCCCCCGGGCGAGGAAATGTGCTTAGACAAAAAACATGAGGGAGCTCCTGTAACTCTTGTCCAAACAATGGAGTCTAATAGCAACACTTTTGGGCCAGGGGCAGGACAAACTATCGGCGTATATCGTATCATTATCTCTCACGGTACAGGATACATACAGACAGTGACAATTGCTCTCAACATATCAGGGCGGGAGACGTGAGTGTGTTAAACATCACACCACCGATCTACACTGTTGGGGGTCTTGTCTCACGAGGATCTCTCCTTTCTTTGTCTGTCATTGGATATAAATAAGCTGTTAACAAGAAATTTCACATCTCTGATCCATACTTGCCATGTTTTTTAATATCTCTCCTCTCTTTGTGAGTCATTGCTGTTCTTGATTTCCGTCACTCGTGTAGCTATATTAGCTAATAAGGTTAAGTTCAGTTTGTTCGATCTGTCCCCACCTTGTATTTATTTTTTTTATTCGATTAAAAAGAAAGGTGGTCTCGTCTTGCTAGCATCTCTCCTCTCTTTGTCAGTCATCGTCATTGGAGCTAAGTTTAGCAGGTTAGATCCATCTCCGCCATGTTTGACAAAGCCCTTGATGTTATTTTGGTTGGACTTTTTTTTTCCTCCCCCTATCATATTTCCTCCTTTTTTTGTGAGTTATTGTCGTCAACTTCATTTTCATGTGTCGCTAAATAAGCCAAAAAAGCTGAAATTTAGCAAGTCAGAACTGTCTCCACCATGTCTGAAGAAAAATATTCGGCTGACACACTACGTTTGATGTTATTTTCACGATTTTTATTTCATTTGTTTGTCTCGTCTAGCATCCTGCCTCTCTAAGATAATTGCACTAATGTCGCATGTCCAATCTGTCGCCACCATGTTTTCTTTCTTTTGTCTCGCTAGCATCGCTTGTCTCTTTGTGAGTCATTGTCTTTGGCGCTACATCATGTCGCGCTAACTATGCTAATTTTCGCATGTTCAATCTGTCGCCGCCATGTTTGAAGAAACATTTGATGTTATTTTGGTTAGTTTTGTTTCTTTCGCCTGGCTACCATATCTCCTTTCTTTGGCAGTCATTGTCTTTGGAGCTTAAGTTAATAACGCAAAGTTTAGCTTGTCCCATCCATGGCCGCCGCCGTGTTTCAAGAAACGTTTGTTCTTTCCGTTGAACCACTTTTCATTTTTCATCTGGTCTCACTAGCATCTCTCATGTGGCTCAATGAGCTAATAACGCTAACTTTAGCATGTCCGAGCCATTGCCGCCATGTTCGAAGAAACCTTTGATGTTATTTTCGTTGAACCGCGTTTCTTTTTTCGTCTCGCCTCTCTAGCATCTCTCCTCTCTTTGTGAGTCATCATCGTCCGCTCTTCTTCATTTCATCTCCTACAACTTCCTCCTTGTAAATGGCACAAGAGGCTCGTTTGTCAAGCTTCGTTAAGTCACTTTCCCCCTGCCCCCCCCCCCCCCCCCCCCCCCCCCCCCCACCTTTTTATTTTTTATTTATTTTTTATTTATTTTTTTTGCAGAGGTGACTCATCCATCCGGCATTTTGTCCCGTCTTTCCTCCGGTCCCACAGCAGTAACGCCAGGCACCGAGCAGACGCGGCACTGAATCAGCTCGGCAGTAAATTTAGCGGCGGCAAGTTCATCCTGCCAGGTCATAAATCGCGTGCAAAGCGCAGCCTGCCTCCCGTCAGCCCCATTCGACCTCGCAGAAAACACGACGGGGAAAGAAAAAAATATATACTAGGTGTAAAATGTGTGTCAAAAGCGGAGCGATGAAGTTATTCCCCCGGTTTGGAACACTGCTGTGTTATGATATGCGGGAAATCGGTGATGCAATCGTGAGCGGTTTTCACATCATTCGGGGACTGGAGATGCAGATGTCAGGATGTTTGAATCACAGTGAATAAGCAGATGTAGGCTGCCTTCAATCATGGCTAGCATTTTAAGCACTCTCATTGGACGCCTTCACATGTCAATCATTATAGTAGCACCACTGGTCAAAGCAGAAAGGGGGGGGGAAAAAAAAAAGTTTGGAGACGTGAGGCAGTTTGAATGCCAGGATTTAATTCACAAGTAAGGCCTGTTTTTTTTTTTTTAATTCTAAATCTATATTTAAATATGATTTTTTTTAAATTGAAATGTATTTTTAATTTATTTTTATGAAATTTTAATCAAAATTAATTTTAAATAATAGAATGTTTAATTCAAATAAAGTCAAATCCTTTTGCATAAATTTCATGAGGAAGTACACTTTTTTAATTTAATTCCATTTTTTTTCTTTTTTTAAACAATGCATATAATAATAAACTTAATAAAAAATAAAGCCACCTACTTTTGTGTACAATTTTAATCTGTGATCAGGCCTAAAAAGTTTTACATTTTATTTTATTTTTTTAACTGGAATTAAATATATATATATACATATTTAAATAAAATAAACGTGAATACATGTATACGGTACACTTTTTTAAATGTAAATTAGTGTTTCGTTTTACTTTTTTGTAGTTTGTATTTTAAAAAAAAAAAAAGGTATATAATAATAAAACTAAAATAAACACATACTTTAGTGTAACATTTCAGTGATCAGGCCTAAAAAAATAACAATTCTTGGATTTAATTTATTAAATATATTTGAAATCATTTAAAGTAACAAAAAAGTTGAATTTGTCCCAACAAGCTGAAAGCCTTTAGATTTTTTTTAATTCAATTTATATAATTTGATGTAATTTATTGAATCTTAACATCAAAATTTTGTTATTTAATCTACAGTTAACAAAAACTTAAAGTTCAATACTACAGAGATAAGAAAATTAAACAAATTTGATTAAAAGTAGAATAATTAATAGTTTTTGATGGATTAAATAATTGCTTGAAATCATTTTAATGTCAAGATTTATGAATCACAGCGAAGTAGGATTACACATTCTCAAGATGCATCATTTGATTAAGAAAAGTGTCAGATAAATAGCAAACTTGTGATCTGCCAACACTCCAGGCACTGCATTGGACGCTCTTACCTGTCAATCATTACAGTAACACCAAAGATCTTTTTTCCCCCGCATTACAAGTGTGTCAAAAAGCAAACACCGGGTTCTTCTTCTCGTGTTTTGAATCTGAGTATTTTACTGCGGGAAATTGGTGATGCAAGTTTTAACGCGTTATGCAATCGCCAGCGGTTTTAACATCACAGCGCCAGTGAGGGGAGGAAAAAAAAAAAAGAAAAAGAGGACAAGAAAGAGAGAGAGCTTGAATGTCGGGGATGTATGAATCACATAGGAGTCGAGCAATAATTCCAAACATTTGGCGGGCGGGTGCAGCAGCGTCTCGCACGGAGCAACATTGAATGCGTTTTATTTTGGTAACAATGTTAGGCAGCCTCATTAAGACGTCGTCATTATGTCCAACTGCATTTATTTTTAGTCTTCTTCTAATGGAGTGAGCAAGTGAAACATGAAGCGGGATGGAAATGAGCCCAGTGACCTTGGAAACGGCCACAGATTTGGGCCTTTCTTTACCACTTCCTCGTTTTTAAGTGTCTAGAAAAGCATTTGATTTACTCATATTATTTCTAGCCGCATTGTAAAATGGTGCCTCGTGGTGTAATTTTGTTTCCCACCACGACAGTTACAAGCTTTTCTAAATACAAGCAGTCACTCCGATTTTTGGTGGCAGTTAAATCGTTTCAAAACAAGTGGCAGTCGGCGAACGATTCTTCAAAACAGACTTCAAGCTTTTTATTGCCAATCCCAGTTGAGATTTACTGTCAAACTAAACAAAACAGAATCACATTTTGGATTTTAAGCAACCGCATCACTGTCAGCTTAATGCTTACACACAATGCAAAATGCCCTAGGCAGGCTAACAAATAGCATTTATGTGGCAAAGGATAAATAAACACAACTGGTGCAAGTACACATGTAGACAGTACTCATAGGCATACTGTATAATCTTTATCCTCTCCAAAAAAACAACTAATATTACTGCATCTTACTGATACGTTGTAAAACGCTTCTTCTTTTGTGTCTGTATGACCATATTATACCGCCCCCTGGTGGCCAACACACACCCCAGAAGGAGCAGCTCAATGTCCATTTGAAATAAAGAAAAAGTGGCAAAAAAAATGGTTGGGGGTGGTGGCTGGAACAGATTAATAGTGTTTCCATTCATTTCAATGGGGAAAGATGATTTGAGATACAAGTTTCAAGCATAGTCACAGTACAATTTAAACTCGTATCTCAAGGCACCGCTGTATAGTGAGTCGGAAACGAACGTACGATTCCGCTATTATTAGACCACAAATTATGCATCCATCCATCCATTTTCTGAGCCGCTTATCCTCACACGGGTCGCGGGAGTGCTGGAGCCTATCCCATCTATCTACGGGCGGGAGGCGGGGTACACCATGAACCGGTCGCCACCCAATCACAGGGCACATAGAAACAAGCAACAATTCGCACTCACATTCACACCTACGGGCAATTTAGAGTCTTCAATTAATCTACCATGCATGTTTTTGGGAGTGGGAGGAAACCGGAGTACCTGGAGAAAACCCAAGCAGGCTCGGGGAGAACATGCAAACTCCACACAGATGAGCCCGGATTTGAACCCAGGTCCTCAGAACTGTGAGGCAGATATGATAACCAGTTGTCCATGGTGCTGCCTAGAATAAATTGAAAAACTAAAAATGTAAAAAAGATTGAAAGAAATTGGAACAGTTAATTTTAAAAAAAATGATCCATATAAAAAAACATTTGTGAGAATGAATTAAAAATATATGCATGCTGTTGCTGACCAAAACAGCAGCACCTACCCAACTAGTTACCTGTACAGCCTTGTGTAAATAACGGTCCCCACACCATTGTGAAACTTCCAAGTTGACTCGAAGCGAGTGTGGCCTAGTCGGGCCTGAGTGTCACCAGAACACGGTTAGATCCTTTTTTTGTTTGTTTTCCTTTTTCTCTCTTTCACTCCCCGCTACAAGCTTTGCTTTGCCAACACGCCTCCTCGTGTCGGCCAAAAGCTGTCAGACGTCGTTTAGCATCCGGACAGAGTCTTAGCGGCCACTACGGGCTTTGCAGGAAGTGTCTGTCTGTCTGTGTGTGCACGCGTGCATGTGTTGGGGGGGCGGGGGGGGTGGTTCTACATACAATTGACTTAAAGTGTGCGTCTGTGCCTGTGTGACCTACATTCACTTTCCTGCCGAGACGTTTGTTTAGCCTTGTGGGCAAACGCATGTGAGAGAGGAAACACATACAGTCAGTCAGTATGCTTCAATACATCAGTGCCATGCACCAGTGCACGTATGGTGCCCTCTAGTGGAGGAGGGCATACGGACCCCCGCACCAGATGCCATCCCAGGCCTCAACATCAAAGGGAAGGGCTCGCAACAGGTGGCCCGCGGGCTGAAAAGGGAACCCCGATGGGAGTGGGTTGAGGACAGCAAAGGCAAAATATTTTGGAAGTTTTATTTTGAAATTCACGGTATTTCCTGCGCCACCATTTCAAAATGAAAGCGCCAAGACCATCAGCTTTGAAACATCACGCTTTTCCGAAACTCACTTTTGCCAGTGAAAATTATTCTCTGAAGTTGATGGTGTTGGGAGTTTTATTTAGAAAGTTGATTCATTTTGAAAGGCAAGTACCATAAAAGTAAGTATTACCTGTGCCAGCATTTGCAGATAAAAGTCCCAACACTGTCAGGCTTTTGAATTTGTGGCACTAGCAATGTTTATTTTTTTGGTACTTGCCTTTCAAAATCAAGTTAGCGTTGGGACTTTTATGATAAAAATCATCATCTATGGATGTAATCTTTTTTTAATTGTGGGCTGAATGGTTGGGCTCCCAATATTTCAGTGAACTACAGCGGATGCAGATAATTTAAAAAATAATAATAATAATAATAATTCTTATTTTGACATGCTATGCCCTAGTATTTGTCATGGTGGGTAGTAGAAAGCGTGTCTTGCCATTATGAGAAAAGATGCAGTTTGTGGAGTGAATGGTGAACGCCATGTAAAAAAACAAACAAAACAAAAAAACACGAGCTATGCGGTTTCTTAGTTGTAGATCTGTAAATAGATGATTATTTGGACATCAAATGCCCTTTCGCCAACTTGTATTTTGAGGTGTCACAAAAGCAAAAAAAATATTTGCATCCAAGTCACTGTTCTGCTTCGACGTGTTTTTTTGTTTTGTTTTGTTTTGTGTTGTTTTTTTTTACAAAAAAAGCTCGGTTTCTCTGCTTGTTCGTCAGAAACCGGTGTTTTGGGTGAAACCAACCTATGTTCTACTGCTGATGACTAAAGAACAGAAAAAGCTAGAAAGATTTAGATTTTTTTTTCAGGTGAAAGAAGAGCGTCTACTCTTTCTTTTGGTAGGCTTATATTGTCATAGAAGGCGATATTCTGTGGGTCTTGAAAGATCAGATACAAAATGCTGTGAATGAGGTAACGTACGGATTTATTGAGCAAGCACAAAGAAAGAAGAAAAAAATTACCCCGAGATGACACCGGCTTTATTTGTTTGTAAACTCTTTGGCGCAAAGACGTATGGGGACCGCCGCTTCAAAGCACTTCTCATCCGTCAAAAGTATCACAACGTCATCGGGGGGGAGTGGAGGTCGGAGTATTAGCGTCAGTTTATTTTTTTAGGTCTTGCGAGTACTGTACTCATTACGACGGGCCGCAGGAATTGAAATCACATGCTCCAGTTAAGTTAAACAAGGGCAAGGTATTCCCACAAGAAGCGAGCGAAGAGGCAGGGAAGGATGCGGATCAAGTACCGTTGTCACGTTGCAGATGTATTTTATCCCCCCCACTCCATCGAGCTGCTTTGGTGCCTGCGAGGTAAATAAAGCTGGCGGGCTCGCAGCATCCAGCTCATTAAAAAGCTTTTTTATCCATTTCCAGCCGGCACGCGGCGAGACTGCGGCGTGGACATTGTTTACACACAAACGCCGCCCCGGGAGTCGTGTTGATTTCCACGAGCGTCTCGCTTTTCATGATTTCCTCAAGCCTCTCCGAGGAGCGCGCACATGCAAGCGACGCGACCACAACGCCGCCAGTCGAAAACATGAAAGTCTCACATCCAGCGGACCACCCAGGCCCAAAGATGGCGTGACCAGCCGGCCCAGTTTGACTCTAAAAATAGCCTCCGGCTGGCAGGTATACGATTGGCAAGTGTAAAATTAAAATCTTTATTAAGCAATGAAATACATGTTTTTTTTCCACTTATAAAATATGAATTTTAGCTAAATAAAAACATCACAGTGGTGCCTTGAGATATCAGTTTAATTTGCACCCTGGCCACTCTGAATACTCTGATCTCCAATCATCTTTTCCCCATTGAAATCAATGGAAATGCCATTAATCTGTTCCAGCCTTCTCCAAAAAAAAAAATACAAAGACATTTTTTGTAATGTGTATTTTAATGAGGGAAAATATCACTCTGTAATATTATGCTTTATAAAATCATACGGTAATAACAATTTAACAATTAAAAACAATTAAACCGTTTGTCACTTTTGTTTTTTGCTTCAATTCAATGGACATTGTGCTGCTCCTTCCGGTGCCTTGGCCACCTGGGGGCAGTATAATACATCCATCCATTCTCTGAACCGCTTATCCTCACTTGGGTCACGGGTGTGCCACAACCTATCCCAGCTGACTTCTGGAGGAATTTTTAATTACGCTTAGGGATTTGGCAAAATATTTTAATTTGTCTTTTTTGTACCGTGTTGTTTTGGCATGGATGTCTATAACAGCCATTCATCCATTTTCTTTACCGCTTCTCCTCACTAGGGTCGCGGGCTACTGGAGCCTATCCCAGCTATCTTCGGGCGGGAGGCGGGGTCCACCCTGAACCGGTCGCCGGCCAATCACAGGGCACATAGAATCAAACAACCATTCACGCACACATTTACACCTAAGGGCAATTTAGAGTCTCCTATCAACCTACCACACACGTTTTTGGGATGCGGGAGGAAACCCCAGTGCCCCGAGAAAACCCACCCAGGCACGGGGAGAACATGCAAACTCCACACAGGTGGGGCCGAGATTTGAACCCCAGAATTGTGAGGCAGATGTACTAACCAGTCGGTCACCGTGCCGGCTGTCTATAACATATTCAAGGTAAAACAAATGTCCTGTCTTCAGAAGTGACGGTGACCTCGGTAAAGAGTCCAGGTGTGACACCATGTGACCTGACACGCTAGCCTCGGCCCGTGTGTGGGCGACACTAGGGCGCTCATTCGCACGCAGACGCGGAATGTCGGCACACGCGCCGACAACCGCTCCGCGCCATTTGCATCGGCCCGGCACTCGGGGGCCCCGCGGCGCGTGACTCTGTGCCGTGTTGGCCGCACACCCACGACTGTGTTTGGAAACATTGAGGCGGCGGGATGGGGGCTGGCGGGATTCGGAGCCACATGAAGCGTTTTAGCCCAGCCGACCGCGCAAAACAGCCGTGGCGGAGGGCAGATCCAGGAAATGCGCAGAAGTGTATACCTGTACAATGGTACCTTGACCTTTGTGTATAATTTGTTCCGTGACCATGGTTGTAACTCAAAACACTTCCATCTCAAATCATCTTTTCCCTTTGAAAGGCCATTAATCCTTTCCAACTCCCCAAAAAACACCAACCCCCCAAAAAATCTTTGTGTCTAATAAGAAAAATAGCACTCTACAATATTGTACTGGATAAAAACATACATTAATAACATAAATGAATAGAATGTAAAGAATTAAACTTTTTGCATCATGATTTCATGCTTTCAATGGGCCTTGTGTGTGTACCTTGGCCACTATTGGGCAGTATAGTACATACATAATGCATTCACCAAGACGGTCACAATTCAACTCAGTAAGCTGCAGTAGTATTTGTTGTTTTTCGCACAGGGTAAAGAATATACTTACTGTATGCCCGTGAGTATTGTTATATACTCTGTCTGCATGTGTTGCTGAATTGTGTTCAAACATCTGTTTTTTAAAGGTTTATAGCTGTCACAACATCGAGGCCAGTTGTTAGTCTGTCTGTGGCGTTTGCATTGTGTGTTACCGTTAAGCTAGCGGACTTTATTTAGGCAAAGTTATGGATATAGCTAGTGCTTAAACCATCCGTAGAGGCATCTATTATTCACAAATGTTTACAATTTGTGGTGGGTCTTGGTCCTTAACCCCCACGAATAACCAGGGTTGACTGTAAGGGGATAACAAAAGGAGGAGATGCCACTGAAGCGACAGAAGCAAAGCCCCTCAGATTCCCCCCACCCCCGCTTCCACCATGGGCCACCTGCCCAAGTGTCCTGGCAGCAGAAAGCCTGCAGTCATCACAAAGTGGAAATATTTACCACCACTCTGGCATTCCAGTGTGGCTGTGAGGGCAACGGTAGGCAATGTGACAACACACAAGCCCAAAAAGCAGCCTATTTAGAAAAAGTGACCGTCATTTTGGAAATAATTATAATTTGAAAGGCTGCCAGCCCACTGCTGTTGGTGGGTCGCCGACAGTGAGTCAAAAATCAATTGGGAAAAAAATGAAAGGAGCACACGGTCCACTTTTTGGTCTTGCACAGCACGTGAAAAATCCATTTTAAAAAGTGACTTTTATTTTGAAAATCACGATTTAGTAATGCAGACTACTAACTTCTAGTCAAGATGCTTGCCTTTCAAAATAAATGTTGGCTGTTGGATTTTTATTATTGATATTTTATTTTTAAATGCTGGCACCCCACCCACTTGGGTCTCAGATGCAATGTTTTAAAAAAAAAATGTACTGAAAAAGTCACTTTTATTATGAAATGCTGGCACCCTTCCTGTGTATGGTCTTCTCTTATCGATGCCGCTCCTTCTTTATGGAAAAGCGTTTTTTGACGCCAAAGAAAAACGTGTGCGTGTGTTGATGTGTGTTTGCAGAACACGCTGGAGACGTGCAGCATGTGCAGCAAGCCCATCATGGAGCGCATCTTGAGGGCCACGGGCAAGGCCTACCACCCTCACTGCTTCACCTGCGTGGTCTGCAAACGCAGTCTGGACGGCGTGCCCTTCACCGTCGACGCCTCCAACCACATCCACTGCATACACGACTTCCACAAGTGAGGACGGCACTCACAAAACGTATCCCAACAGTACAAGCACTAGTGGAACTAATGATTGTAGAAGAAGAACTCATTAGTAGAACTAATAGTAGTAGTAGTAGTAGTAATAGAACTAATGGTAGTAGGGCTCGTCTTTGACACATAATTTCTATGGCAGATTGTGTTTGCTTTGCAAATTGACTACAGTTCTGTTTTTCAGTTGTCGTACGACTAGTAGTAGTAGTGATATGATACTAATGATGTTTGTGTTGTTGCGCAACAGAAAGTTTGCGCCGCGCTGCTGCGTGTGTTCTGAACCCATCATGCCCGCTCCCGGTCAGGAGGAGACGGTTCGTATCGTGGCTCTGGACAGAGACTTCCACGTCCACTGTTACCGCTGTGAGGTACGGACAGTACAGTACATCATACTCATTCACATCAGTAGACCTCCATGATAAGCTAGGCTAATCAGGAAAAAGCTGCAGAATGTTCTTATTGGAAACTCAAATTAGAGAATTACATCCAAATGTAGCCTAGAACATGTCAGACCAGTTAGCCTAGCCTAGCATAAAGACTGGTAACGGCGAGAAAGTTATCTTTTGACTACACAGTTTGCAACAAGCTAGCAGATTCATAACACTTACTTGCTGTATGATAACTTCGGCTTAACAGAAATGTACCTTTGAAAGTCAGAGATGTATCTCAGATGCTACAATTAGCCTAGCTGTATGCCAAGCTAGGATAACTGTAGCTTCTATCATGAGCTTGGGTTATCGTACACTTACAGTCCCACTTTGTTGCAGTTAGCTGTCTTTGTGCTGAAATAAGCTAACTGTCGCTAGGCTAAAGCACGCTCAGGTACATGCTAACGTTATGGTTGTGTGTTTTGTGTGAAGGACTGCGGCTGTCTGCTGTCTGAGGGTGACAACCAGGGCTGCTACCCTCTGGATGGACACGTCCTGTGCAAGAACTGTAACACGGGACGCATCCAGGCGCTCTCCGCCAAGGCCACCACTGACCTCTGAACAAGCGACCAATCATTACACGCTCTTTTCGTGCTTGCTTAGCTCTTCTTCCTTCCGACTCGGTCGCACAGACGCTTTTCCTTGCGCGCTTCGATAAACATTTATACTAACCATGTTGTTGTACGATTAGCATCACAGGATATTATGGTTAGCCTAGCTTTGCATGAAGATTGCTGACTGTGAAATAAATTTAATTTTGCTCACCAAGCTAGCTACCCAGTCATTAGCTGTGAATATTTTCTCACTAGAAACTCAAATTATAATATTACACTAAATATACCTGAGAGCGTGTTACCCTAGTAACAGTTAGCCTAGCTTAGCATGAAGACAGCTAACTCTGATAAACCTGGGACTCCCAGGTGTATGACAACCCAAGATCATGATAGAAGCTACAGTAAACCTAGCTAAGCATAAAGAAAGGTCAGGAGGTGTTCCGCCAGCTGTGTGATGCCATCTTAATATGGAAGCATTTTGCTGGAATAATCTTTCTAGTCTTTATCGCTTTATGCTAAAATGGTTCATCCGTGACTAGCTGTGGGTATTTTCATTTGAAGCTATCATTATTCTATTTTAGCATCAAAACAACTTAACTGGGATAAAGTGCTCGTAGTGACTCCCAAGTTAGCGCTGTATGCTCAACCTCGGCTAATCAGAAATGTACCTTAGATATATGTTCAAAGCTACAGTTAGACTACCTTAGCATAAAGACAACTAACTGGGAGGAAGATGTAGTTTGACTCCCAATTGTACTACACGCTAGCGGATTCTTAGCATTCTCGCCTTCATGATAAGGTATGCTAATCAGAAAGGTACCTTCGTAATGTGTTTGAAGCTACAGTTGGCCTAAATTCACATGCAGATTGCTAACTGGGAGAGCATTAGATTATGACTCCCTTGTGTACAACATGCTAGGAAATCATCATTCCCCATCTTTATGCTAAACTAGGCTAATCAGCCACTAGCCATCCACATTTTAGCCATTTGTGACCATTCAAACATTTTCTTTATAGCTTTTACCGATCAAAATCATGCTTACATTCCGCGAACATAGCCTTGTGTTTTAGCGTTAGCGCCTCTTTAGGAACTATTATTCCTCCTATGCAGAAAAACATATGCAACTTTATCTATGTATTTTCAGAAATTCCGCTACTCACATGGCTCATGTCAAACGCATGGACACTTTATCAGAATTTCTATGGGTTAAGGATTTTTTTTTTTTTCCGTGTAAAGAGCAGAGCATCCTCATCGCAATCTTTGCGTCAGGCTAATGCCGTCGGTACGCCACCTCCTCGTGCGACCAACCACATGTGCTTTTATCTGTATTTTGCCCGACTTATCGTCACCAGCCTTGATGCTAAACAAGGCTAATCAGAGGGCAATTTCTTACATAGTGATAGAAGCTATAAGTAGCCTAACTTAGCATGAAATTAGCTTACCGAGAGATAGTTCTAGCTTGATTCCCAAGTGTACGACACGCTTGCAGATTCTTAGCCCCATTATGCTAAGCTAGGCTAACATGCAAATAGCTGCAGAAATTTCAAGTGTACGACACACTTGCAGAATGTAATTTAAAGCAATTTTGAAGCTGCAGTTAATAAAAACATCCACCTGAGCAAGTTCCCAAGTGAACGACACATTTACACATTGTTTCTCGCCGTTTTGCTTAGCAAGGCATATCAGCACCTTACAGTGGACATTTTCGTGATTGTAATAGATGCTATAGTTAGCCTAGCTTAGAGTAAAACAAAAAATGAGAGTTTTAGTTTGGGGAAAAAAAATATAATTTTTGATTCTCAAGTGTACGACACGCTCGCAGATTATCATTTCCCGCTATTATGCTATGCTACTCCAAACATACGACGCTAGCACTAAATGGTTAGCAAATAATAAACGACGTAAAGCCATTTTATTTTTTAAAAAAAATAAATGATGTTATTTTAATGTGTTGTGTTGTTTAGCTTGCTGTCTTTTTGTTTACAAAATGTGCCTTTGCCCCTTTGTGATCTATGTAAACAAACAAGATGGTCGGCTGACACGCAAGCATAATGTTTTTGATTTTTTTTTTTCTTTAATAAAAAAAATTCCAACTGCTTCAACTCTTTTGTTGTTGTTGATCTTTATGCATGTTATTCATTGCCCGCTGTGAGTGAGCATGTTAGCTTTATCCTATTCTTCTATTGGGTTATTCCATGTATCTGTGTTTTAGTAGCTGTTGCCGCGCCAGCTTTACAGGAGATTTCCTGGTCATTTTTGTTTTCATTTTTTTCCCTCATTCCTTGGCTCGGCAGGCTGGAGGCCAAAAAGCACCGAGCTCGTTGTGCATGCGTTCGCGTGCAGCGCTAAAGTCGCCGGCGGCCCTCCGCTCGCTTTAGTGCGCATAAATCTGTTGTTTACAAACAAATTGATGAGTGATGCGCCCCCCGGCCAACATGGCGCACCCCCCTCCCATATAGTCCCCTCCTCTGTATAAATACCCCGCCGTGACTCCACTTTCTCCTGTTCTATACTGTTTTTTTCTTTTTCTTTCTCCTATTGAAATATCTCCTAGTACATTGAATTATTCCTCAAAATTCAGTGGGGAAATTAAGGGGGGTGAAGGGGGCAAAAGGGGGGTTGTAAGGGGTAAAAGGTGGGCCACAAGAGGTTTGAAGGGGGGAAGTGGGGGGCCACAAGGGGGTTAAAGGGTGGGAACAAGGGGGTGATGGTGGGGGCAAAGTGGGTTTAAGGATGTAAGGAAGTGAAATTTGGGTGTGAGAGAGGCGAAAAGAGGGGGCTGCTAGGAAGGCGAAAGGGGAGCCGCAAGCAGGGTGAAAATGGGGTCAAAAAGCACCCAAGAGGTTGAATGTTAGGCTGGAAGGGGTGAAACGATGTCCGCAAGGGGGTTGAATGGCGGGTTGCAAATGGCAGATAGAAAGGGGTTCCAAAGGGGACCACAAGGGGGTGAAAGGCAAGATGGTGACGATGCGGGGTAAGAGGTGTGTTCACTGGTGTAAGGAAGCAAAATGGGGGTGTAAGAGAGGCTATCCATCCATCCATTTTCTGAGCCGCTTCTCCTCACTGGGGTCGCGAGCGTGCTGGAGCCTATCCCAGCTATCATCGGGCAGGAGGCGGGGTACACCCTGAACTGGTTGCCAGCCAATCGGAGGGCACATAGAAACAAACAACCATTCACACTCACATTCACACCTACGGGTAATTTTGAGTCTTCAATTCATGCATGATTTTGGGATGTGGGAGGAAACCGGAGTGCCCGGAGAAAACCCACGCAGGCACAGGGAGAACAGGCAAACTCCACACAGGCAGGGGCCGGGGATTGAACCCCGCTCCTCAGAACTGTGAGGCTGACGCTCTTAACCAGTCGGCCGCCGTAAGAGAGGCTAAGGGGAGTCAATTGGGGGGCTGCAAGGAGGCAAAAGGGCAAGACAACAGCGTCCCAACAAGTAGGCCGCAAGGGGCCAAAAGGGACCCACAAGAGGTTGAAAGGCGGGTCGCAACAGGCAGGCTACTAGGGGGGGCGAAGGGGGGGGATGATGGGCAACGAAAGTGTGTGAAAGCAGGGACGGCAAAGGGACAAAAATTTGTTCGTTTGTAGAATGAGTCATTGTCCAGTGATGCTGTGGAGTGGCAGCAACCTGCTAAGCAGCTAGTCAAGCACAATTAATGTCACACGAACACATTTCGCCCCAAGTCATCCACTTGTTTTGATGTTCACACACACACACACACACACACACAATTACAGAATGGCTCCTTCATATCAGCTCGATATAGCTTTTTCAGCTAGATCACAGTAAGCACTTTAGTTTACCCTCTGTTAGTGAGTGTTTTTTTCAATGAGATCTTAGTTAGCATTCAAGCTTGTCTTCTGTTAGCATGTTAGCCTTTTTTAGTTGAATCTCTGTATATTACCTTTTCATCTGTGAGTATGTTAGTACGGGTACATCTCAATACGTTAGAACAAATGTAGCCGTGTGTGAGCGCTTCATTTGCATGTTAGCTACTCTTCTGTTAGCATGTGTATTTACTGTTGATCACACATTAGCCGCTTTGTAAACTGCTACCATAGCAATTTTATCATCATTAGCGTAAGGATTCTCTTTTAGATCTTATTTGAAATGTTAGTTTTTCGTTTGTGTCCATGGCTAAAAGTTTGTCTAATGTAGCAGCTAAGTGAGTATAGTATGAGTGTAAGCTCTGTGACTAGTTGTCACGGAAACGATCATGCTGCTTCATTGTGAGAATTCGGTGATGTTCTTCGTCCACTGTTTGGCTAATATACAGTGTTACGGTGCTAATTTACTCTGTTAGTTCTATTACTAGACTGCATGTTAGCTGCTGTATTAGCCATTATTTTAGTCAAGTATATGCTCTGTGACTATCAAGGAAACCAACTTGCTGTTTTATTTTTTTTTATTCCATTCATTCCGGTTTGTTCTTTCTTTCCACACGAGAATGAAAAGGTTGAAAAGTGAAAGTGTTTTTTTTTTTCTTAGCCTCAAGGTCGCAAGGTGCCGTCTCAAAAGAGCTCCTTAAATCATGAGAACCGCGTTACCTTTCCGTAGTGCTCCCGCCCGTAAGTCGCTAAAGTCGGAGGACTTATCCCGGATCCTCACGACGCTCCCGCCATGAATATCAAGCAGACGCCGCTCGCTCCGCTAGCGTTGGGGTAGCACTACGAGGCTCACACTCAACAAGAGAGTGCAGCGGGCCAGACAAAGGTCAGCTAGATAGCTAATTCTTACTCCAAAAATACATACTTAGATGTACTTTTTAGCCAATCAGCACACCATTTTAGCCACTGTTAGCTACTGTTTTAGCTGCTCTATTAACCCTTTTATTAGCCACCCACCACTATATTAGCTGGCATTTTAGCAACTCTGTTAACTCTTATATGGTCACACTATTATCTGCTATATTAGCCAGCATTTTGGCCACTCTAAATTAGCTGCTATTTACACCACTCTATTAACTGCAGTTAATTCACTCATTTAGACACTGTGAATTAGCTGCTATGTTAGCCACCATTTTAGCCACTCTGTTAACTCGTATAATTGCCAGTTATTTCACCGCTATAATAGGCAACATTTTAGCGACTAGCAGCTATATTAGCCACTCTGTTAGATGCTTCATTAGCCACCATTCTAGCCCCTGTATTAGCTGTTACGTTAGCCACTTTGTTAATGCCAATATTAGCCACAGTTTATTCTGCTGGGTAAGTCACTATATTAGCAACAAGGTATGTACAGGGATGTGAAAAAGTATTGGCCTCCCTTCTCAAATTCTTATATTTTTTGCATAGTTTCCCCACTTTAATGTTTAAGATCACCAAACAAATGTAATTATCAGACAAATATAACCAAAGTGAAATTAAAATGCTGTTTAACTTCAAAACTGTTCAAAGTTACCTTGCCCTATGTGAAAAATTAATTACTCCCTTGTTAAATCTTTGTGGCTAATCACAATATTTGGTTAATTTCCACTGATTACGACCAAGCCCGATTACCTCCAGACCAGTTCAATTACGAAATCACTTGAACATAATCTTTCCCGACAAAATCAACTTGGAGAAAAGATCTAAAAAACCTGCAACAAAATGACACGATCCAAAGAAATTCCAGAACAGTCGAGAAATAAAGTCATTGACATCAGTCTGGAAAGGGTTACGAAAGCCATTTCTTAAGCTTTCGGATTCTAGTAAACCATAGGGAGAGCCATTATCCTCACATGGAGAAAACATGGAGCAGTGGTGACCCTTCCCAGGAGTGGCCGGCCTACAAAGATTACCCCAAGAGAGCAGCAACGACTCACCCAGAAGGCCACAAACGAACTCAGGACAACTTCTAAAGAACTGCAGGCCTCCCTTGCCTCAGTTGAGGTCAGTGTTCATGACACAACAATAAGGAAGACACTGGGCAGAAATTGCATCCATGGCGGAGTTCCAAGGCCAAACCCACTGCTGACCAAAACGAATATAAAGGCTCATCTTACCTTTGCCCAAAAAAAAAAAAAAAAAAAAAAAATCTTAATACGGAGCCCCTAAAGGGACATGGGGGAAAAAAAAACAACAAAAAAACTTGTTTCTCATTTCTTTTTTTTTCCCCCATGTCCCTTTAGGGGCTCCGTACCTTAATGACTCCCAAGACTTTTGGGAGAATATTATATGGACTGATGAGCTTTTTGGAAGGTGTGTGCCTTGTTACATCTGGTGTAAATGTAGCACAGCCTTTCAGAAAATGAACATCATACCACCAGTCAAACATGGTGGTGATAGTGTGATGGTCTTGGGCCGCTTTATTCCTTCAGGACCTGGGAGGACCGGCTGTAATTGATGGAACCATGAATTCTGCGTTTTTAACATAAAACCTTGAAGAAGAATGTTCAGCCACCTCAAGCTGAGCCCAGACTTGCATGACCTTAAAAAGGCCGTTCATCCTTGAAAACCTTCAATTTTTGCTGAATTTGACCAATTCTGCAAGGAAGAGTGGGCCAAAAAATATCCGCAGAGATGTAAAAGACTTATTGGCAGTTATAGAAAGTGCTTGATTTCAGTTGTTGGTTCTGAGGATCGTTATTAGCCGCTATTTTATTCACTGCTAGCCGCTATACTAGCCACTTTATTAGCTGTGTTATATTCGACCCTCTCGTTAGCCAACATTTTAGCCACTTGACACTATTTTTGCCTCGATATTGGGGCGAGTCTTGGTCGAGTACTTTGCGTGGGCTAATTTTGGAAAGTACCCTTCTCAAATTTGAGCGAAATTACTTTTTAGACCCTGAAAAAGACCATTTGGTGGACAACCCAAAATAGGACTGGCCTTGCCATTATATTTAATCATTAAAATTAATAATATTAACTTCGTATTATTATATCTATTTATTCAATACATTCTAAAAGTCTGGTTTATTGTCAGAAAAGCACAGACCTTTTGTAACAGTATGAATATGAGTATTTCATCTCAGAGGAGAGAAATATTAAAAACATTTGAATAATGTAAATAATAAAAAAATTCAGTCTCTCACCTGACTGACTGACTTAAAAAAAAAAAAAAAAAAAAAAAAAAAAAAAAAAAAAAAAAAAATGCCGTATGTCCAGCTATTGAAAAGCAGACATTTGCAAAGCCATTGAAATTAAGTCATAATCGGCTCATTTCTCAACCGATTTTCACGAGGTTTACTTTTTTGACAATGCCAAATCGTGTGCTATCACCACATAACATAATAATAATATATTTTTTTCTTCTTCAAGTTAATTTGAGGACAAATTCATAGGGTAGCTTAAGGCAAGTTGCCTGTCTAAGTTGCTGTTTTAGCCCTTTTTCTAACCACTCCCGTTAGCAGAGTATTAGCATGAACTTAATTTGCAGAGCGTGTCTGTGATTAATATAATTTTCTCCACGTGACAATAAGTAATGTTGAAAAGTGTTTTGAAAAGTTTCTTGATTTGCATTCAAATTCGCTGTTATCAACTTGTGTTATTGGTAATTGGGCTTGACTCCAACTCCACTATTAGATGTGTTAAATGTAAATATGTGCACACTCAAGTCAATGAGTCCATTAGTGGTGCGTATATATTAATACAAGTCCCAGCATGAATAGCAATTTTCTTCACACGAGGTTTAATTGACTGTTCTCGTCCTTAATGTGGCTCAGTGATTTCATGAGGGCAAAGTCATTCAATTTAGACGTCTTTGTTTCTTGATATTACCAAAAGAGAGAAGTGTTAATTTTTTATTATTATTATTCCCTGTACGGACAATTATTTGATCACGATTGGAGCTACAACTTTTTTTTTTTTTTTTTTTTTTTTTAAAGTGAATCATTTGGACACACAACAAAGACCAGAGTGATGAATTATTCACAGCAAGTGTCCCTCGTCACTCTTTTGCTAACAAACCCGTCCAAGCCGAAAAAACCCCAAAATGCACATGACTTTCGTTAGTTCTTAGCCACATGAAGAAGGAGTCTGTACTTATTAAAAATATCTTAGATGCTTAGAATTTTTAGGTGGAAAAAATAAACATCTTTATATATATATATATATATATATATATTTTTTTTTAATTTATTAAAAATATCTTAGATGCCACAAAATATATATATTTTTAAATGTCAATCTGTTTTTATATGACTTATTTTTTATTATGTTTAAATATAATAACAAATAATCAATATATTAATCCATTTATGGATTTACTTAATTTAAGGTGGCAGAAGCTACCAAGAATTAGTCAGTTCCACTTTTACTCGTACGAACTGTCAAGGTTGGGGAACCTCAGGGTTGATTTGTAGGTTCTAATTGTACCACTGCAGGTTTAGCAATAATACTATTTGTCCATTCACATTTTCAGGTGATAAACAGCCAAGTGTCATTCGATGTATTCCTTTAAAAAAAAAAAAAGTGAAGAAAAACTAATAAACGGTGTTCCCCCTGCTCCTCACATCGTCTCACCCTGGCTGAGGTCTCATCTTATCCACGGCTGATTTATGCGGGCTGTTTTTTTTGTCGGGGATCAAGCGGCTGTGATTAAGGGGATTTGGGAGGGGAGGAAGTGTGTGCGTGTGTGTGTGTTTTGGGGGGGGGGGGATTTGCTGGATTAGCAGTGCAAGGTTTGGGTGTGTGCATGCGTGTGTGTGTGTGTGTAAAAACAGCTGAATGTCACAGGTTGTGTGTACTATCATTGCCGTTAGTCTGTGCACTGGATTAAAGCAACATCAGCTACTGTCACATTGAGAACAAATGTTTTATCATCAACATGCTGCCGAAGTCAGGAAATAGCGATACCGGTTTTATTTGCAAAGACAAATCATACACGTGATAATAATTCAATTTGCACTCATTGTTCAAATATGACTCGAATGGGAAAGAATGTGTAAATGATTACCACATTTAAATGTGTGATTATCATTATTTTAATGTCTATAATTTCTTTCAAGTTTCAATGTGCCATAGAATGATTATGCATTCTTATTATGCAACAGTTCCATATGCTGTGCATATTGGGTGAATTATAAATCATTATTATATCATTATGTATCACTGTCAGTGCTATAGCGGTACTTCACACTAACTCTATTACTGTGGCATAGACGATCTATCCATCCATCTAATAACCGTCGCCTTGGAAACCAAAAAAAAAAAAAAGTCAAATTTGATTCAAGTGTAACCAGTGTATACACTGGCTGGTACTTTAATTGAAAAAGCATATTTTTCTGTCTTTTTTTTTTTTTTTAACTCTAATGACTGTCAATGTGGCGCCCCCGCTGTGTGATGAAAGTCCACTACAGACGTCAGGAAGTGCTCCAGAGCCACGTCAGGGAGCAACATGAGGCAGACGCAAAGTGCTCCGGACTCACTCGAAGCCGGCAGCCAGCGCTTCCGAATTATATGATGACGCCGAATGAATGCGCTGAGGAAGAATGAAATTGACAGGAAGTGTTATGGAGCAATGTAAAGATGTCAGGAAGGGCTGCCTAAGTGCTGTGTGGCGTCGACACAAATTGCTTTGGAGTAGTGTAAAAGCAGACATGAAGTGTGCAAAAGCAACAGGAAATAGATGGGAAAGGTGCAGGGGTGATGTAACGTAGACAGGAAACGCTCAGGAGCAATGTAAAGTAGACAGGAAGTGCATAGAAACGACGGGAACTCGACAGGGAGTGCGCACGAGCAACCTAAAACCTACAAATCCATATTTAAAGCGACAAGACTACGTGAAGACGCTCGAGAGTTTCACGCTAGAGAAACCATAATAACTTTTAAAAATAGTAGAAAACAAACACGCATTAAGAATACAGTCTTACACAACAGTAGTAAGCCCAACATTACCATCCATACAGAAAGAAAAAATAAAAAACAGCTGTAAAATCTAATTATTATCAAATACAGAAACACGCGAGGGATAAAACTTGAAAAAAGAAAAATAAGACTCACGCCTTCAATATTGGCCGTCGCTCGATGACGTCGGTCAGGAAAAGCGGAGTTGAATTGATTTGAAACGGCGCTGTCCTTTCCTACGTTCAAAAGGCAGCACCTTTTGATCTCTCCATGACCCGAGGGTTAGAGTTAGCAGACAGGAAGTCCTCAGGAGCAACATAAAGTAGATCAAGTGCTTAGAAGCAGCGGAAGGTATACAGGAAGTGCTTAGGAACGACATAAAACCTACCAGGCGAGATTTAGAGTCATTTAAAGCAGACAGGAAGCGCGTAGGACCAATGTGAAATGGACAGGAAGTGATGTCACCACTACCTTTTGAGTTCGACTCGTTATCCTTGATTAAAGGCAAAACTCATCTCCTCTTAAAGTTAAATCGTCCCTTTTAAGGTGAACCGCACGCGCGTTCTTTTTAGCATTAGCTTCCTCATCGCTCGCCAGCCGCTCGTCAATGATTCACGACGTACACGCTGGAAGTCGTTTTGCAGATGGCGTCTGCGGTTCGGCTTTTTTTGCGCGGCACGCTCTCACACACATACACACACACACACGCGCGCGTGTAGCGCCAGCGGGAGCTTAAATCGCGGGTTAGCCTCGGATTTACATCTCGGAATGTTGTACCCGAGGCGGGAAAAAGTGTGAGTGATACCCGCTCGCATTTGAAGAAATCATGAAGAATTAAGAGCGTAAAGGACGACTCCGAGCCGGCACGGAAAGAGGCAAAGCAGATGGAAATAGTCACGCGTTGTGGCGTGGGGCTGTCACTTTTTCTCATGTGGAAGCCTTTGACTTGACACGGGAGCATGACAACGCCCGCCTTGTTCCCACAAAACACTGATGGGAAGCAGGCAGGAAGTGTAGCGGAGTCGCGTGGACAAGACAGGAAGTGTTTGGGGGTAACGTAAAGCAAACAAGAAGCGACTACTAGGAGCGACGAGAAACTGGCGGGAAGTACGGAGGAACAGCTTAAACAGACGGGAAATGCTCGAGGGCAACGTGAGGCAGGCAGGAAGTTGTTGGAAGTAACATGCTGTACGCAGGAAGCGGTTAGGAGAAAGTGTTTAGGGGCAGCGTAAATCAGACAGGAAGTGCTTGGGAGCAACGTGAAACCGACAGGAAGTGCTTAGGCGCAACGTCAACTTGACAGAAACAAGCGTAGGCGTAACCTGACGCACACAGGAAGTAGTTAGGGGAGATGTAAAACATACGAGTGGAGTTTTAGAACTACACTAATCCCTCGTTGCTCACAATATGGCGAATTATCCGTGATTTGAATACGCAAAACAAAAAAACAAAAAAATCGAGAATGCATTGAACCCGTAATAGGTGAACCGCGAAATCGCGAGGGAACACTGTACTGAGGCAGACAGGAGGCGGTATAGAAGGAGTCATGACATCACGGGTGTCAATCAAATCAAACGCGATCGAGTGAGTTGTTTGTTTTTGGCTGCGTGTGATCGAGCTTCAACCCCGCTGGCGGCCGTCCCAGAGGAGATCAAGGATGTCGAGTAGATGGACGAATAGGATGACGGCGAGGTGGCATCCCAAGCTCTCGAGCCGCACGCTTTTTATTTTTACCTCGCCGCGTCTTGCCACTTATCTGCTCCAACATTTCAAGAAAACCTCACTCGGGGAAGCGGGACCGGACAACAGAGACCACTGGACGTGGAAATAAACTTCTTGAAAGATCATATGACCACGCAGTTTGATTATTTACCGGGGATATAAAGTCTACACACCCCTGGTCAAATGAACTGATGATTTATCATAAAAAAAAGATCAATCGTTTCAAAACTTATTCGCCATTAATGTGTTCCTACAGCTTAATTGTGGGAAGTAGAAAAAAAAAAGATCATGTGCTTGTACGTGGGCACACCCTCTTACAACTGGGGGTGTGCCTGTGTTCAAATTCAACCAATCACACTGAAACGTATGTTAAATGGGAGTCAGCACTTACATGGCACCATTTAAAGAGTCTCTTAATTAACCCCAAATAAAGTTCAGTTGTTCTAGTTGGCTTTTTCCTGACATTTTTGGAGTCACATGTACCGTGTAAGCAGGCCATCGTCGGCAGACATCTTCCACAACATCAAGCCTTTTTTTCTTTTTTTAAATATTATTTTATTTTCTTGTTTTAAATTTAAAAATTAGATTTTCGGATGACCCCGGCCCATCCGTCCGTTTTGCAAATCAAATGTTTGCCCGCCCCTTGTTTCAGGGCTAAGTGTCAATCAAAGCACAAATATGATGAGAAGGATCCAACTTCTGGTCTGCACGTGCACGAGTAACCTGCAAATTGACTTCCTGTCTTTGACTGCTCACTTCCTTTCAGCCGTTGTAATCAGCCGCTCTTCACAAAAGGTCATTGACGTGCGTTGAGTGGAGTGTTCTGGTCTTATCTGCCTCATTCACAAGAGTTCATTTAGCCAACAATGTTATCACGGCCTCGTCTGTCTGCTCATAATTGGCTTTTTTTACGCTTTTCACACACAAAAAAGACGGGTAAAAAAATAAATGACACTTCCCTGCGGACTTTTCCCTTTTGCTTTTTGGGGGGAGGAGGGCACAGCGCTCCAAAAAGATGCCGATGCGCCGTTATTGTTCTGCTGTTTATTTCTATTTACAGCGCTTAATAAAATGATTCCCAGGCACGACCTATTTAAGCGGAGCCTTTGGCAGTCAGCTACAAAGTTAGTGTGTTTGTGTGTGTGCGCGCGCGTAGGTGGAGGTTCAGAGGCCGCTTGTTTGTCTTCATTCAAGCGATGTTCCGTTGCCATAGACGCTTCCTTTCTCTTCGCCGGCCTCCCCCCCAAAAAATTATAAAAATGTTCATTATGTGTTTTTTAATGACAAAAAATATTGTCCTTCATAAAACATAGTAATAAACTATCCATCCATCCATTTTCTCCCGCTTATTCGAGGTCGGTCACGGGGGCAGTAGCTTTAGCAGGGATGCCCAGACTTCCCTCTCCCCAGCCACTTCACCCAGCTCTTCCGGGGGGAACCCAAGGCGTTCCCAAGCCAGCCGAGAGACGTAGTCTCTCCGGCGTGTCCTGGGTCGTCCCCAGGGTCTCCTCCCGGTGGGACGTACCCGGAACACCCCACCGGTGTTCTGAATCAGATGCCCCAGCCACCTCATCTGGCTCCTCTCGATGTGGAGGAGCAGCGACTCTACTCTGAGATCCTCCCGGATGACCGAGCTTCTCACCCTGTCTCTAAGGGAGAACCCGGACACCCTGCGGAGGAAACTCATTTCGGCCGCTTGTACCCGGGATCTCGTTCTTTCAGTCACGACCCACAGCTCGTGACCATAGGTGAGAGTAGGAACATAGATCGACCGGTAAATTGAGAGCTTCGCCTTTCGGCTCAGGTCCTTCTTCACCACAACGGATCGATACAAAGTCCGCATCACTGCGGACGCCGCACCGATCCGCCTTTCGATCTCCCGTTCCATTCTTCCCTCACTCGTGAACAAGACCCTAAGATACTTGAACTCCTCCGCTTGGGGCAGGAGCTCATCCCCGACCCGGAGAGGGCACGCCACCCTTTTCCGACTGAGGACCACGACCTCCTTTCCAGCACCCTTGAATGGACCTTACCAGGGAGGCTGAGGAGTGTGATCCCCCTGCAGTTGGAACACACCCTGCGGTCTGCCAATCCAGAGGCACTGTCCCCGATGTCCACGCGATGTTGCAGAGGCGTGTCAACCAGGACAGCCCCACAACAACACGAGCCTTTAGGAAGGAATTCCGGGAGAATCTCATCCACCCCCGGGGCCTTGCCACAGAGGAGCTTTTTAACCACCTCGGAGACCTCAAACCCAGAGATAGGAGAGCCCGCCTCAGAGAACCCAGACTCTGCTTCCTCGTGGGAAGGCGTGTCAGTGGCATTGAGGAGGTCTTCGAAGTATTCTCCCCACCGGATCACAACGTCCCGAGTCGAGGTCAGCAGCACCCCATCCCCACTCTACAAAGTGTTGATGGTGCACTGCTTCCCCCTCCTGAGTCGCCGGACGGTGGACCAGAATTTCCTCGAAGCCGTCCGGAAGTCGTTCTCCATGGCCTCACCGAACGCCTCCCACGCCCGGGTTTTTGCCTGAGTGACCACCAAAGGTTGGCCAGCCGGTACCCATCAGCTGCCTCAGGAGTCCGAAGGCGGATAATAAACAAATTGAATGTAAAAATATTCAAAAGTTTTTGCTTCAATTCAATGGACAATGGGCTGCTACCTCTGGTCTCTAGCCACCTGGGGGCAGTATAATACAAACATATGAATATATATTGCGGAGACGGTTTCAGCTCGTCATTAAGCCGCAGTAAAATTAGTCGTTATTTGCAGAGTATAAAAGACTGTATGCCTGTAAGTATTATGTCTGTCTACATGTGTTGTGCCACAGTTTCTATTCAAATAGCCGTCACTAAAAGGGTTGCACTGCGACACCGATGTTATTTGTTAGCCCGTCTATGGCAGATCCCATTATGTGTTAGTATTGAGCTAGAGCACTTTTAGGCAAAGCTGTTGTTTTAAATAAACAACATGTAAATTATCTATTTTATGTTTAGTCTGACAATAACCTTCAGCTGGGAGTAACATCAACAGCTTGAAGCCTCTTTTTTGAAGCCCCTTCTTCTCTGACAAACTGCTGCTTGTTGTGAAGTTGAGTTCACTGCCACCACAGCGCTCGTATCTCAAATTCTTGCTCCCAAGTCAAAGCAAAAAAAACTCGTAAGTCAGGTCACTCATATCGCCAGGCACTAATGTACGATCGGTCATAAATGCGTGCAATGTACGAGTCCTATGTTTAATGAGACCGCTCATGATTCATAATAGAAATTAGCGTAACAACGAGAACTAATCCGCCATAAATCTACGACATGCCGCCTGTCGTGAAGTTATGGTAACGTGATCGTTCCTCGCCGGTTATTCACGATCTCCGCCACCTTGCACAATAGAAATAGACAGAACGACTAGAAATAATACACAGTCAACAAAGTCTACTTGCACAGTCTGCTGTGATCTCTCCTTTTGCACAATAACACTCAGCCCAACTGAGAAAGTGGGTCAGCCGAGCTATTCTTAGTGGCCGCCGAACAACCTGCTTTCTCCCCCCCAAACAAGCTACGCTAACTCTAGCGAATCAACACGCAGGTGAAATTAAATTGTTTTTTTTTTTTTTTTTTAAATATGGATGCTCACTTAACTTTGGGAAGGAAGGAAAGCGTGTGTGTTTTTTGTTTTCTGGACATTTTCCTGCAGGCCTTGACTCATTCCCTCACCAAGCTACCTCAAATTAACTTTCATTCCCCGCAAAAGAGACGAGTTGATGGGGGAACGCTTGGAAGAGACACTGTGGGCGTATCAGAGGCATCGCCATCCTCGCACGCGCGAGCACACACACACACACACACACACACACACACACACACACACGCAAAAAGTTTGTTGAGGCAAGCTAAAAGAAGGAGTAATTACATGATGCGTACATTATGTGGGTACCCTGAGGATTTTTCTTTTTTGACTCTGGGTATTTTTTTTTAGTCAGTGTTTATTTCTATTCTGCAAGGTGGTGGTGGTTCTCATGAGTAAACTAGCCAGAGGAGCGCTCACATTGACCAACATTTCCCGGGCTCAAGCGTAACATTGACCTTTTTTGTTATTCTGGATTATTTCTTGTTGTTTTGTTTTTTTCTATTGTGCAACGTGGTTGGTAAATCAGTTATTAATAACTGTCTAGTGGAACCATTGTATTAGGTGTGCGTGACTGAGCATGCTGTGAATCACTAGAAATATTCCAGTCCATGCATGCACATTGTGTCTCATTAATGATTCAACAATTAATGTGATCGCTCTTTTTCTCAGTTATTCAAGTTAACCTCCACCAATAGAAATAAACAGACCTAGTAGAAATTATTCAGAGTAAAAAAAGTCATCAGGCGCCAACATACACAATACAGTGGTGCCTTGAGATACAGTACAAGTGACCCGACTTACGAGCCGTCGTGCCCAATTTTTTTTTTGTTTATTTGTTTGGCTCGCAAGCAAAAATGTGAGATACAAGCGCCATATATGGTGGCAGTGAACTCAACTTAACTCACGACTCAAGTAGCAGTAGGGCAGATAGTGAACAACTTGAAGAAAACGTGGCTTCAAGCGGTTGATTGCCACTCCCAAGTTTAAGTTTATTTTCAAAATAAAAAAAAATCATAATTACACATTGTTTATTTAAAACAACCACATAGCTTTGCCGTAGGTCCCATTAGCTTAATACTAACAAACAATGCAAAACGCCATAGACAGGTTAACGAATAGCATGTATGTGGCCCGTATATAACAATACTCACAGGCATATATTATTTATCCTCTGTGAAAAACAACTAATATTATTTTATTTAACTGAGCCACTTACAGTAGTTGTGAAAGTCTTCGGTTGTGTCTGCATGGCTGTCTTATACTGCCCCCAGTGGCCAATTTGTAAACACCAGAAAGTGCTGCAACAAATTAATCATGATGCACAAACTGTTTATTTATTTACCTTCTATTTCATGATGTGATTGCTATGTTTTCAGATAGTACAATGTTATCGTGCTATTCTTCCTTAATATTAAATAATTGGAGTGTTTTGAGTCACAAACTTGTGAGCAGAATGAATTAAACTTGTATCTCAAGGCTCCTATTGCCAATTTTGAATGATAATCACCACCTTGTACAATAGAAATCCGCAAAACCACTAGAAATAATCCCCAAAGTCAAAACAAAAAACAAATCCACACACAGGAGGAATTTAGGCATTTTCTTTTTTTTCTTTTAACACGGTTAATTATGACGAGGGAGCAATCATGCTAGATACATCACACACGAGGCTGTGTGCGCTGGCTCGGCAGAGCAGAAAGTGATTTGGAGGCCGAGCAGAAAATACACTGTCTCCCCGCAGGCATTTCATGGCAAATCTGTGAACTGGCACACTCCTCCTCCTCTTCCCCCTCCATGTTGTTGTTGTTTGTTTGTTTGTTTGGATGACTACCTGAACGCTCGCTTCACCCCTGGCCCCTGTGTCCTAAATTACAGCTCGTGTTTGTTTTTTTGTTTTTTTCCCCCCCTTTCTGTAGCCCCAGCTCAACCCCCGACACTCTATTTAAGGTGAATTGCGGCCGAGGCTTTTCCGTCAGGTGCTAGGGAGGATTTCCAGGAATATTCCATTAGTATTTGTCACCTGCAGCGAGTGAGTGAGGCTTCACTGATGTTATAACCTGCTAACTGCAGGTTAAATATGTAGTAGAGAAAAACATGTGTTTTGCTATCATACAAAGTCATATTGACAAGCTACTGATACATCTGGAATCATCAAGACCTTTAATTTGAGGTATGACTGGATATGGGGTGTTGCAAATTGATTTATGACCCCGCTGAGTCAAAAGTGCATGCTTCTCGCTTATTCCGTAAGTATCTTAGTTTATATTGACAGGAAAGTTACAAATATGAAAAGCCGACATCAAGGTCTTTAATTTGAAATATGACTCTGGTTTGTTGCAAATTGATTTATGACCATGTAACTAGTCTTTTTTTTTTTTCATGGGGGGTACATCATCATAAGAGGGCATATTGAAATGCAAATAATGACAAATCTGGAAGGGCCTCACCAAGACCTTTAATTTGAGGTATGACTTCATATGGTTTGTTGCAAATTTATTTATCACAATGTTACTAGTTAAATTTCATAACATGATTTCAGTTTGTGTGTGTGTGGGGGGGTGGGGAGGGGATTGGGATGTTGCATCATCACAACAGGGCATATTGAAATTGATCAAATAATGAAAAATCTGGAAAGGCTCACCAATATCTTTGATTTGAGTTATGACTCCATGTGGTTTGTTAAAAATTGATGTATGACTGTGAGTCGTCAAATTTGATTGATGAGTCAAATTTGTGCTGGGATGTGATGTTTGTTGTTATTATTTCTTCATATCAGGGCATGACAAAATAATAACATATCCTGAAATTCCCCATAAAGACATCTAATTTGAGGTATGACTCCATGTGGGTTGAACAAACTAATGTATGACTTGGTTGTCAAATGTGCATGTTATTGAATTATTATACCATTTTATGATGTCATATTGACAACATAGTTACATATCTGGAAAACCCTCATCAGTATCTTTAATTTGAGGTATTATTCTTGGTACTCTGTTGCAAAATGATTTTATGACCCTGTTGCAAGTCAAATTAGCGTTTTTTTCTTCTTGTAGCTTAATACTTCAGCATATAAGTAGGCTACATATCTAGAAATCGCTCATCTAGACCTTCAGTTTGAGGTATGACTCAGGGTAATTTGTTCTAAATTGATTTATGACCCTGTTGGGAGTCAAATTTGCATGTTTTTCTTTTTTATTACTATTCATGTGAGGTCTATCTGACATTTTTTTTTTTTTTTTTTTTTTTTTAACGTGATCTAATTATTTGATTGCGCATTACCGTGTCGCTGTTGTAAAGTGTGCAAAGTCGTGGCACTATCCCACCTTTCTTGGGTTTTGTGTAAACGTGCACACACGCCAGGGCTTTGATTACGTCTCTGATGTGACACGTTTGCGTAATCAGTCTTTGTGAAAGAGGCTCTTGGTTGCTTTATGGCCTCTTGTGTCGCCGTGGATACGCAGCTGGAAGCACCCACCACACGCACACAATTCGCCATGAAGTGTGATGTTGTTACACTGCAGCCTTGAGCACACAGTGACTTTGGCACGGAAAAGTAGCCTGGAAATTACGGCTTTTGATTTGCGATGCCTAAAAGCCTGAGCAGAGAGGATAAATTAATGTGCTAAGTGGCATAGGTTTATTTATTACCCCCTTTTTTTTTTTTTTCCCCAAAGGGTCTTGATGATGGCTTTCCAAGTCTGTAGCCATGCTGTCAATATGCTCTCATATTATAACTTAGTAATCAAAAAACATGCAGCCCCGGGGGCCAAATTTAACTCGTCCTGGGGGGTCTTAAATCAATTTGAAACGTACCACATGTAGTGATACCTCAAATTAAAGATCTTAATGCGGGCTTTACAGATGTGTAGCTATGTTGATGAAATACCCCATTTGATGATGTAATAACCCAAAAATACACATGCTTCTGATGCCAATCGGGCAGCTTAAATGTGACATTTGACTTGTAACAGGATCATAAATCAATAGCAACACATTGAAAAATCTAAGGTCTTGATGAGAGATTTTCAGATCGGTCAGTATCCCATATGATGATGTAATAGCCAAAAATACCTGATATTTCTATTATTATTATTGTCTTGATGAAGGCTTTCCAGAGATGTAAAATACCCTCACATTACAACACAAACTATAAAATGTTTTGGGTGACAATTGGCGGTGAACTTTAAGGGGAGCATGTATGTCAGATCTGACCCGTAAATAGTTTCATAAATTAATTAGCCACAGACCAGATTAAATGAAACCTCAAATTAGAGGCCTTGGTGAGGGCTTTCCACATATCTTACTGTGTTGTCACTATGCCCTAAGATAACAAAACAAAACTCGCAGCCCCAGGTAAAATTTGCCTTGTGGCAGAGCCATACATTGAATTTGACTAGTCTAGGGGTCACACATTTGCAACACATACTCATACCTCCTATTAAACATATTGATGAAGAATTTCCACATATGGAACTATTTAGTCATTTTGCCTTCATATGATGACCTAATAACAAACAAAAACAAAAAATGCACATCAAATGTCTAATTTGACTACTCACGGAATCATAAATCAACTAGCCACAAACCACATTGGAGTCATATGCAAATCTAAAGGTCTTGATGAGGGATTTCCAGATATGTAACAATTTTGTCAATTAGACCTCATATGCTGATGTACGTGCTCATGTAAATCATGAAGCCCCAGGTCAAATTTGACTTAACAAGGTCATAGATCAAATGTCACTATTCACTGAGTTATAAATCAGTTTGTAATGACCCACGTGGAGTCATACCTCAAATTAAAGGTCTTTATTGGGGCTTTCCAAATATGTTGTTATTTTGTCAAAATGCTCTAACAGGATGATTTAATAGGCAAAAAAAAAAAAAAAAACCACACACACCGCTCCAGTTTAAATTTGCATAATAACAGTGTCATGTATCGATTTGCTCCAAAGTACCAACAAGTCATGTCTCAAATTCAAGGTTCTGGTGAGGCTTTTCAGATATGTAACTATTTGGTCAATATGCCCTCATTTGACATGGCATCCCGCATTACACAAGAAGCATGTTGTAACATCACATGTATTTACTCTCTTCGAAATGTGAGCCCAATTTTAGGTGCAGCGTGTGTTCACCATGACTGGAATAACACTGCCACTTAGTGGTTGCATCATCTCCTCCATGTGGAACAAAGCAGCGGAAACCTTGTAGTTTTTTGTTTTTTTGTTAAACACCGCAGGGAATATAAAGATTGCACGGGCAAAAAAGTGGGGGGCAAAGGCTGGTCTTGAACTGCACGTCGCAGCCCCCGCAACGCCATCTATTACGCAAGTGCTTACTTTTTAAAAAGGCAGCTTTTCCGCCTGGGGGACGGCATCAACATTTAAATAAAGACTTTAGTGCTCTGATTTTTGTTTTGTTTTGTTTTGTTTTATTGTTATTGTCTGTGAAAGGGCCTGAAAACCATGCGGTGAACTTGCTACACTACCAGGTCAGCCATTATGTGGTAACTTCCGCTTCTAAAATGGACGCCACAGACGATAGAACCACGTGATGCCAATCAGCAAAGAGCAGTAAAATTTATAATCCCCCCCAAAAAATCAAAAGTTTTTTGGAGAAATAGGAATTCTAAAGTCAGGCTAAACGTCCCAGTTGAAATGCCGTCCACTTATCTGAGAGACTATTTACATTCCTCTGTAGGTGCTGCTGTTTTGGTTAGCAACAGAACACAAGCATGGACGGACACATTGCGGAGTGACTGCATTTTAGCGTCTACTGCAACGCTAATCATTATCTGTACATACCGTAAAATCAGTTTTAATTCTGGGCAGTTAAATTGCCGCTTGAATTCATCCGAGAGACTACGTGCCTTGGCAGGTGCTGCCGATTTGATTAGCAACAGAACATAAGCATGCGCGCGCACATCATTTTGGAGCGAACACATTTCAGAGTTTAATGGAACGCTAATCGTCATCTGGACATAATGTCAATTAAATCTTTAATATTTGACAACTAGTAGACTTTAATTATCTGTGGCAGTATTTACGTGCCTCAGTAGGTGCTGCTGTTTCGGTTAGCAACAGAGTTAAGCCTTTAAAAAAGTGAAAGATCTCCTTATACATAGTGTGAGTCCTCTGCGGAGTAGCTTTTGTGTTTTTTTTGGTTGATGAATGTTTTGGGGTTTTTTTCCAGCTCAACAAGCTTCCGCGGAGCTAATGAAGCCTCACCGCCGCCCCCACGCAACCCCACCGCCACTCCGTCCCTGCATTATTTCCGCGACCAAAAAAGCTGCCGTGTCTGTCTACGCCTCAGCGAGCCGCTGCGCACCCACGCAGTGGATGGCGAGCGTGGAACTTCTGCGCGGAGGGTCAAAAAGGGTCGACGCAAAACATCTGCTGATCCCTCCCCCGTGTCGTGCCGCTACCTCACCACCGCGCCGCCATGCGGGTAAACAAACATGGCAGAAACCTAATTGAATTATTTCCGTCAGTCAACAAGCATGCGGATCGGCGGCACGGACATGTTTGCTACCACATTGGAGGCAAAAGTCAGCATGCCGCATAGAGACCTCACATCACAGCGCACCATAGGATTAACGCCACACGTGGGTTTTGGGTCTTTTGGGGGACACATATGTTTAATGTCAACAGTGTTTAGAATTATTTTTTTCTTACACTGTTAAGAATGTTTGGAAAGACTGAGGATAACTTTTTTTTACACTTACATGACTGTGATAGTTACTTAGTTTTACAGTTACGAATGCCATTCTTCTTTTCCTTTGGGCTTGACCCTTTAGGGGTCGCCACAGCGCGTCATCCTTTTCCACGTAAGCCTATCTCCTGCATCCTCCTCTCGAACACCAACTGCCCTCCTGTCTTCCCTCAAGACATCCATCAACCTTCTCTTTGGTCTTCCTCTAGCTCTCTTGCCTGGCAGCTCCATCCTCATCATCCTTCTACCAATATACTCACTATTTCTCCTCTGAACGTGTCCAAACCATCGAAGTCTGGTCTCTCTAACTTTGTCTCCAAAACATCGAACCTCGGCTGTCCCTCTGATGAGCTCATTTCTAATTTTATCCAACCTGGTCACTCCGAGAGCGAACCTCAACATCTTCATTTCCGCCACCTCCAGCTCTGCTTCCTGTTGTCTCTTCAGTGCCACTGTCTCTAATCCGTACATCATGGCTGGCCTCACCACTGTTTTATAAACTTTGCCCTTCATCCTAGCAGAGACTCTTCTGTCACATAGCACACCTGACACCTTCCTCCACACGTTCCAACCTGCTTGGACCCGTTTCTTCACTTCCTGACCACACTCCCCATTGCTCTGGACGGTTGACCCCAAGTATTTAAAGTCCTCCACCCTTGCTATCTCTTCTCCCTGTAGCCTCACTCTTCCCCCACCACCCGTCTCATTCATGCACATATATTCTGTCTTACTTCGGCTAATCTTCATTCCTCTGTTTTCCAGTGCATGCCTCCATCTTTCTAACTGTTCCTCCATCTGCTCCCTGCTTTCAATGCAGATCACAATGTCATCTGCAAACATCCCGGTCCACGGGGATTCCAGTCTAACCTCATCTGTCAGCCTATCCATCACCACTGCAAACAGGAAGGGGCTCAGGGCTGATCCCTGATACAGTCCCACCTCCACCTTAAATTCGTCTGCCACACCTACAGCACACCTCACCACTGTTCTGCTGCCCTCGTACATGTCCTGTATTATTTTAACAGTTACGAATTCCATTAGGAGCGCTTATATTACTTTTACGTTCGTGTGTTTCTAATAACATGATCCGCTGTGGTTAAATTTTTATTATTTACATTTAGGCTTAAACGCCCAAGAAATGTATTACTAATAGTGGTTGACTTATTTTTCATCCATCCATCCATTTTCTGAGCCGCTTCTCCTCACTAGGGTCGCAGGCGTGCTGGAGCCTATCCCAGCTGTCATCGGGCAGGAGGCGGGGTACACCCTGAACTGGTTGCCAGCCAATCGCAGGGCACATAGAAACAAACAACCATTCACACTCACATTCACACCTATGGGCAATTTAGAGTCTTCAATTAACGTGCATGTTTTTGGGATGTGGGAGGAAACCGGAGAGCCCGGAGAAAACCCACGCAGGCACGGGGAGAACATGCAAACTCCACACAGGCGGGGCCGGGGATTGAACCCCGCTCCTCAGAACTGTGAGGCTGACGCTCTAACCAGTCGCCCAACCGTGCCGCCTGACTTATTTTTACAATATAAAATTTAAAAATGTTTTACACAACCATTGAGATTTGAATTACCTTATTTTTTTATTTTATTGTTTATATATATATTTTTTTAATTTTTTTATTTTGCGATTTTGATTGTCATTAATGTGTGGCCATTAAGAACCTTATTAACGTAACTAAATAAAGTACAATAAAATAGAAATATGAAAATACAATGACATTAGATTAAATTCAAATAAAATATAGAAAATACAAAATGAAAAATAATTTCTTTTTACACATGACCATTTGTGTGGAATTTTTTTTGTTTTGTTTATACACTTGTATGACCATTAAGATTGTAATTAACAACTGGTCACTTTTTTTTTTTTTTCACTTGCTTGACCGTTCAGAATTTTACTAAACAAATAAATAAATAAATAAACTTATTTTTACAATCATTAAGAATGTTATTAACAGTGGTCAACTTATTATTAAGCTTGTGCGACTGTTAAGAATATTATTAGCAGGTTTTAACTTGTTTTTACACGCACATGACTATGTTCACTTATTTTTACACCCGTGTCAATGTTACCATTAGTAATTCATTTATATTTAAATCTACAAAACATTTAAGAGTGTTCAAATATCACCTGTACTGTTGATAAAAGGTTTTACAATGGTGATAGTTTCTTCAATATCTATTTCCATTATTTCCTATTGGGGGGGAGAAGGCATGCAGGTTGGATCTGACGTTTATTTGTAGCAACAAAAAAAAAAGAAGATAAACCAAGAGTGATGCATGATAATAAGTTACACGCAAGCATTAAGCACACAACAATGGCAAACACACGCTCGCAACCCATTAAAAGGAAGCTCGTGTATTATTCACCAAGTTATTAATTCATGACGGAGCCCATCAGCGATAAACACGTACGGTGTATGTCTAAGACGTAAACGTGAGGAGATAGAGCAACATCACCACATTTTACGGCGTGTTGATTGCTTGGCCTAGATACAACATTATGGATTATTCTTATCCTCGCCTCTCGGGCTGCAGCGATGCATCGTGGGGGCAAAGGCTTTCTTAGTTCACTCGCGTCCGTAAAAAAAATAAAAAAAAGTGCATATTGTGTAGCAGCAGGAATCCACGAGTCACGCTGGGCTCTTTTTTTTTTTTTGAGACTCTGCTATAATCCCAGTGCAGCGGAAGATCTCATGGGGAGAACACAATGCATTCTGGGAGGCAAGACGACTTCACGTTTAGTAGGAAATGATGAAAATCAAAATATCGCATTTTAGCATGTGTAAACTTATTTTTTGTGTTCAATTTTTGACGGATTCGACAGACTTTTTCAAGGACGTTAGCATTTTGAGCTAGCAGCAGGATACTTAAATTTAACAGTGATTCTGAAAGTGTGGTACGTAGGCGCCCTCTAGTGGTAAGTGAAAGCATCACTGCCTAAGTACAGTTCAGTTGTACTTGTAAGTACAATACATTTGCATTTAAGCTTTAAGAACTGTTTGTTTCTCAACATTTATTTAGGTACAGTTGTTATTTAACTTACACGTGCAATACAGTTTAATTGAATTTAGTACAGTTTTGTTCATGTTGTATCTGTGCATAATGTTACAGTGGCTTACAATGATTATTAAATATGCTTTTTAGGAATGAAACCTCTGTCTCAGTTTTGGTAAATGGTTAGACCTACTATGCTTCTATATTTTATTGTTGCTCATTTTGGTGGTACCCGGGGAGCTAATTATTCTTTAAGATTCAACTTGGTGTTATTAAAAAAAATAAAAATAAAATGACAACCACTGCTTTAACAGAAAATACAAGTACATGACTTACCGTGGAGCAGACTAAGGCGTGCTGGTTGATTTTTGAAGGATTCCATGGACTAGCGGCCACATAGCTTTATCCAAAGTCTTAGCATTGAGAGCTAACAACAACATAGCACTATTAAACAGGCAATGGCTACATTGTGTCCCTTAGAGCAAAAAGTAATTTTTGACAGACTACGTGGCCAGCCGCATAGCTTTACCCGGAGCCGTCGCAATAACGAAGCATTATTTAATGGACAATGTGAGTACATTGCTTACCTCGGCGCAAACAAAGGTGTGTCAGTTGATTTTTTTGGATGAATTCGACGGACTATGCAGATGGCCACATAGCTTTATCCCAAAACTTCGCACTATAAGCTAACAATAATATAGCATTATTGCGTCCACTGCAGTAAAAAGAAATTTTTGGGGGGATTTAACTAATTCTGCTGACCCGCCACATAGCTTTATGAAGAACCGTAGCAACAGCATAACATTATCTAACAACTAATAGTTGCCAGTTGATTTTGGCGGATTCCACGGACTATGTGGATGGTCAACGTATCATTGAATTCAATGTAAAGCCACCAGGAAAGCATTGGTTAGCTGTTCTGTGCTGCGCTGTGCTGTGATTGGTCAGTCTGCGTTTCGGAGGTGCGGCAATTCTGTGTGTGGTAAAAGTGAACACAGTAAAACACCTACCAAGCAAAAGACAAGTATAAGTCAAATGTTTTCACGATTTAGAACATAATTTGCATATGTTTTGTGTGTTATTTCTGTCTAGGAAGTGTTTACAGGGAGGAAGGAGTACATTTTTAAGACATCTTCCTGCTACATGTGCAGAAAGATTGTCTTCCAAACAACAGAGGACTTATAGGAATTATTTATGACAGCTTTATTGAACACGGAGACGACTTGACAGCTCTCAGATGCGAACGGTAAACAACGTTGACAGTGTTGATGAAGGATTTTCAACGCATCTTCCTAAAAATATCACTCAATGGCGTTTAAAGACGCCACCGGACAATGAAACCGACGGGCGATTTGTTGCACAATGAGATCTTTACACCCACAAAATCCTGGAAAAATAGCCGCGGCCATTGAGGCGTCAATCAGTGCCGAAGCTAGCGTTTTGCGACGCGAGGCCACCCGCTCGCCCCATCTCGATCGTTCCGGATCTCAAAACGCCTCGTTGGACCTGGGGACCCCATGCAGCTGTCAATGAAACGTTTGCGACGGTTTTGCATTCCGCACAGCTGCTTGGCGACTCCCACTGGCTTTCTTCTTGGCCTTTTTCGCGTCGACGTTGTCGCGGCGTGAATAGGCGTCAATACTTGAAAGCTGACACCGCAAAAACTTATTTTTGCTACAAAGACCTTTGAAATCTCAATTAAATTAGACTTGGAAAGAGTTAAGTGTTTGGGATTTAACATCAAATGTGTTTTTCTAGAATTGGAGGACATTTTCTTCCCCTTCCATCGTGACATTTCCAATAATCCACGCACAAAATACAGAAATATGCACTTGTATATTTACAGTTGTCCTGCGATAAAATTTAACTGTAGCTGTAGTAAAAGTAATTCCTAAATATTATTCAAAGTCCCTGTAAAGTGAAAATAAATGTCGCAGAAAGTTGCCTTGCCACAGAGAAGAGTGTTACCTGCCAAATTTACCAAGTTTATAAAGTGAGGCAGTCCACACTTGTTTGCTCCAAGGTAAGCAATATATGTCAAATAAGCTGTTGTTAGATGTAAATGCAACGTTATGCAACTACCATGAGGCATAGTTACTATCCGTGGTGCTAATGAACAGTTTGCATACAACACTTCAGCAGGGTGCTAACTTCCGGTCGCCAGGCAAACACATAGCGATAACAATGACAGCATCAAGCGTTTCAAAGTATACTTGCTGTCTGCTGATGTTACCGACCGTGCATGCTATATTTATTACCTTTATAACTGTTAGTTATCCAAGTGTCAGTAAAGTGTGCATGTAACGTTATTTATGTACTGTTCTTGGGTCCTTCAGAATTGTTGCGATGGTGAAATTGTCTCTGCGAAAGTTACCTTTTTCCGTCTCCTTTGTAGAAGAGGATCACTGTTAAAACGTGTTCAAACGAAAATCTGAGTCGACTCGCTGATCACAACGGCCAGCAAACAGCAGTGTTGGCTAGAGGAGTTATGTTTTCCTCTTTGCTAAGTCAAAAGTTCAGATGAAATTTCGGACCTCGAGAAGTACCAGCACTGCCCGATTAAATACACCTGTTACACAGCCACACATTATCACACATTTCAAGAATGAGGTTATTTTTCCGTCAGACGGCGTCGCAGTAGCTTTGAAACAAACGGACAGCGCAAACTCATGCTAACCTTTCCACTGAAATCCTTCATCCGTAAAGTCAAATAAAATCCTATTTGTGATGCTTGTTGGCTTCCAAGTTGTTGTAATTTGACATCACTGTATAATAAAGCTAAATACAGCTCATATAAAGTAAATGACTTACCCTTTGAAGTTGTTGCTACACTTTTCGTCTTGGGCATAACTGCTACTTGGTGACATCACAAAAACGCACAACTAGTCGACATTTATGTCTTTTTCTAATGAGTTATTTGTATATTTATTGTTTCCTTGGGTTCATAACTCACTAACCTTCACATTTAAAAAAAAATATTACTCTTAACACAGGGGTAATACATATTTTCATGAATAATTAATCATGAACTTCTTGGACGTTTGGAGAATCTTACGAGCGGGCAAATAGTTTGGGTCACGTGCCGCGGGCCACACCCGGAAGAAGGAAGTTCCCGCTGCACCTGCTACAAACTTCCTCTTCTCGAAAATTTGCCAGCCAGAAAAACAAAACAAACAAAAAAAAAACTTCAGTTTCGATACCGAAGAAGGAAACTTGACTTTCCCTGTGGTTGTTTTATGTCGTCAATGGAGGTGAGTTAATTCGCTTTGGTTGTTATGCGTCGCTTTTAATCGCCATTGTTAACGCTTTTCATGGATTCAAGACTTCCACGGAGAAGGCGGCAGCGGCGGCGGCTCAGGCGGACGAGGCGGCCGGCGGCGAGGCCGAGAAGCCGGCGTCCGCGGACTGCGGAGCTAGCCTCTGTCAGTTCGGAGACCCGTCCGGAGAGCCACCGCTCTCTCTGAATCAGTTTAAAGTCAAGAAGTTCTTCGTTCTCAGGGTAAATTGTGATTTATTGACAATAAACTACATGTTTGTTTTTCCTCTGTGCGTGTATGTGTTAGAAACGCGACGTTATTACTGTAGTCACGTTTGAAATGAACAAACCCCGCTGAATAACGCTTTCCTTCAAACTCTCCTTTTTAAATTACTGCACGTGCAGGTATTGTGTTCTATTGACAAGAAACCGCTCCAAGTTGCTTTAAAAAAACAATGTAAGCACCCAAACTAACTTCATTACCTCCGCCAAGGAAGTTTCATTACACTTTTGCTTGTTAGACTTTTGACTTATTTTGGGGGGTGAATTAAAGGATGAAAGATGGACCCATTGAATAAGCATTTCTCATATCTTCCGAATTTTTTGTAGGAGATGAGTATTGAAAATGTGAAAACTTTCTGATTTTGATACAAATTAATATTTTTTTTTATTTGATTTTTTTTCTGCCAGAGGAAATAATATAAATATAACATTAAAGCAACAAAGCACTCAAGTCGTAACTTTAAAAGGTGAACAGCGACAACGTAGTCAACATTTAACTGTCATGTAGGTGTAAAAAGAAGTTAACCACTGTTGAAACAAAAAGGTGAAAACATTAAAACAGTCTGGGTTTAGTGTAGAATTTATCGGAAAAGTCCTTGTTGAGGCTGATTCGTATTCTTGTACAAGTCTGGCCAAAAGGCAACGAAAAAGCCAAAAAAGACTGAATCCGCCTGTAATTGACGAGGCCCCCCATAAAAATGTTTGTAATTCCCTATACAGGTGCATCTCAATACATTTGAATACTGTAAGAGCGTTAATCGGATTTTAGCATTGCAATTCTAAAACTGCAACTCAATTATACAGATTCATTCACACAAGAAAATAAATTAAAAAGGCCTATTCCAACCTCGTTTCCGTATTAAAATCTTTTTGACGGTTTCTTATGCAACATTTTTTTGGACAATAAAATGTCGGTTTTTGTTAGCTGCAAGCTAAAATCATCAAAATAATAACTCATAAAATAGTTTACAGTAGTGAATCTATATGAAGAGGTTTTGCATTGGACAACAACAATACATGAAGATTTCTAATTCTGATTTATTGAGCTGCACCTGTTGATTAGTCAACATTTTGCTCCGGCCATTTTTCATGTGCTGAACTCGAAGCCTTTCTATCCACACAAAAGGCCTATTTCTCTCAAATATTGTTCAACAAGTCTGTGATAGTGAGCACTTCTCCTTTGCCCAAATAATCCATCCACCTCACAGGTGTGTTATATCAAGATGCTGATTAGACAGTAGAAGATTCAGGCTTAAATCTATTGGCAAATTGTAATGACTTGGTGTTCTTGATGGTTTCCCATCTGTAAAAATAATTTAACCATTGTTAATAGTAAAAGGTAAAATTCTCACCTTTTCCTTCTAAAGGTCCCCTTCCATTAGTTAATTTTTTTTTTAGAATCTTTGATCTCCTATTGTCGAGTTTGCATGATAATTTTGTTTAGAAATGCCCAGAATGTCCTTTTTCAAGCTATTCTAGTTGGTCTTGTCACCCTGGCATTTGAGACCGACGGATTTCTCATTATAATGCGACATATAAACGAGCTTTGCTCTGATTGGATTGCTCATCTTCCCCCATTTAAGTATGGAAAACAGCTTGGCTCTGATTGGTCCAAATCACAGTGTATGCTAGCGTAGAAGCTTGGGGTGGCCAAGCATTCATAGTGACGTCACATCCTTCGATGCAACAGTTAGACTCGTCCCTTGCGAGAGTTTGATCGCGGGGTTATTTATACACATTGAACGCGCGTTCTCTTCATTTGCGCCACTTTGGTATGCTCCTCCCACCTTGGTCCTCTTCAGCGGGTCATTGCCTCACTCGCGTCCAGTGGAGGTGTGCTACAAGCAGCTGTGGGCACTGCGACAAATCACCCCGGATAGTTCCTTTGATTTTATTTTTTGTTTGTCTGTGGGAGGGTTCCATTTCTACTCCCCTTTCCAGCCCCTCTGTCCCGCAAGGGTGGCGGCCGGCGATGATCAGACTCATTTTGACCTATGTTATGGTTAAAACAGTAGGGGAAAAATGATTTCTGATGGAGGAGACCTGTAATAATCCCTTTTGAGGCTGTTGCCATAAAAGCCCAGGAAAAAAGCAAAACGTAGGATCCAGTGGCTCCATGTGTTTATTTAGTTTGACGCTGTGACAGTTGGTTATTTTTTTACGCCCCACCCGCTGCGTTCACACACGCTGGGTGTCATTGGGGACCATTTAGCCACTGTAGTGACACTCGTGTGTGTGTGTGTGTGTGTGTGTGTGTGTGTGTGTCTTTGCTTTTCCCTTGCAGCCCGGCACACTGCACCAAGCCATCAAAGAGATTCAAGTTCTAGTGGATCCACAAGTCGACGGCAACGTTCTCGGCATCTGGCTTCTGGCAGAGTGAGTTCATCACACATGCGCACACACGCGTATACACACACTCGCTCTCTTCCTGTTGACCTAAACCCTCACCCCTGCATTATTTCAATTTAATCCAAGTATTAAGTTGGAAGATAGCGGAGAACATGATGTCAAAAAGCAAATATGAGGCACACAGTGGTTCCGCAAACTAATCACAGTGCTTCGTTTTCCCACATTTTGTTATGTGAAAGCGTAATTCAAAAATTTAATAAAAATAAAAATTTTTGTTCCCAAAATCACACACAAAACACCCCATACAGTGAATCCCCTTTTATCAGTACATCCCAGACCCACCTCCAATTGGTGAACATCTGTGCTATAGAAAACAAAACTTTTTTTCTAAATAGTTTTAATAATAAAACACATTTTAAAGTATCCCTTTAGTCCCTTTTCTCACTTGAATAGTTCTTCAAATAAAAGGCAAAGCTTACTAGCTTCACGCTGTTTGTCACTCACGGTTGAAGTTTACTGTGAAACTGACACACAGACCAAAACAATTAAACACCAGAATCTCTCATCAAACCATATAATTTCATTTAACAAAAGTCCGCTAGCTTAATGCGAACATAATGTGAAACGCCATAGCTGGGCTACAGAACATTAGCATAGATTTTGCAGTAATTATAAACCTTCAAACAAATGTCACTTTAACACATGCGGAGCAGGAGCGCATACAACAATACACAAAGGCATATATTATTTCTGCTCTGTGCGTTAGGGCCTGACCAACTCGCCACAGCCGTGCCCCGCCCGGTGCCTCACAACAGAGACACTTCAGGGAAAGATAACTGTTTATTACATGTGCTAGCTTGCGAGCTAACTGGCTAGCAAGCTAACGAGCCAGCGAGCTCGCCAGTACGCCGTCGGCTTGTCCGATGTCGCCGTCTCACTTAATTTTGTTGTGTGTGCGTCCACGTAACAGCGACAGAACGCAAATGTAACAGTGTAATAGACACGGCGACAGTTAGCTTGTGGATGCGTGTGGCTGTGCGAGCAGCAAAGAGCCACAGAACGGACATGCCACACAGCCTTGCAGCTCAAGGGCTGGCTCTATTTTGCAACCTCATTTTATATACTTGCAGATTTTTAAAAAAAACATTTTAAAATTATTATTATTTTAACCCATTCAAATTTGACATACCTGTTAACAACACTCTTCCCTGTGGTGTGTCAAATTTACAAGGCAGTTTTTGGTCAGTCGAATGGGTTTTTAATTGATTCATTGATCATTAATTTTTACTGTCGATGAAGGAACTATGGTAAAATGCCCTACGTGAACTCCTTGAATACGGCGTAAAAATTACACGCTAAAAATAGTGAGTGCTCTGGCGGACGTTAGCGTTGTTAGCGCTTGTGCTCCGAGCTTTCAGGAAACCTTTGAAAGGCCCAGCGACCGAGCAAACGGGATTGAATTATAAATAATACAGTTTTTCCCCCTTTAGGGTTGTCCTATATTCAGAAGGTTTTTACAGCTGCTGGATTCCTGCAGAGCTTGTAGTTATTCATGTCATCGACGTCTTCGAACCCATGTTAGCGTTTTAGATGGTCCAAGCAACTCTACCATACAGTATTAGCAGTTGACCTTTTATGTGGTCACTCCACAGTGTTGTGTGCGGCTGAGTTAGTTTTATTTGTTGGTCGTCCTATGCTGCCTTCTTCATAATGTGTGCAGACGGCGTCTGTAATTACTTTCGGCATTCCAGTAGGCTGACCTGTGCTCGCTCCACAATGTTGTATGTTTATGTGCCAGGGAGCTGGACGACTTATTTTTGATCCAATCAGTTTCCCTCGCTTCTTGATTTAAAAAAAAAATAAAAATAAAAAAAATAAAAATTAGAATAATTTTTGTGTGGAAACATGCACCTTAAATGATGATTCACATTCCTTTGGACTCTTAAAGTGTGTGCGTGTGCATGAGCTTGTGGGTATGTGTGTGTGTGTCTTATATTTATGTTCCAGATAGCTGTGAGACTGTTTCGTCCAGTCTGCCTTGTTTCTTGTTTCTTATTCCATAATAATAGTCAGTTTTAAAGTTAAAACTTCCCTTTTGCTTGACATCAGTTGTTATACATTCAGGGTGTTACCACTATTACATAGCCTTTCCTAGTCTGCAGTTGCGCCCACTTTTTGCAGACATACCATGAATATTTTTTAACTTCAAAACTGGAAGGCTGACAAAATGAAGGGGCCAAGTGGAGATTCCATAAAGTCACTTTAGCTTTGACCAAACCGGTTGGCGGCTGGAATTTAGTTAGTGTGCGTTCAACAAGTCCTATGAAATGTGTGTGAGACACTTTGATGCTGTGAGCTTTGAAGATGCTGTGAAGTGTGTGCATTTTTTGTTTGGGTAGCTTTTAGATAACTTCAAGGTATCTGTCCTTACAGGATTGTGCTTTAAGGGCAAATGCATTGGGACACAGCCCTAAATCAATCAGAAGTTGGACTAGTGGCCTCAGTTGTTCATTTTAACAAGACATGAAAGGAGAGAGATTTCAATTCAATTTTATTCTCGTAAGATTACTGTTTTTTTTCTGCTAAAATCAACCGTTTCTCTAGAAAAATATCATATTTACATAAGATTGAGACCTTTTTATGAGATAAAGATTTTTTTTTCTCAAAAATATACAACTCTGATCAATGGAGGGAGTCTAAATGGAAAAATGCTATGCCAGAGTTAATGCCGAACACAGTAAATGTTGGAGGAAATGTGGCGCTACGTCAGTGGGCCACTTCCATATTTTTTGGGAGTGCGCAACTCACTCACTGGACTGGAGAAACGAGACGGATATCTGTTACAAATACTACAGGCTGCAAGTACAAAGACTATAACAAGAAAATTGTGAAAGGAGGAACCACAAACTCTTTCAGAATAGACAGATTTAATACACAAGTTTTATTTTATGGACCGACTAACTTTCTCCGTCAGGCATTCTTCAGTAAAATGTGGGAAATATTGGGAAGAATTGACATGTTTTCTTGATGTGAATCCACACTTAGACGTGTGACGAAATGGTTGTACTTTTTCGAACCAGAAAGCCTGTGAAATGTTTTAATTTTATTAGATTTATTTTAGGCTTTACACAATCAGGATTTTTGGGACCGATCAGCGAGTTTAAAAAAAAAAAACGATCACCAATCCGATCACAAGATGGAGGAATGTGTCTATTAAATGACCTGTTCATTTACTGTATATACTTGTGTACGTAATTTCTCAAAAAAATATATTTATAATAAATAATGTATCTTTGTTCCTCTATTTATGCCAGTGATACATAGTGACAGACATGAAATGGCTTAGATGGCAGGACATAGATACAGTAATTAATGTATCCACTTTTTGTGACATTTTTGTTTGTTGGTGTCCATAAAGGTTGGAAAATCACTGCTCTCATCAGATCATGTATTCTAATCAGTCAGGTCAAACCAACATTACAACATGACAGAAATAATGGGTGCTAACTTACTGTAATTAAATTACTTTACTTTTAATTAAATGACTTCCCCCACACCAAAACTTCAGAGCATGATTCGACAGAACGGCGGCATGTTTACGTTCAACCGTTCGTGCTACATAACATTTTATTGTCTGCTTTTGAATTCAAATATGTTGTGCTTGCGGCGATGCGGAGTAAATGTCTTCTGCGGAGCTGATCAATGAGGTCATTGATCGGATAATTATGACATTAAAGCCGATCAGCATAAATATCGGCCGATAACGATCAGCCCGATTAAAATCGGTGTAAAGTCTAATTTATTTACTGCATGGCTTTTTTCAAACGTATTTGTCGGTGTCTGTTTTGGTTTTGTTATAGCTGACTGCTGTTTGAGTTTATATATATATATATATATATATATATATATATATATATATATATATATATATATATGCATTTTCCTTGTAAAATTCCAATGTGTGCCAATGCTTTTGTCCTTTTTGTGTCGCCCTCAAAAGTCAAAGCTTGTCACGCTGACTTTTTTTTTTCCTCTGTAGTGTTTCCCAAGGTGGCCATGTGCCTCGAGCATTTGAAACCCTCCTAATTTAGAACTGTGTTTTTTGTGTTTATTAAAACGCCAGCAAAAAGGAGCAGACACTTATTAATTTTGAAAGGTGAGTTGCTTAATTTCCTTGTCTTTATTTGCTTGGTTAAAAACAGACCGAAAGCCTTAGAAACACTTGGCATGCATACTTTATGATCTTTTTGCCATGGGCGTTTTTGTGAAATTTTTTAGAGCTTTCATAGTACATAATTGAGCAGCCCTCCAATACATGTTTTTTGTATTAACCTGAAGCCACCTCTTGCACAAAACACTAGCGGTAGAGTCTTCTTCCAGCCTTCCACAAAACACAAATCGTCATTTCCCTCCCTTGACGAGGTTCAATTAGAGAGTTTTAAAAGGTAAAAAGAGAAGACAGCAGACAAAACAACATCAGTCATACTGTCAGCGCTTGTAAGTCTCAGCCATTAACGGAAGAACCAGAATGAGGAGAAACAAATAAAATAAAAATTTCCCATTCACCAAATGATTGTTGCCGGTAATTGCTACAATTTGTGCTTGCTTTTCCCTTTGCACTTAATCTAGTAAAAATGAAGTGGAAAAATACGGTTCTCTGTAGCCATCATGCTCGTGCTGTATGTTGCTAAAGAGAAATAAAGCTATGTAATACTAATATTTAGACTTACTTTAACATTTCCCTTCATACACTCTTTGATGCAATTTAATAATAAACCAATATGGATTTGATTTGTAATATGTTCTTAAGGGTTGTCTATGTCAGCTAAAACAGGCGCTCTTCATCTATGGATTTTTTTTTTTTTTACGGTTTTACGTTACACTAAATATTGACTTTTCACTGTGAACATAAAGAGCTCTTTTAAGGCCCGCAGCCACATACCGTGCGACATTGCCGATTTGGCCACAGTTTTTCATGAGTGGCCGACTGTCGGCCACTGGTTTTGTGACGATTTAACAATTTTGGTCGCCGGTAAACTGCGTCACAATAGAGCAGATGTAATGGCCGATCAAAAATGCCATAATGTCTAAAATACACGTTTCCAGGTGCAAAGAGAGATTCAGCCAGCCGCCGCCTTTACCAAGCAATACCAATTTTACAATAATTCTTAACAATATTTATAGTTTCATATCTGCCTGTGAATAAAAATGCAAATGGTGGAGAGACTCTGTCGTGGAAATGTTCAAGTACAGTCAATAAATGGAACCAACAACTTCTGAAATATCCACACTTTTTATTTCTCACTCTTTGAATGATAATATAGCTCCGGCAGCCAGAGTAAATCGCTTCTTCCTTGACAAGCGCGCCATGTTGTTTGTAGTTCAATAAAAAAAAAAACATAATCAGAGTACACGCTGTATGTAGAGCATCAAAATGTTTTCTGTTGTAGCAAATTGGTTTATATGTGCAAGGGTCAATCGCCTGATGTTCGGCAGATTGTTGCCTACTGTGTTTTTTTTTTTTTTTTTTTCGTTTTTTTTCCCGCCATTGTCCAGTTCAGTCGCTTTCGGCTATGTTGCACGGCAGGCCTAAGGACCTGACTTTTTGATGGTTTTTTTTTACATTTTTTTTTAAACCAATAAAAGTATATGACTAAATACAAATATTGTCACTGTATTTTCATTTTTATAACTTTTTAAAAGCAACTTGGATGTTTACACACAGGATTTTTTTTCTAAATCCTTTTGAGAAAAAAAGAGATTCATCTCTTATAATGATAAAATTAAATTGACTTTATTTTGCATGACAAAAGAAATATTTCCACTTTATCCCAAAATACAACTTTCCTGTAAGATTTATGTTGTTGCTGATAAAACTTTTTTCCACTAAAAATAATACTTTTTTTCACAAGATTAAAACATTACCAAAACAGTCAGTTTATTCTCATAAAATTAAAATAATCTTTCAGGAAAAAAAATACCCATTTTGTGTAAAACTTTAAACTTCTTTCTCTAAAGATTCTGGCATTATTCTTGCAATATTTTTCAATATTTATTTGTTTTTATTATTGAAAAAGACAATTCTCTGAAAAATAAACATCCATCCATTTTCTGAGCCACTTCTCCTCACTAGGGTCGCGGGCGTGCTGGAGCCAATCCCAGCTGTCATCGGGCAAAAGGCGGGGTACACCCTGAACTGGGTGCCAGCCAATCGCAGGACACACAGAAACAAACAACCATTTTCACTCACACCTACGGGCAATTTAGAGTCTCCAATTAATGCATGTTTTTGGGATGTGGGAGGAAACCGGAGTGCCCGGAGAAAACCCACGCAGGCACGGGGAGAACATGCAAACTCCACACAGGCGGGGCCGGGGATTGAACCCGGGTCCTCAGAACTGTGAGGCTGACGCTCTAACCAGTCGGCCACCGTGCCGCCGAAAAATAAATAAAACATTATAATTTCATATTTTGACTCTTTCTTGGGAGGGGCAAAAACAACCTTGTTTGATTCCAACGTAATTGCCATCATTGGAAAAAAAAAAAGTACAAACCAGCTGTGACGTGTCGGTTCATTGGCACACAAATTCTGTAATAAAAGTTGCCGTGACCCGGATTCGAACCGGGGTTGCTGCGGCCACAACGCAGAGTACTAACCACTATACGATCACGGCGAGCTACTCAAGTATGCTTTCACATGTGGACATTGTATGAAGATAACCAAAAGCAAACACTGTGTTTGACCAGGGTGGATCACTGGAACAACGAAAAGGAGCGCCTGACTCTCATCACCGACAACTTCCTGCTAGTCTGCAAATACGACTTTGTCATGTTCCAGTGCGAGCAGATCCAGAAGATCCCGCTCAACATGGTGGATCGCATCTGCTACGGAAGCTTCAGCTTCCCGCCCAAATCCGTGCTTCAGTAAGTGAACGCAACAATGGAGATGCACCCACGCGTCCACGGTTCAGTTGAGACCATCTCTGTGCTCATCAGGCTCATTGTTACTAGCTTAGTGCGCCCACTTTCAACACGTCAGCTCTTTGCTGGGTTTTAGGAGCTAATTAAAAATGTAAAAAAAAGAAAAAGTCTCTTTATTCTTTTAAAATTAGGCCATTTTGATGAAAAAATTTAAAATTTCATAAAATGGCTTTCTCTCTCAAACTAATAGTTCACCATCCATTTTGAAGAGCATAATTTGCAGTCAAATGTTGCCATTAGCATTTACCTTAAGTAGTGTATCACCACGCAGGTGACGTGGTTCCCGCTCGGAAGGTATATGTCAAGCTGGTGAAGTGGTATCGGTGTCGTAGTATCAAAGCGTTTTTACAATTACAAGTCCGAGTACAGATGTACAGTATCCTTAGTATGAATGCTTGTTTTCCTCTAAAATGTTTTTCTCAAAAAAAAATCTACTTAATTTTTAAATGACTCTTCTTTTTTTTTAAGAAATACTGTTTTTCCTTGAAAATATGGTTTAAGATTATTATATTAAATATGAAATATAAATATTAGATAAAGACATAATTCTAGAGTAAATCATATTTTATTCCCATCTGGGATTGACTTTTTTCCTTGAAAATTATTAAATACGACTTTATTCTTATAAGATTAAGTTTTGTAAAATCTTAATTTTTGTCTCGACTGATTACAACTTTATTATGGTAAAGTTACAAGTTTGTTCTCGTATTATGATTATTTTTTTTATTTTTTTCTCAGTGTGACCCTAATACTTTGTGAGCCTTCTTTTGGTCTTGCAAGATGCTTTTATATCTCGTCAAGTACAAATGCGGCATGAGGCGCACGGCGTCAACGGGTTAGCGCAGCTCAAACGAGGCGTCGCAAGAGCGTGAAGAGGTTTTTTTTTTTTTTTGTTGTTTTTTTCTGGAACAGTCGGAAGTGCAGAGCTGTCACTTGGAGCTGTCACTTAGCTGATTAGCGGCTAAAACGAACGCGGCCCTTTTGATGTGAACCTTTTTCAAGGCGGCTCGGGGGATAGCCGAGCGACGCCGGCTAATTTGATGAATAAAATGTAATGTGCTGTGAAGAGCTTAGAGAGCGTCGTCTTTATTCCAGGCTTTATCTCACACGCATTCCCTTAAATTATACATAAAAGTGTCGGCGGAAGACGCACGGGACAGTCGAGGGAGAGAGACAGATCCAAGCCAGGGTGACGTACTCGCTCTTCTCTTCTTTCATCCCACAGGAAGTCTCTTCATTTTGGGACGAGGTCACTGTCACCGTCTCTTATTTGGCGGGAAAGTGATCTGCAGGAAAAGTTATTCTTATAAAATTTTGACTTATTTTTTGTCCCCTCAAAATACGACTTTATTATTGTAAAAATAATAATGTCCAAAATAGAACTGTTTTATCTAACTTTTTTTATTATTAAAAAAAAAAACACGTTTATTCTATAATTTTGTGACTTTTCAGTTTTTCACAGAGCCATGGAATATTAGCCAGAGGCTTCCTAGATTACAAAATACACTTGATATATTTGTGTTGTTCATTTTCTTTCTTGAAAAAAAACCCTGTATTTTCATGAAATAAGACTTTTTCTGTTTTTCTCAAAAACAAGTACATTGTTAGTCTCATAAAACTACTAATTTAAAGAAAAAGATTTGCTTCTCAAAAAATTACACAATTTATTTCAGTTATTCAGATTTTCATTTCATATACATGTTGAAGTTAGTATTTGAAATCAGTATCACGCCTGACTCAGGGCTTCATAGTGTCTTCTCAAGACAGAGTTAGGATTTCAAAGTATGGGTCCAGCCTGGGTTAGAGTTGAAATTTCAGTTTCAAATCTGGGTTATGATTTCAAAAAAGGGTTAGGTTTTCAAACTTAGGACTTTAAGATTGGTTAGGGTTTCTAACAATGGTGAGGTTATTTAAATTTCAGTTTCAAGATGTGGTTAGGGTTTGAAGTTCCAGCTTGAAAAGGGAGTTTCACACCTGGGATCCGTTTGCAAAGTTAGGGTTTCAAACCTGGGTTAGGGTCCAAAGAAGGGTTCACGTCAAGGTTAGGGTTTGAAAGTAGGGTCTCAAGACGGTTAGGGTTTCCATCCATCCATCCATTTTCCGTACCGCTCTATGCGGGCGTGCTGGAGCCTATCCCAGCCATCTTCGGGCGAGAGGCGGGGGTGCACCCTGAACTGGTCGCCAGCCAATCGCAACGGTTAGGATTTCAAAGTAGGGATTCAAGCCGGATTTAGGTTTTTAAAGTAGGGCTTCTAGCAAGGGGTAGAGTTTAAAATGAGGGTTTCAAGTCTAGGTTAAGGTTTCAAAAAAAGGGTCTCAAGCCAGGGTTCTGGTTTCAAATAATGGTAAGTTTTTCAAATTGGAGTTTCAAGACAGGGCTAGGGTTTCAAATCTACTACTGACTACTGTGTTCCAAGGCTAGTCATCATCACATCACAGCAAAGACTTCTCAGACTTTGTTTACACTCATTTCCCCCCCCACTCGCCCCCCTCGCATCCTGGACGACTCCAGTGCAAAGTGCTGAGGGGGAGCGTGTATTTTTAGTCATCGTCGTTTTGTATTTATGTGCACATATGCAGGTGGTGCTCAAAGACGTTTTAAATGCCGTCTAGACTCGCTCATTACCCCGCACGTCATTCTGTCTAAAAGCTTAAAGAAGATCCTTATTTTAAACAAGAGCACCAGAGGGAATTAAACTCATATTTCTTACTACTACACTGATTACTTCTGTTCTTGTAATTTAAATGTGAGTGTTGATTGTAATTGTTAAAGGAATCAAAACGTCAAATGTCAGCGCACTGCACTGCCTCTTGGTTTAAGCCCAACAAGGAGTTCTTGCGTTCACTCAGCAGAGTCCTGTAAGAGCTCATCAGAATAATGAGCCTTGTTATAAGCAGTCATATATTAGGGTTTCAAAGTAGGGTTTCAAACCAGAGTTAATGTTGCAAAGTAGGATTTATAATCTGGGTTAGAGTGTTAAATTAGGTTTTAAAGTCTGCGTTACAGTTTCAAATAAGGGTTTGATTTTCAAATGTAAAGTTTCAAGTTAGCGTTTCAAATTAGGGTTTTAAGCATGGGTTAGTGTTTTTAAGACAGAGTCAGGGTTTGACAAACGATTCTCGGGGACAATTTAGTGTTTTCACCCAAACAAATGTCACCATATTTTTGTGAACGCCGTGTGTAGTGTTATTTTATTCAAGTTTTGTTATATACTGTTGTCTTTATACTTGTAGCGCTTTTAGGAATGTTAAAATGTTTCCATCCATTTTGTTCTAACCCTCTCGGGCCAGCAGAGGCCGCTGGTGCTCCACAAAACTTTATTATGTCTTTGTGTAGTTTAGCAAAAAGTGCACCAGTGTGGAAAAAGCCTGCTTGTTACATATACATGAAGGGTGCATCCACCCTTTTTTTTTTACGCTGCAAGATCACGATCCATATTCCTCCTTACTGACACTATACCTGCTTTGACCTCATTTGATAGATGCAATAGTAAATAAAATATGATGACATATTAGAGCAACAGTTCAACTCAACTCCAAAAGCAAGCAACATTAAACATTTACATTCCTAAAACCACAAAGTGCACAGGGCTTTAACTTCTGAATATGCAGGAGAGTATAAATTAATCAAGAGCAATAAATATGCGATGTTCCTGGTGTACCAATCTAAATTCATTCACCTCGAGAGCAGTTTGGGACCCTAACACATAACCTCTAAACCAAGCATCTACCCCATATACTCAATTCTAACCCCTGAATGCCATCCATCCATTTTCTACCACTTATCCGAAGTCGGGTCGCAGGGGCAGTAGCTATAGCAGGGACACCCAGACTTCCCTCTCCACAGCCACTTCATCCAACTCTTCCGGGGGGATCCCGAGGCGCTCCCAGGCCAGCCGAAGGATGTAGTCTCTCCAGCGTGTCCTGGGTCGTCCCTGGGGTCTCCTCCCGGTGGGACGTGCCCGGTACACCTCACCGGGGAGGCATCCGAATCAGATGCCCCAGCCACCTCATCTGGCTCCTCTCAATGTGGAGGAACAACGGCTCTACTCTGAGCCCCTCCCGGATGATCTCTAAGGGAAAGCTGGGACACCCTGCAGAGGAAACTCATTTCGGCCGCTTGTATCCGGGATCTCGTTCTTTAGGTCACGACTCGCAGCTCGTGACCATAGTTGAGGGCAGGAACGTAGATCGACCGGTAAATTGAGAGCTTCGCTTTTCGGTTTAGCTCCTTCTTTACCGCATTGGACCGATACAAAGTCCGCATCACTGCAAACACTGCACCGATCAGCCTGTCGATCTGCCGTTCCATTCTTCCCTCACTCGTGAACAAGACCGCAAGATACTTGAACTCCTCCACTTTGGGCAGGATCTCATCCCCGACCCGGAGAGGGCACGCCACCCTTTTCCGACTGAGGACCACGGTCTCAGATTTGGAGGTGCTGATTCTAATTCCAGCCGCTTCACACTCGGCTGCGAAGCGCTCCAGTGAGAGTTGGAGATCACAGCTTGAAGAAGCCAACAGAACCACATCATCTCCAAAAAGCAGAGATGCAATTCTGAGGCCACCAAACCGGACCCCCTCTACGCCTCGGCTGCGTCTAGAAATTCTGTTCATAACTTTTATGAACAGAATCGGTGACAAAGGGCATCCTTGGTGGAGTCCAACCCTCACCGGAAACGAGTCCGACTTACTGCCGGCAATGCGGACCAAACTCTGACACCGGTCGTACAGGGACCGAACAGCTCGTATCAGGGAGTTCGGTAGGTACCCCAGACTCCAGAAACCCCCCCCCCCCATGACTCCCCGAGGGACACGGTCGAACGCCTTCTCCAAGTCCACAAAACACATGTAGACTGGTTGGGCTAACTCCCATGCTCCCTCGAGTAGCCTGCCCAGGGTGTAGAGCTGGTCCACTGTTCCACGGCCAGGACAAAAAACACACTGCTCCTCCTGAAACTGAGATTCGATTAACCCCTGAATGTAACCCCATTAACAAAACCCTAAGCCTGGCACATTCCTAAACCGAATCCCTACCCCAGAAACCCAGCCCTAATCCCAACACCTAACCTCTTAACTGAGTACCAACCATGGCACCCAAACTCTCAGCCTGACCCCGATCACGCATTGCTGTAATCCTAGCACCTAACCATAACTCTTAAACATTGTCTTAATCCCAACACTTAAACCCTAAACCTCACGCTACATCTAGCATCTAACCCTAAAAACTTAACCCTAGGACCTAGCCCAAATCCTAGCACTTATTGCTTACCCCTAAATAAGGGACCGGCAACTTTTTTCAAACTACTTCTTGGGTACTGATAAATGCAAAGGGCTACCCGTTTGATACACACTTCTGAAATAACAAATTGCTCAAATTACCATTAATTTTACTTGATAATTATTGATATTCATCTACTCTATCAGTCAAAGGTTTGGACACAGTCTCTCATTGGACAGTCTCTCATTCAGTCCTTGGGGGCTATCTGGTGCCCCAGGGGCACCATTGGAGTGACCCCTGCCCTAAACCCCGCATATAACCCCTAAACTGACGCTAACCCTAGCACCTAGCCTTAACACCTAAACTTAACCCTACAACTAACCCCTAAACGTAACCCTTAACCTACTACTCACCCTCAAACCTATGCCTAAATGAAGCATCTATCCCTTAAACTCAACCCTTATCCCAAAACATAGACCTCATACATACCCCTAATTCTCACCCCAACCTTCCTAATCTTGTCACCTAACCCTTAAATTTAACCCCAACTCCTAATCCTAACCCTTACCCCTAATCGCAGGCTAGCTTCTTTGCCTGTGTTGTTTCTGGCCACCGCTCCACACCCTCGGTTGGATGTATGCACCTATGGGTGTTTGACAAAGCTTCAGGCACTGTTGAGCAATCAGCGCACATTTGTTTGTTCGCACCGAGACAATGTGGGACACTTGCCATGACAGCTGGAGCTGCACTCTATTTATCTTGCGTGTTGATTTACGCGTCCAAAGCGCTTGAAAGCCCACAGGAGGATTTTTTATTTTTTTTCCATCACTCGCCCCGAGTTCAGGATACAGTGTTTCTCTAGGTGTATATGCACACTGCGGATTAAGTGGAGCGCTTTAGGAGAGGTCAGTTAAGGGTGGATTTCCTTACTTGCTTCACCTTCCTACCTTCAGGTGTTGGATGAAGGATGACATCATGAGGTCATGGAGTCGAAAGTCAAATAGATGAAGGAGTAAAAAAACACAGCCCCCGAAGACAGGTTAACTTGGCAACATGAAATTTGGTAGCCATATCTGTCACAAGTGGACCCGCAAAAAGTCTCAAGAACCCGAGCCCGAAAAGACACATGAAGCACAGATTTTAGATTCTGTTTGAAACGTTGCAAATGTTTCTTCAAAGGCAAACCTGTGCTCGATATTTTTTCGGATTGCTACCAAATTTGAACCATGCAACATGAAATTCGGTAGGCATGTCTACAAGAAGTCGACCCACAATAAAGTCTCAAGAAGCCATGCCCGAAAAGAAAAAGGAAGTTTGCCTTTTTGGTTTGAAGTGCCCATTTTAGCGTCAAATCAGCCATTTCCAGGGGTCCTTCAAAAGCACACTCATCCAAGAAATTTTGTCCAACTGTTCCCATTAATGACTTGCCATCAGACGTCAAACTGAAGGTGCCGTGTGCCTGCAGAAATGTGTTTTAAAAAAAGAAAAGAAAAAAGAAGATAAATACATATCAGCTCTGTGTTCAGGCTGACTTGAAAGCTATAGTCCATCCAAGATGGCAGGTTGAATGCACCCTGCGCTGGTTGAGCCTTAGACTTGAGATCCCAGACTACTTTCATGTAGTCCATCAGCATTTTATGAATTCACATTTTAGATTCATCCTTCCATTATTTCTAATTTGCACAGAGCGCCAGAGGCCAAGGCTGTCTCTTCAGTCGCAGTGAAAGTCCAAATCCCCGGCACCCTCCCACATAAAGCCAGTGAAGACGTCCTAGGCCTCTGGCTGAAAAAAGCCCTGCCCTGCTTGCTGCCTGTTTGGGCTGGTCTGGCTCACCGTTGATAGCTTACCTGTGGAATTCACAAAGCTCTTTTTTTTTTTTTTTTTTTTTTTTTATAATATACATCCCCATTTACACGAGGGCCATAGCTCAGTGCGCTCACAAAGGCCAATGTGTACCCACCTAACCCCCCATCCTCACTCGTCTCTGAGGAAATATAATCAGTCTTTTGAGGCCGGGCTTTGCCTTTGTGCCACCTTTTTCTTTCCTCCCCCTTGCACAAAATGTTCCTGTGCGGCATTGTCATTGTTAAAAGCTCTTCTGTAAACACAACTGGATAGTTTGCGCGATGACGCGGCCCCTCCCTTGCCCAATGCAACATAGGCTTGCGAGTTAGCGTCACTATTGTTTAGCCTCAGGGGTCTTTTGATTTAATCTTGTGCAAGGTTCTGTGGTAAAATGAGCCCATAACCCGATGACAGATCATTATAGATATCCAGACTCTTGGGAAATCGCCCTCATCCTGGTGTTTTCATCTCTATTTCATGCAACTCTTTACCAGTTTGCACTCCTATAGCTCTAAATGTGATTAGTCCCCAAGGAAGTGATGTGAAACCACAATTTCTATTCTGTTGATGATGATTTTAGGTGCTAGGATTAGTGATAGGGTTAAGGTGCCAGTGTTGGGTTTAGATGTTAGGGTTAGGTGCTAGGGTTAAGGTTCTGTTCTTGAGTTAGGGATAGGTTTAGGGGTTAGGGAATGGGTTTAGGATTGGGTTAGGTCAGGGTGTTAGGGTTAAGTTTTGATTTTAGATGTCAGGCTTAGGGCTAGGTTTAGAGTAGGACTTATGGTTAGTGTTATGGTTAGTTTTTAGGGTTAGGTCTCGGCTTCAGCATTAGGGTATACAGTTCTGTTCTCGGGTTAGAGCTAGTGTTGGGGTGAGGGCTAGATTTTAGGGTGGACTAAATTTAGGGGGTTATAGTTAAATCTAGGGTTTAGATGTTTGATTTAGGGCTAGATTTAGACAGTTAGTTGTTATGGTTTGGTTTAGGCTTCAGTTTTGTGGTTATGTTTAGGGGTTAAGTTTTAGGTTTCGGGTTAATTTATGGGGCTAAATTTAGGTATTATGTATGAGGGTCAAATAGAGCGATTTTAAGTGTTAGTAATATTAACGGTTAGGTGCTAGAGAGTTAGGGCTAAGTTTAGAGGTTAGTTTGTTTCAGGTTTGTGTTTAGGGGTTAGGGCTAGGTTTCGAGATTAAATTCAGAAACGTTTCCCTTGGAGGTTTGCGTGACACAATGACTTATTGGCTGTAAACAGTTTTGTTTTTACATTTTGTTCCGTATTTGAAGGGAAGAGTGGGTGCGCCAACACTGATCTAACCGATTAATAAACTCGTATTTATATGAGTGTTGCATAACTTCTAGTCAACAATGCTAGCTGCAGGCTTTTAGTCATCTTTTGAAGTAAACTTTTTGCAAGCACAACCGTCACGCCATCGTAAATATTGTAGCATTGCTCTTGAGTTTTGAACTTACTGTGAACCTCTAACAACGGTAGCGTATTCCTCCGATATTACGCTGATTAAGCGTCAGGCCTAGATTACATTTGATGGACAAACATCCCGCAGAGTTGTGAGGAACATTTCAAAGACTTTTGACTGCGTGCGTTCATTCATCGAACGCTTCATCTAGCCTAGAAAAGAAGTAGCCCCAGGGCTTTTTCATTAAAACCTTTGGAATTTTACCCTTAAAAATGAGCACGTAGACAGAAGACAGAATATGACGAACACGCTGTTGATTAGCTTTTAGTCTGAGATCATGCTCACATCATGAGCGTGCCCCGGAGGGCGCTGTTGCCATTGAGTACCGACAGATCTGCTTGTCCCCTGTAGGGAAACCGTGAGGACTGATGACTTAAAGAATACAGACTGCACATCAGAGGGCTGCTACAGTATATATTTTGTATGTCTTTTTTTACTCGAACATGAAGAGGATTTGCTTTTCTTGCTACTTAATTTAAATCTATAATCCACAACTATTTTTTTGCTTAAAAAAAAAAATAAAAAAATTTAAGAGTAGATGTCAGAATGCTGATTAAGCTTATCAGCTTCTCACACATCTTGCAATATTTTTCAATATTTATTTTTTTATATTTAGTGACCATCCTATACATTCCCGCACTGGATCACTTGGTGGCGCTCTTAAATGACGTAGCGGAAATGAAGTAATTCCAAATATTCTAATATCATATTTTCGCATGATGTTTAGCACACATATGTTGTCTTTTGTAATCAGCCGAGATGGCGAAGGCTTGCGCGTGTTCTGGGACCGCCTGAGGGAGCCGTCCTTCGTCTCCTGGTGGAACCCCTTTGCCACCGACCTGCCCTACATCACCTTCACAGAGCATCCCGTGAGGAAGCTCAGTGACGCCTTTGCTACCATTTGCAATGTAAGTTTTGATCGACGACAATGTGCTTGTGAAGTACAGCGATAAAGTCCGAACACCGCGCGGCCATAGAGTTTGGAATTTGATTTCAATATTTTGGGAAAACACTCCCATCAAAGGATTACCTTTTGTTTTTAATTTCCTTTTTTTGCAACGTCCCATCCCTCATTTGCCGTTTCTTTGTTGGTTGACTAATTTTTTTGCGCTTATACGATGTTTACGAACGTTAACCAAATAACCATGGCCTTCGAAGAATTTTGCTGCCTAAAGTCCTGTTTAGTACTGTTGTACTGAAAAGTACTGTTTTATTAACACAAGAATGTCCAAAAGTGAGCAAAGCGATTCACTTTTCCTGTTATTAAAATTACCTCTGGTTTACTTTTTTTACATTTTAATATTAACAGCTGTTAACGTCTTTTTCACATGTATGATTACTGACAGACGTTTAAAGCATTAGATGTGTGACATCTTTCCTTTTTACGATGAACAGTGGTTCACGTATTCTACGACTATTAATAATATTACAATTTTACGTAAAACACAACCTGTACAGATTGTAGGATCAGATGCAGGCAGTTTCATTTGTGTTATTTCCCATTAGGAAAAATTCCCGTTCCCTTCTGTAATACGAACGAATCACCAGCCACCTCAGAGGTTTTGCACATTGCAGTCTTCTTTTTATGCTTCAGTAAGAAAGGCGTGTACCAGGCACTCAACTATTCTATTGGGTCATAAAAAAGAAAATAACAGTGTGATGAGATGTTTTTTTATGTGGGCAAAATGATTCATGTCTGATAAAACAAACATTCTGGAATTCTCCATGAGTCATTTAACCAACAAAGGGCATTCAAATACGAATAAAAATACATAACTAAGTCAAATTTTGAATATGTCCACTGTGTAATAAACTTCTTCATAGATATCCACTCCTTTTAATCTTTCAAGACGATTCGCTCTAAAATCGAGGAATATGACAAGAAATTGAAAACCAAAACGGTGATGCATTACAAAGTTACGCGGCGGTTTCATCATGGCCAAGGCGAGGAATTGCGCTACTTCGCATGATGAGGAGAAAAGAATTGAGCAATCACAGCCATTGCACTTCAGCCGTGTCACAACATTTCAGCTCCGGTAGGAGGAGGAGGAGATGATTTGTTCGGCCAAGTCATTGTAGACATTTTCACCATGAAGTCCCATTTACTTGTGTCAACTAACTCTTTTAAAAGGGAGCGAAACCCCATTCTTTGTTTGCAAGACTACATTGTATGTGCCAGCACTCGTCAAAACATGGTACTCTGAGGAATATTGCGTTCGTGGAATAAAAAATGAAATGGAATAATTCATCAATGTACACGCAGCGCCATGTTGGGGGAAGACGTCATCAGCCGCAGACCGAAAGTTACGTCGGCAGTGAATGTGCGTTAAACATTTTTTCTTAGAATAAATTCCCCTTAAATTTTAGTAAATGGCATCAGATGAAGAACATATGCACATTTAAAATATAACAGAAACTTTTGACATCTTGGGTTTAGTTCCCCTTCAATGCTGTCGTAAGATCATCAACTAAAAATGCTAATGTCATGCTAGGAACGCCAGGCCCAATTATTATCTATGGTTAGCCAGCTATGCTAACAAGGCCTGCTACATGCTACAAATAGCTTGGAGGGATTTTTTTGTTTGTGTCCTGTGTTCAAAAGCCCAAGCAAACCTGGATAAATGCAGGCTCGGTCATCCAAAATGCGAATGCTATGCTACTATGGTGAGGCCTACTTTCTATCAACGGTTAGCCTGCTAAGCTAAGATAGCAACTTGCTCCTAGTTGTCACATTTATATAGGCCTATTGCGTTAAGCTTTGTTTTAAAAAATACAGAGCTAGCCAGCTTTACAAGAAGTAGTTGACTTAGCAGCTAAGCGACGTTAGCGTAGCATCTCTGTTTAGAATGATTTCCTCGTCTTCTGTCATATCTGACCCTGCAGCCATTTTGTCTGCAGATGGAGAACTTCCAAGAACAGCTCAAAGAGGCGGCGCAGAAGGCCCACCAGGCCAAGCCGGTCCCCGGGAAGGCCAACGGTGTCCTGCTGCTGAATCAGAGCATTAGCATCAAGGCCTACATGGGCTTCATGTCCTTCCTGGGCAACACCAACAAGCTGGGCTACAGCGTGGCCCGCGGAAACATCGGCTTTTAGGCCTGGCTTTCATGGTACTTTAATTAATGTCCTCAATTTGCTGCCATTTTGTTTGGACAGGTGTAGACTAAGGAATCGAACTAGGATGGTGACCAAAACAACTCGTCAGTTCCAAACAATTTTGGCATGGTTTACTTTAGAATTATTACAAAACAAATGTACTGTGCAGTGAACCCCCACTATTCGCAGAGGATAGGAACCAAGCCCTGCCCTGAATAGCGAAAACCGAAAAAGTATTGTAATTGCCTACAGATGTCTGTAGATGGCAGTGATGCGCTACATGAAGCTCCTCAACTCACTTCAACATAATTCCTCGCAACAAGATGCCACAAGACTGCAGCAAAGCAGTACTTCTATTTTTGGGCAAAGCAATACTTTTTTGGGGGGCTTTGGACTGAGCACGAAAATGGTGAATAGGTGAGTGGGTTTTTTTTTTTGTGAATAACAGGATGGGTTCCCTAAATAAATCTGTGAATATCTTCCATTTCTGAGCCGCTTCTCCTCACTAGGGTCGCGGGCGTGCTGGAGCCTATCCCAGCTGTCATCGGGCAGGAGGCGGGGTACACCCTGAACTGGTTGCCAGCCAATCCTGTGAATATCTTAATTACCAAATTCCAAACTGTGACTATGCAGGGATGTGCTATACAGCAAAACTACTCATCAAAAAAGAATTACAATAATAAAATGTAATGTACTCGCCAAATAATGGTTTAGTTCAGAATGATAATAAAAAATATATAAAGTAGAGGAGACCGTTACCCTTTTAGTTTTTGTTACGTTGCGAGACAAATTGAACCGTTTTAAAGTTGCAATCTAGAAAAAAAACATGTTTTAGAAATAAAAAAAAAAAATTGGGATAAAATTTCTTCTGCTGGTCCTATTTTTATTTTTCATATATTTAAAAAAAAAAAACTGACCCAGAGAAGGCCAACTTTAACGCACCTTAGACACTTTTGTTTTGCTTTCTTTGAGTTTCACATCGACTTTGGGTGACGGCTCTCCCAGCGCTGCTCGCGTCGAGCTTTCTTCCTCTACTGTTGACGCCGCACCGATATGCTAAATTGTCTCTCTGTCGCGCAACGGGACTCCTTGCTTCCTCTCTCGGTGTCTCAGTTAAAAAAGCCGCTCAGCGCCACCGTTCGCAACCTCCTCGGAGATTCACCCGAAGCAGACCGGAGGGTGCCGCTGTCACTTTAGCTTTATTTTTATAAATATACAATTGTTTGTGTATTTTTACACCGAACTTTTGTGTTTTCACTAGGTGATGCTGAGTGTGTGTCTGCTGACAGTCAAGGCAGCTGCTGTCCCCGTTATAGCAAACAATAAGCTTTTCTCCTGATCACAAATATACTTATTGTTTGTTGTGTACCTTTACACGGAACTTGCATGTTTGGCTAGATGAAGAGAGAGATAATGATGCATCCACACGGGAAAGTCCCTAGTTTACCAGTTTTTCCTGTGTGATATTCATTTTCTACGTGCAGTGTACAAGGACTTCTGACTCATGCTGCAGTTACTTTACGTTAATCACAAACATACAGTTGTGTATTTTTACATGGTACTTGTAAGATTTGACTGCGTGACGCTCCGTTTCTATGTGCAGTATACAAGTTCATCTAGTTAACGGGGGCAACTGCTTAACGAGCGGACTTATGATGCCAAACATACAATTGTGTTTTTGTATATTTTTCCACAGCGCCTGTGTGTTTTTACTTGGCGACACACCATTTGTCTTCTGATTTTCACAGCAGCCGCTGTCGTGCTTTTACATTTGAACCATCTCAATATCTTGAGCGTATTGCTTCTTTACATATCATTTGTCTTTTTGTTGAATGACCTCACTGACTTATATTTACACTTAACACTTTTGTTGGTTGTTAAAATTCTAGTTTTAAAGTAACGTCAAAATGTACTACTTAAGAGGTTCGATATGTTGGGGATCAATTCAGGCGTTGTAGTTTACACTGCAAATCAACAGAGGGCATCATAAACAATTGTTGTTTGGCATAATATGACAATACAGACCGGCACTATTGTAACATCACATTTCTACTTTGGTTTTATTTGATTTTGGGGGAAGGACAAAGCCGGTATTTTGTTACAGCAAAGCAAATGTTAATGGTATTCGCAGATCACTATATAGATTAGACATTTGTTCTTGATTTTTGCAACTTGATTTGTTGCTTGACTTTCGCTAACTTATTGAATAATATATTGAATTTATATAAGGTTAAAAAAAAATCCCACTCACCAACAGAATTAATTGATTGTTGCGATTTTTTTACACGGAACCTGGTTTTTACACGTTGATGGTCTGTGTAGCCGCTGTCCCACTGATACTTAACATTGAGTGGTATTCTGATTGCAAACATACAATTGTTTGTTGTGCCTCCACCCCACCCACAAACTGTGTTTGGTTTTACAAGGTGATGTTCTGTTTGTGTCTTCTGACTAACACGGTAGCCTCTGTCCCCTCTGATAATTAACACTGGGGCGCCCTAGTAGTCACAAACATACAATTGTTTCGTGTGCATTTTCACACAAAACGTGTCTTTCTGCAAGGTAACACTGTTTTCTGACTAACATGGTAGTAGTAGGTCCACTTATAATAAATATTGAGCTGTCTCGTGAGCACAAACATACAATTGTGTTGTGTATTTCTTTTTAACTTGGAACTGATTAACACAGTAGCTGCTGTCCCGTTGATACTTAACATTGAGCTGCCTCGTGATCACAAACATACCTTTTTTTTTTTTTGCCTATTTGCCCACACCTTGCATGTTTTGCTTCGTGCTGCTCTGTTCAGTACTTTTATATTTATAGTAAGTGAAGTTATTTTTTGTCCCTTCTGACTAACATGGTAGACGCTGTCTCACAAACTGATTATTTAACATTGAGCCGGCCGCATGATCAGAAACATACAATTGTGTTCTGTATTTTTTGATTTTATTTTTACACGGAACTTGTGTTTTTGCTATGTGGTGCTGTTTGTATATGCACTATACCACTATATTTCTTTCCACTTACACGAAACATTGAGACAACTCTTGATCACAGGCATACAATTGTTTGTTGTGATTGAACTGTTGCCTCATCACAAGCATACAATTGTTTTTTTTACATGTAACGTGTGTTTTTGCTCGGTGATGCTGTTAGTGTCTTCTGACTAACAAGACAGCGAATTTTCTTCCTTAACTGAACATTAAGCCGGCTTTGTGATAACAAACGTATAATTGTTTGTTTTTAAATGGAACTTGTGTTTTTACGAAGTGACACTTTGTGTCTGACTAACACAGTAGCCACTGACGTAACATGGAGGTGCCCTCATGATCACAAACATACAATTGTGTATTCTTTCATGGATCTTGTGCCTTTTTGGACAATGTCTCTTGTTGGGCTATCTTCTTACACTAAACATTGAGCTGCCACGAGATCACAAGCATACAACTGTTTGTTGTGTATTTTCACCCAGACTTTGTGTGTTTCTGATGAGTGACACTCTGTTTTTGTCTTCTGACTAACACGGAATCTGCTGTCCCACTTATACTAACCATCTAGCGTGTTTTTACCGAGTTCCGCGCCCGCAGTACTTCTCTGACTGACAAATTCAATTGAATGTGGACAAAGTCGAGCCTTGGCGTTAAGTCTTACTCCAGGCGCTAACTCGCTCTCTCTCCCTTGGCAGGAAACGAGGTTAAGTATCCTAACGAGTGTGTCGTCCAGCTGTAGCTCCACCAGGCAAAGTTAGCAGGTAGAGTTCAGCACCCTTGGTATCAAGTGTCAGCACCCGAGGGGGCCGCAAGAGGGGCTTTAACTTGTTTCCTCCCCAAGTTAGGTTGTGTCTCATGTGGGATCAAGCTCTTCTCTTCTTCGCTCTGGCCCCGAGCGTAACACCTTGTCCATACGTCTTGTACGCGTCTCCTCTTCAATGTTGTAAAAGATGTTCACCACGCCGACGTTGACTGCATCCATAAAAGCCCTCAAAAAATTGTTAATTCATATGAAAGTGAACGCCCCAAAAGTGGAAAGTTAGCATCAAAGTTCAATTTTAACAGTCTTCAGTCATGGAAACAAAAAATATATTTGAGTATCCTTGTTTCTTCAATTTCTTGTGCATTTTAATGACTGGTACTACTAAAGGCATAGTACCTGATTCCCAGTGATTTTTGGATACTAGCAAAAAACCCATGGCAAATGGCTAGCTATCAGCTCTTAAATTCAACTCTAATATGAGAGTTTGTTTTGTTTTCAAACAAATGTACTTAAGCAGCTCTTCTGTCTGTTTTCTAGCTGTGCTAGCAACTCTTCTGCCGCTGCTGCCGTTTTCCTGCTCGCTAGCAACTCTTCTGCCGCTGCTGCCGTTTTCCTGCTCGCTAGCAACTCTTCTGCCTGTGTGTTTTCGGCTCTGCTTATAACACTTAAACCTTTTGGTAACTTTTCAGACTTGTTTTCCTGCTCCACTACCAACTCTTATGCGTCTGTGTTTTCCTTCCCCCACAGCAAATCTCCTGTCTCTGCGGTCTCTTGCTCCGCTAGCAACGCTTTTCCTGATCCGGCAGCAACTCCTCTACCTATGTATTATATATGTAGGTTGTTTGTATTTGATTTAACTTGTCAGCACTTTTCCTCGATGCAAATGTGACATAACTTGCACTTAAAGCCTTATAGGTTAAATTGTGTGTGTACGCGCATCCATTAGGAGTGAGTGTGGGTGTGTTGTGTGGCCTCAGTTGCTCTTTTTGTCGGAATTACACATCATTATGTGCTTCAGCCCTCAGGCTACGTAATCACAATCATAGCAATCCACGTTCTCCTTCTGATTTATAAGTCGTACAGTACGTCTCAAGTTATGGCCGTCGAGCGTGTAATAAAAACGCATAACTCCAAATGGAACTAATTTTGTTTTTTGTTTATAATTTGATTTACAAGTTACAGGTGAATGTCCTTTATCCTCATTTGTCATTTCCTTGTTAGTTAGCTGAGGATACGCCCTCTTGCCGACCGCTACGTGCCCAAACCTGTCCGTCATATTCTAATCACTTGAGATTGAACTCAGAACCCTACGAGACGTTGCAGTGCATAATCAACAGACCGGAGTAAAACGGTGATAAGAGTTGCTAGCGAAGTTGAAAACCCACAGGCTCAAAAGTTGCTTCAGCGGGCAAGAAAATACAAAGTTGCCAAAGGGGCAGGAAAAAACAGGCAGAAAGGTTGCTCGCAGAATGGAAACAGATTCAGAAGAGTTGCTAGTAACGCAGGAAAACATGCAGGCAGGAGGGTTGTTAGCGCAGTGGAAAAACATGGAGGCACATTACATCTGATATTGCAAAACTAATTGGCTGGCGTATCTAACAAGAACTGGCTGTCCTCGTATGTTCTTTTGCTTTTTACTGGTAACATGTTATTTTGTCAAAAGCACATCAATAGTGACTTTCCCAGCCAATGATTGCATTCCAGTCTGTCAAGGTAATTTGTTACCTGCGGCTACATCATCATCATCGTCACTGTGTGCCTTGCACCTCCTCCCAATTATTTTCCACCGGTACACTCCATCGGGTGGCGGTTTGTGGCGGCGGACTGACAAAAAACAACAAAAACATTTGCTGGCATGCCGAGAGAGTCTGTTGGCGCTTTGTGGCGGGAGCAAAAAAAAAAAAGATCCAAACAGACTAAACGTCATAATAACGTCATGAACACATTTTGTAGCTCATTCACTGCTAGCCGTTTCCCAACAGTTCTCCATATTGCCTGCCGTTTTACAGCATTTTGACTGAATCTTTCATGACCCACAGAATGTGTTCCGCGACTATATAAAAAAACAAACTTTCCAAGAGAAAAAAAATACTCTTCTTTCACCAGATAAAGCTTGTGTCTACCTTTTTCCGTTCTATCGTAATCAGGAAAGGTACGAGTCCAAGGTCGCATCTGGGTTCTGAAACAATTGCTGACTAAGGGCGCCCAAGGCCGGGCGGTCGCGACGTGAAATGCCGCTCGGTGTTTATTGGACGTCCTCGTGTGAGCTTTTGTGTTCGAGGTTAGCGGGAATTCAGGGTGTGTAGCGGCCGTCCTACATAGTCTGGAGGCTCCGCGGATTTGACGCTTCTCCAAGTGGCCGCGTTCACCTAAAACGCCTCCAGACACAACAGTGACAGCTGGGTGTTCGTGTGCTTATGTGTGTGTGTGTGACTGTGACTGTGCATGCATGAGTGTTCGAGTGTGTATGTGTGTGTTTACGTGTGAAGGTGTGCAGATGTGTATGTGAGTGTGCATGAGTTTGTGCCTTTGTGTGGACGTGAAGTGTGCACGTGTATATGTGTGTGCGCGCATGCATATTTGTGTATCTGTAGTTAGGTGTGCTTGTGTGTCTACGCCTGTGTGCTTGCATGTGAGTTTATGTACGTGTTCGCGTTCATGTTTGTGAGAAATAAAGCCGCCGCGTATCACATACTGTGTCCTCGCACACGTCGACTCGTTCACACTTACTGCAGTTGACAACACATGCGACATCGTCGACCGCAATGGTGGCGCCGCTAGCCTGTTAGCAACTGGCGCTAACCACCCGACAGCTGGAACGTGTTTACCAAACAAACAAGCAAAATGGCCTACCGCGAAAAGGGCTTTGCACGTATTTGCGACCGACACAATTCGTCCTATGCGACGAACGCGCCTCCAGCATCCCGGCGTGGGCGTCTGGCCCAGGCCGTTCTGGATCGCCTCTCGCTTTCCCCGTTGCATTCCCCCGTCTCGCATTCCCGACAAATTCCGCGACAAGCGAAACCTTGACCTCTCCCAGAACCCCAGCAACCGCATCACTGATGGCCGGACGGTGGCCATTTATTAATTTTTCTGCATTTCTCTGTTATTTTGCAGTGCGACACATTGCGCAGTTCAGCAATTGTTTTCTTTTTTCTTTTAGAAGATTAAGAGTTCCTCGTGGAGCAAGAAACCACAGAAACAAAAGACTTGCTAGCAGAGCAGGGAAAAAAAAGGAGACAGATGTTTGTAAAGCGAAAAAACTGGCAGGAAAGCTGCCAGTGGAGCAGGAAAACGCTGCCAGAAACGTTGCTAGTAGGGCAGGAAAATGTGAAGGCAGAACAGTTCAGTTATTAGCAAAAGAAGAGTTGCTAGCGTAGCAGTAAAAAAAATACAAAATAAAGTATGAAGAAGAGTTGCTAGCATTGGAGAAACAGGCAGAAAAAGTTCGTAAAGCATGACGACATAGTGTTTAACTGTTAGAAACGTTGCTAGCAGCGCAGTCAAGTATGTAGAAGAGTTGCTAGCGGGGTAGGGAAACAAGACAGAAGAGCAGCCAGACGAGCAGCAAATCACAGGCAAAAGAGTTGCCGTGGAGCAGAAAAACATGGAGGCAGAACAGTTTAACTTTAAAAAAAAAAAAAAAAAGTTGCTCGGTGTGAAACCAGTCTGGAAAGCTGCCAGTGGAGTAGGAAAACAGGCAAAACACGGAGGCAAAACAGTTTAGCTGTTCGACAAAGAAGAGTTGCTAGCATAGCAGTAAAAGAAGAATGTAGAAGAGTCGCTAGCGGCGTAGGAAAACATGAATGCGGAACAGTTCAACTGTTACGACAATGAAGAGTTCCTAGTGGAGCAGAAAAAAATACAAGCAGTAGAGTTGCAAGGGGAGGAGGAAAACACACACATTCTTCTGATATTCATTCAAACTGTACATTCTGACGATGTAATGATGTTATTCACTTTCAGGCCAGCAGGGGGACTCAACAGTCATTCAGTTCCCAATTTGCAATGCTGCACTACATATGGTACAACAGACGGAATTCAACTCCATTTCATCTGGAAATCTTAATTTAATTTTGGCGTAGAAGAAAACACCCATACATCAGGAAATAAAAAGCCATTAAATAAAGTCATTACATTGTTAATACAGCATGGATGGAATAAAATGTCATGACATAAAAGACATTATTTTCAATTCTAAATTAGATTAATTAAAGCATAATTGTAATTCAAAAAATTTTTTTCAAAATACTTGGCCTTATTGTTACTATTTCTTCAAGCACTTGCAGTCAACAACGTCCGTCCATGCAGACTGCAGGATGTCCTGTCCATGCAGCAGGAGGAGATGGACATCTGGTGAAACCCGAGCAACACAGCTGTCACCCGTCTCGCCCTCAAATGTTCCCTCTGCCAACGTACAACATGCCAGCCATGTCCAGAGCGTATTTGTCAACTCGGAGGAGGAGGGGGGGAGAGGGTGCTGCTGCTGGGTAGAGAGAGAGAGAGAGAGAGAGAGAGAGAGCCCACCACCACCATGACCCGGCGGCCATAGGTCAGCATGCTGGGGGGGTTTGAGTGGTTAAAGGGGGGCTCAATCAGGAGCGGGACATCTTAACCCCGCTCGTAAAACTGGCCCTGCGAGGCCATGAAACTCCGAGGTCGTTAACATAAATGACGACATTGAAAAGCATCTTTTATTTATTTCATGGCGACGTCATCACATTTCTTTCTGTTGGTATTTTTTCATTTAAAAAAAAAATTATACTGTATAACAGCATTTCATTCGTTTGCTGAAATTCGCAAATACTAGATTTATCATTTATTTGTGACATTTCTTTTGATCCATTTAATTCTATTTCCCCCCCTAAACTATTAAATATTATTAATTTGTAATCATTTTATGACATTCATTCTGTGACATTTCTCTTTTTTTTCCAGATTATGATTTAATGGCATTTGAAGCCATGACGCTGCAGCACCGCGCGTTGAGAAACGCCACGGAATGCATGGCATCTCAGCGGGCCATTTAACTCTAACCCCCTAACATAGCTATTTATAGCGATGTATGGTTTTCATCCAGTATGAAATAACGCACAACGTCTGTTATGCGATATTATTCGTAAATATTGCGACAAAACTCCCGCTTTTATCCCGAAAGGTGTCCCCCATACGTTCCCATTGCTTAGACGGCAAATGCATTCCCCTGTGTCTTTTTTTCTTTTTCTTCTTCTGATGTGCCACGTGATTTAAAGCAGGCCCTCCACCAGGCCTTTTGGACTCGTGTTACATTCGGATGGCTGCAATCTATTCAGCAGCTTCTTCTCACGTTGTTTTGATAACTGTGACGGCGAGTTGTTTTGAAAAGGCCTCGCTCGATGAAAGATTGCTTTCTTTTCTTTACCCGACGACTCCGCGTGTGCGCGAGGTATTCCTCACACAACTTGGAGTTCAAGTGTGGCATAACTGAGAACAAAAAAAAAACAAAAAAAATCCGCTCAGCTCACGTGTCGGTCTCAGCACGTTGTTTCAACTCGAGGAGGAAGACGTTGCCTTGTACCGATGCATTTATGGTTGTGTGGGCATGTTGCCACCTTGCACGGAAGCCTAAGCCTCTTTTGAATGGTTGGCGTGGTCCTACGTGGAGAGAGGGGGGAAAAAAACAAAGTTTACAAATGCATTCCAGACTTGAAGATTAGCTGGAGGGGAGGTGTTTTCGGGGTTAAGGCTAAAGGGTAGGGCTAAGGTTAAGGGTAAGAATGTTTAGGATTTTGTTTTAGGGGTAAGCTTAAGGGGTAGAGGGAGTTTACAGGGTAAGGTTCAGGGAGAGGAGTAAGTTTAAGTTTGGTTTAGTAGAGACGTTTAGGCATAAGGGATGGAATTAAGTTGGAGGGGTAAGGTTCAGGGGGAGAAGTACAGTTGGTGGGTGAGGTGGAGGGTACAGAAGTAAGTTAAAGAGGTAGGAGTTAGCAGTAAGGGTTTCAACTTGGGCGCTATAACTTAGTGAAGGGCTTAATGTTGGTCTGTCAGCTATAGGTTCAGTTTAGGAGTAAGGGGGTAGAAGTAAAATTAAGGATTAGGGGTAAATTTTACACGGCACAGCATTTGTGCCCGGGGGCATCCTTAAACTTGGACTTTCAGGGATAGAAGTACTGTAAATTTGAGGGGTTAATGGTTAGGCGTAAGGTTTAGGGGTAGAACTACGGTTTGTGAGCTAGGTCAAGGTACAGTTGGAAGTTTAAGGGCTTAATATTTAAGGGGAACATTTAGACTTATGACTAACGTTCAGAGATGGAAGTTTAAGGTGTTGGAGGGGTTGGATTCCGATTTTGGGTAACAATCAGAGATAGTAAATTCAACGGGGTAAGGATTACACTGAGACTTTATAAGTCAAATCATGGGGTTATGGATTAGGATTTCGGTTCAGGTGTAAGGTTTGCAGATAGAAAACAAGTTTGAAGCGTTCAGGGCTATGGGTAAATTTTACGGATAAGTTTCATGGATAGGAGAGACGCTTAGGGATAAAAGTAAGATGGAATTTAGGATTTGAGGTAAAGTTTGGACTTTGGAGTAGGGTTCAGTAATGAAAGTACGCTCAAGGTGTTGAGGGGTAAGGGTTTGATTAAGAGGTACAGTTTAGGGATAGAGAATCATGGTGTAAAGAGAATTCAGGACAAAGTTAATCAGAATCGGAATCATCTTTATTTACCAAGTATGTCCAAAAAACACACAAGGAATTTGTCTCCGGTAGTTGGAGCCGCTCTAGTACGCTAAGTGATCAAGTTAAGGGATAGAAGTCAGTTTAAGGTGTTAAGGGGTAGTATTTTGGTCTGAGGACACAGTTCAGGGATAGAGGTACGATTAAGGTGTTACAGGATAGGAGTTTGGTTGAGAGGTGATGTTCAGTGATAAAAGTTTAAAAGTCAGGATTTTGCCTGTGAACATTCTCTTTCATCAAGGTCATTTCATTTTCAGGGCATTGATTCCAATCACATGTGGACTGTTCTGGTTGTCTTAGAAGATTTTTCACCTCTCGTCTGAGCAGGCTTCATCACTTCATACACATAGGCTACGAAGGACGGCACTAGCCTCAGGCTAGTAATACAAACCAAAACAGTCGAGGTGTGATTGATTCAATGCCCTGAGAAGATTAGGAGTTTGATTTTGGGGGGGGGGGGGGGGGGGGATTAAGATAAGGATGTAAATTGAACAGGTTAAGAGTGAGAGAAAGGAGTGAGGATGGTTGAGGTTCAGGGTTAGTGGAACGCTTAAGGGGTTTAGGGTAAGGGTTTAGCCTCAGGCGTAAGGTTTCCGGATAGAAATATTTTCGGTGTTTCGAGTTAGGCGTTTGGTTTCAGGGAAAACCTTCCTTGATAGAAGAAAGTGAAAAAAATGTTAAGGGTTAGGAGTGAGGATATTTAGGGTTCAGGGTTAGCGTTATGTCTAAGGGGTTAAGGATTAGACTTTAGCCTTCGGCACAAGGTTCACGGATAGAAGTAAATTTAAGGGGTTTCGGGTTAGGAGTTCAGTTTAGGGACCAAGTTAAGGGACAGAAGTAAGTTTAAGGTTTTAAGGGGTTGGAGTTTGGTTTAGAAGTAAGGTTAAGGGATATGGGATAGGAGTAAGTTTAGGGAGTTTGTTTCGGGGACAAAGTTAAAGGACAGTAGTAAGATGAACTGCTTAGGGGTAGGAGTGAAGGTAGTTCAGGTTCAGGGTTAAAAGTAAGTTCGGGTTCGGGTTTAGCATTAGGGGGGCAGGTTCATGCCTAGGAATAAGTTCACAAAGGGATAGAGGTAGAAAAAGATGATTGTCAAGGCTGTTTTTTTTCCTTTGTCTGGCATGTGTTGCAACACTTTCTGGGTGACAGGGAAGCGTCAAGATTGGGCGGAGCCCAAAAGGAGCAATTTCGCCTGTCTGCAGATTCCGCGGAAAAAGTGACTGTTGACACATTCATCACATTTTCCGCCCTTCACACACATTCGCAAAACTAAAAAACAGGTGGCAATCATGAGCTACACTAAGTGTTCATTATGTGCCACCGGATCTTTTTCATTGGTGGCCTCCCGTCTTGAGTGAAAGTTCAGGGGTTTGTCATCGGGTCGCTCCCGAGATCATTTGGGATGACTTGTATGTGACTGCCTGTCAGGAGCGCGCATAGTTGACATGATTGGTGAGTCTGTGCTATGGAGAGCGGGATCCGCTGGGACCCCCGGGGGCTCCACGAACCAGTCCTGCAAGCCTCTTAGTTGACTTGAAGATTTGCAACACACACACGCACACGCACACACACACACACACACACACACACACACACTCACCTCCCTGCCCACTTGTTTAGTAACCACGTCTGGAGTTACAAAAGTAAAAACAACAACACAGCATTTGTACCCGAGGGCATCTTAAATCTTAATTACCCGCCCAATCATGAATCAGTCATGTTAATTAAGTTCAGGTACAAATGCGGCTCCTCCTTATTGGTTGGATGCAACGTGGAAGAAAATGGAAAAGAGTAAGGTTGTTTCCATCTTGAGTATACTTTTGTTTTTCCAACAATTTTTCCACTTACTGTAAATGAGGACACGGTGGGAGTATTGCCTTTGTTTGACTTGAATTGAATTGTATCATAATGTGGAATGTATTTTAAAGTAATTGGTGTTAATCGTATCAAAACTGGGGGGAATCATATTGTAAATGGATGTATTGTATCGTAACAAGAGTAGATTGCATCGTTGTTGGAGAGAATTGTATTGTAATTGTAGTGAACCCTCCTATCTGAATTTTAGTTCATCCTATTGTAATTTGAATTGTAATTGGAGTCAATTGTATTGGATCATCATTGGAGTATATCATATCTGAATTGCAGCGAATCACATTGGTGTTGAAGTCAATTGTATTGTGTTAAAATCATAATGAATCATATACAAATACTAATTACTATTTGTATCGTATCATATTTAGAGTGAATCGTATTGTATGGTTTATTGGCGTGAATTGTACATTAATTGAAGTGAATCAAATTGTATCATAATTAGAGTGAATCAGTTTATCAGAATTTTAGCAGTAGAGTTAGTCCGTAAACTATCATTGCTGGAGTGAATCCTATTGTGATTGGAGTGAATTGTATCGGAATAGAACTGAATCGTACTGACTTGTAATCGGAGTGAATCGTATCGGAATTAGAGTGAATCATATCAGAATCAGAATCATCTTTATTTGCCAAGTATATATTGCATTGCAATTGAAGTGGATCGTATTATAATTGGAGTGGATCGAAACAAAATTGAAGTGAATTGTATCGAAATGGGCGTGCATCGTATTGCGTTGCAATTGGAGTAAATCCTGTTATAAGTGAAATGAATCGTTTTGAAATTCAAGTGACTAGTATTAGAATTGGAGTCAATTGTATTGAAATTGGAATGAATGGTATTGCATTACAATTGGAGTGAATCCTATTCTAACTGGAGTAAATTATATTATACTTGGAGTTAATCGTATCGAAATTGGAGTGAATTGTATTTTATTGTAATTGGAGCGACTCTAATCGTTATTGCTATATTGTCGTATCCTGTGTGAAGCCTCACCATGGGGAGGTACTGTTGATCAATTGTTGGGTGCCGTCTTGGTCTTATGTTGTCAAAACGTGAACGGTATAACGAACAGGACTATTTTAAACACCACTTCTACTTGATGATGCTGAGGGCGCAGCAGCCGTTCCTCGGCATCCTCCATCCGGTCTCGGCTGGCAGCGCACAGCGACACGACTGTACAGCTTTTAGTAAGACGAGAAGAGCGGAAACGGCGGCGGCGGCGGCCCGGCGGCACGGTCCCCCGGCACGTGAACAGATACGCCGGTCCGATCCCCGAAGCTTGTCGCCGACAGATTGACGTGTGACGTTACGCCGCAGGAAGCTGGCTGTACCTGACACGGCTAACATTCCGCGGCGGGATCGGCTTTCGCGTGTGCTCATAGCAATGTCAATTCTCTAAAGCCTGCCAATTAGTGGGCTGACATCACCCGACGGGCATGAAGAGGCCTGGCCAGAGCGCAACTAAACACCCGGGAAATATAAACAAAAGTCAAGGTCATTACAAAATGGTGATTGTAAGTAAACGTAGACTCGCCATTCAGAGAACAGAAGTGTGATTTTACAATTCTTTTTTTAACATTGAGGATTTGTTTTTGCTCTTTTAAATGGTGATTATGAGTAAGCGTTGACATGCACATCTAATTTTGTTGTTCCGCTTTTTGAGTATCACATCATTTGGAACCATAGACTGTTGAATTTGATCGACGCTTACCCAATCATAACTGAAGTGCCTCGCATCATGATTGGAGTCAATCTTGCTGTATTGGAGTTGGACTAAATCGTATTGTATTGAGTCGTATTGTATGGTAATTGGAGTCAATTGTTTGGAAATTGCAGTGAATCGTATCATATCGTAATTGGGGTGAATTTTAGCATAATTGCAGTGAATCACGTAGTAATTGGAGTGAATTGTATTGTAATTGCAGTGATCACGTAATTAGAGTGAATTGCATCATAATTGGATTGAATCACTCCATAATTGGAGTGAAGCGTACTGATTTACATCGTATTATATTTGCATTTGCAGTAACACGTCATCGTAATTGAAAAGAATAGTATCGTATTGTTATTGGAAAGATTGTATGGTATTGTAATTTGAGTGAATTTTTTTCCTAATTGGAGTCAATCGTATTTCATTGTAATTTAAGTGAACCGTATCACATTATTATTGGAGCGAATCGTATGGTATCGTAATTTGAGTGAATCGTACTGCAATTGGAGTGACTCGCGTCATAACTAGATGAATTGCATCACGTCATTATTGGACTGAATCATTTCGAATCATCAGCACATAGCACAGTACAGTACATGAATTAATGTACAGTTTGCCTATCACATTTGGATTTATGGTGTTAATTATTTATGTGCAGTAGACAAATACACTGCAGCTCTAACTCTGCTCAGTCTCCTTGTCTGTCTCCTTGTAAATGTGGATATACAGTTGATATATATATATATTTTTTTTTTCTTTAATGTTGCCATCTGGGCCACCTTTTTTACTTTTTGTTGTATTTCCGTCTTTCCAATGTGCCGTCTTAGTACCCGCGCATCCATCTTCTCACCAGCGACCCTGCGGAATGCTTCTCTTTCTTCCCGAGCGTCCCGCAACATGGACAGCATGTTTTATTTTTAAAGTATGTATCCGGTAACAAAGGACACTTGAACTTCCCCTCGCTTGGATTACACGCGGCCCAGTGTAAGCTCATGCGCGGCGGCTAACGTGTCGGCATCGCGTCGTTGCACCCTCGGCGAGAAATGCTTTTTAATAGGCCCGGGGGTGCGCCAATGGCACCCGTCGCCCCGGGGGCTGTTGCCGGGATACTGCCGGCCGCCGTTGTGCCAAACACCACTCCGCGACTTTTGCGTCATGCGCTATCTTTCTGAGAGTTTCGAGCGCGGAATGATCGGGTTACTGCGCAGAAGTGCTGAAGCAGGTCGCGGTGGCCAGCTGCTCGCTCTGTGTAAAGTATCGTCACCCGTGTCCGAATTCTTGGCCGTTTCCCCCCGCCGCCTAGCGACGTCAGATTAGGGATTAGCGGCCAGGGAGGATTTGAACCGAGTTAGCGTTATCTTCAGTTCTAAATTCCAGCACAACCTGGCAAAAATTTTACACTTGTAGTTTTAAAATGATAGTTTTTTTTAAATATACAGTATATAAATCTGCCTAGATTTGATCTTACAATATGAAGTGAATTGATCTAAATAATAATTTTAAAAAAGTGAAAATAAATGTTTCTTGAATCTGACAAACTGCAGAAAAGCTAAATTTGAATGATTAAAAAAATCAAATCAAATAAAAAAATATATGAGGCTTCAAATGAGGCTGAAAAATGCTCAATTGTCAATGTAATAACACTTCTAGGACCCGGAAAAATGGATGTTACTTCATCTAATATCTTTCTTATGCCTACACATCCGTGCATTTTTTGAGCCGCAAAAATAGAACCACGTAAAAACCTCCGGTTGCTGGAATTGATCTCACTGTGTCCTCGTGGGGGTTTTTCACACCGCAACAACGAGGCGCTCTAAAACGGCCGCGCCAGCTTGAATCCCCGATCCACACGCTAGCAGTTGAGTAGGGCTTCTGTCAGTCTACAGCAAAATTGACCTCACTCTTCCAATACTTTTTAAGTGGTGTAGTCAAAAGTGCGGAGGCGGTCAGAAATCAGTATCCTGTCGGCGGATACGAAGTAAATGTCTTCCACCATGCATTTCTAGTTTGCCTGTTTTGTTTTGTTTTGTTTTGTTTTGTTTTTTTTGAACGGCTAAACTGTCTGTCATATTCCGGGTCATTAAGACCGCGCCAAGTGTTGACTGCTATGGAAAAGGCCGCGGCTTAAAACAGGTTCAGTGACAGATTTTAACGGTTTGACACGTGTTCCTTACATTTGGCAGCGGCTGGAGGAAATCGTGGATCGTGTTTACCCAGAAAAAAAAAAGCTCAGTGTCCTTGGGAAGAGAAAGGATGGGGAAAAAAAACAAATCCAGTTTTACTTGTTTGCGGAGGATCAAGTTTACAGTTTGATGTTTTTGTTTCATTTGCACGACTTGATGCCTTGCTGAACAGTGACCTAGTGGTTAGCACGTATACCTCAAGTAGAAGAATAGAATAGAAAATGAATGGATGGATGGGTGGCATTTAATGCTATTAACATTAGCGCCGTTTTTGTTGAGCCGTAAATGAAAGTACCAGTATATAGTGGTCAACGTGACTTATCTTGAATACCATGTACTGTTCTCGGTCGATGACAAATGGTTCGTCAGAAACATTCACTTACACATACAAAAAACATTGCTATGAAGCAAACGTCTCCTCCTTTGAATTATCGGACTCTGACTCATCATTTCTTTTCCGCCGCAGGCAACGTTCATTTTCCCAAACGCGACGGCAACATAATATCACGTGAATGAGTCGCCGTGTGACAAAAGTAAATAAATGTTCATGACACCGTGGGAAATGGTAATGTGGAAAACAAACAAATGATACTTGTTGTAATTGTCAGGCAGTATGAAAAAGTGTGTCACACATAATTTGAGATTCCAACGTCATTTCAGTTGCCAAAAAATGATTTTTCTTGTCTTTGATTTTAGAGACATTATTATTACAAATGCGGCAATGATTTGTCATTCCTTGTAATTTGAGTGAATCATATCGTAATTGGAATAATTCATATCGTCATTGGAGAGAATCGTATTGTAATATAATCAGAGTGAATCGTATCGCATTAGATTTGGATTCTTAAATTCAGCGAATCGCACCATGGTTTGAGTCAATCGTATCGTAATTGGTGTGAATCGTAACATATCGTAATTGGTGTGAAACGAATCATATCATTATGAGAGTGAACACGTCATAATTGAAGTGAATAATATGATATCGTAATTGGAGGGAATTGAATTGGAGCGAATCTTTCCACATCATAATTGGAACGAATCGCATCTTACTGTATTTGCAGTGAATCGTATCGCGTCACAATTGGAATGAGTCATATCCCTTCGTATTACTATTTCGCATCATAATTTGAGTGAATTTGATCACATTATATCATAATTGGAATGATGAGATTTTAACAGAAATGTGTTGTATTAATAAACAAAATGATGATATTGTTACGAGATGTTGTTGTAGGAATAACATAATGGGATTTTAACAAGATTTTAACAGGATATTGTCATTCAACTAATATAATGCTAAGGTCTTAGTGGGGTTTTGTTATATAAATAATCATGCAGAAATGTTATCAATAAAAGCGATGAGATTTTAGCAGGATTTTGTTGTGTACATAACAGTGCTGAGATTGTAACAAGATTTTAATGGAATTGTGTTGCATCAATGACATATTTTAGATGTTAATGATTCGATTTTTAGATTTTTATGATTTTGTCATATGAATAACGATGCCGGATTTTATGAATAACATGAATAACTGAGATTTGAACCTGCTTTTTGTTGCAGGAATAACAGGACATGCTGAGCGTTCTGGTGGGAGTACATCCACAAACTTTAAGGAGACAAGACCGAAATACTCGCAAAACGAATGCATGGAAATGTCGGTATGCGTACCTCACATATTTTTGTTCCGACCTCATTAGCTGGCCAAATAGTCGCCATTGTTGCGCTTAGCATTGCTTTTAGTGTATTCCCAGCGAGAATATCGCATGGGTGGGTATGGGGGCACAATGCCGGGTTGCCAGGCAGTTTTAGCGTATAGGCCATAAATTATCGGCGCTGCATCGGACACTGGTGCTTTTGACTCATGTGGATTTCCCCTGCATTAGTCACCCAGTGAAATATACACACACACACACACACTCAAGTATGTCCATATAACCCCCCCCCCCCACACACACACACACACACACACACATACCCCACCACCACCACCGCCTCCCCCCAACACACACATACACAGCGTGAGAGTGATGTCCTGCGATGACTGACAGCCGTCGCTTAGCTTCCGTCAGCTGCCGGGCCAACTGCTTTGGAAACACGTGTGAATGGGTTATATCGTGGCGGTGGCGGGACAATGAACAACACGGATTAAGACATTTACGGCCCATTTAAAGTTCGTTTTGTCAGGGTACGGTGGGCTGGGGGCGGGGGGTTGATACGCACCCGCGATGCTCGATGACAGCATGACGTAGCCGCCAAATCATAAACACACGCACATGCATGTCAAATGAAGTAATCGAGGCTCGGTGACGGGTTCCCGCTGTCCGGGCCTTAGTGTAATTAATGATGTAAGGGTGTCGAGTGTCGCCCCTCGTAAAAATATCTCATTTAATGGACCGCCACGCGGGTCGCGTTGTCCTTTCGCTCGCGCGTTAAAAGGCGCATTAACGGGATTTTGTTGTGCAAATAACATCAGGCAGGGATATGGCCAGGATTTTAAGAGGGTTTTGCCATATCGGTAACAATACAGATATTTTAACAGGATTGTGGTTGTGCAAATAATATCATGTTGGGTTTTTAAGAGGAGTTTGTTGTAGAAATGAAATTAGGCTCAGATTTTAACTGGATTTTAGTGTATAAACGACATATTTTGGAGATGTTAACACTATTTTAATGGGATTTTGACATATGAATAACATAATGCTGATATTTTTAGAGGATTTTGCCAAATTAATAACATGTTGCAGTGATTTTAAAAGGGTTTTGTTTCATGAATATAATAATGCTGAGATTTTACTAAGATTTTGTCAAATATTGACATAATGCTGACATTTTTAAGAGCATTTTGATTTATAGATATCAAAATCCTCACATTTGATAAGGATTTTGTTGTATAAATAACAATGCCGACATTTTAATGATATATTAACTGACTTTTTGTTGCATAAATATGATGATAATAATGACTTATTACCAGGATTTCAGTGGGATTTTGCCATATGAATGACAATGCTGACATTTTAACTCGATTTTGTCATATGAAAAACATAATGCTATGTTTGTTATGGGATTTTTTTTTAGCATAGTGCGTAGATTGTTACCAGATTTTTCTTGTTATAGAGATAGCGTAATGCTGAGATTTTAACACTATTGTTGTATAAATAAAATAATGATCAGATTATGGTATTTTGTCCCAGAAATAATGCTGAGATCATAAAGGATTTTTGTTGTATATATAATGTAATATATAAGGCTAAGATTTTAATGGGATTCTGTCATATAAATAAAAAATGATGAGATTGTAATTAGATTTTTTTGTTTAAATCACATCATTCTAAGATTTTAAACATTTTTTACATGATTTTGTTGCATAAATAACATGCTTGAGATTTGAATAGATTTTGTCGTCCGAATAACACAACACATAAGCCTCGATGAAATCTCAATGTTTTCAATCAGATTTATGCTTATTGCATATTTACAGTTTTCTCCACTTTTAACTCTAAATAAAGTGAATTGATATGTCAGGTCTACCCAGTGCTCATTTAAATTTTACATTAAAATTAGCTTAACAAAAATCTTTCAGGCAAATTTAGCCACCTTAAGTAACAACGATTGACTCTTGTCTTGATGCTGCTGGCAAACGAGTCTTCGCCAAAACAAACAAAAAAAAATAAACCAACAGAGCGACAAGTAGATTGCAATATCGATATCTTCTCCAACCCCTTCTAGAAATGAACACAACGACCTTGGGGAAGGTAGTAAAGTTTTTTTGATCGCAGATCAATGTACTACACAGTATGTAGAGGAGTTTAGTAGTAGTAGTCCAAGGCGGAGGAAAAGGAAGCATCCTGGAGGCTGTGGTTCCCTGGATACACTGCATCTATTTATTTGCTTTTGCCCCCACCGTGACCCTGCCCGCCTTTTTATTTTAGCACTCTGATTCACCTGCTGCCCATCTCGGCGGCACCTCTAGGTTTACACTCTCATGCCGAGACGTCGGGAGAGGCCGCTTGCTAATGCGTCGGGAAAAACAACGCTCACTGCTCAAACTCCGAGTACCTGCCCTACGCAATGCGGGTTCAAGAGCTAAGGTGGCGGGTCGTAACCAGGGAGAGGGGGGGTGCGCCATCTCTGTCAGGATGTTGAACATCGGCGATCTAGCTTCTGGGTGTACGGGTTCTGGTGAATAAAAATGTTACGTGTTTTGCTCTTCATCATAATTAAATGGGACTAAACGTATTTGTAAGGGTCAGTTCGGGAGAACCATTTCTGTCGGAATAATGAAAATCGGCAATCTAGCTCTGCGTGTCTAGATTGCGCTTAAAAAAAACTTCACGTTTTGATCATATTAGCATGTTTAGCACGTCTTATTTTTAAGGGTCAGTACGGAAAAAAGGGGGTTTGCGATCTCTGTTGGGATGTTGAAAGTCAGCTTTCATAGATGTTTGCATGATTAAACATGATTACGTAAAATTTGCTTCATAAACTTTTTTTTTAAAGGGTACGTCTGGGAAAGAGGGGGTGCGCTATCTGTCATAATGTTGAAAATAAGAAATCTAGCTATTTATCTTTTTTTATTACTGTGTGTTTGTTGGCAAGATAAGTCAAAAATTAGCCATCTTCATTAGAATGTTGAACATCAACAACCTAGCTTTTTTGGTCACTTTTTTTTGTCGTCTTTCGCATCATTAAAATGCCTTCAAATTGGCTTTGTTGAATGTTTTTGTGGTTTGGGCGCAGGAAAGTGGGTGCGCCATCTCTGTCGGGAAATCAGTGCTTTAGCTAAGCATACCTAGCTTGTGGTAGCTTTGTTTTTGGTCAAGTTTTTTTTCCCCCTCTTTGTTTTGCATAATTAAACATGATGCCTTTAAATGGGCTTTTTTTAAAAAAAAAACATTTTTTAGGGTGTGTGTAGAGGAGAGCAGGTGTGCCATCCCATGTGCGCTTAGCTGGTGGCTATCTTGTAGCTTTGTGGTCACATTTTGTTGTTGTTTGTTTAAGGAGTGTGCCAATTCTGTTGTCATATTGAAGAGGGTGCGCGGCATGGAAAAAGTTCAAGAAATTCATTGGCAAGAACAGTTACCAGGTTAACAGGTAGCCTAGTTGCTTCTTCTTCTTCCTCCTCTTCCTCTTCTTCTTTTATATTTTCCTGTAGTGTGCGGCACATCGCTGCCTCTCACAGGTCAGTCTGGGTACTGCGTTGGATAAGGTTTGATCACCACGCGCTTAAAATACAATGAGAACAAACGACAATCACGACAGTTTTTATTGTGTCATATTTAAATAAACATTATACGCTTAAGGCAGACAAACAACAACGACAAACAGGCACTGACAGGGGTATCGTGTGTGTGTGTGTGTTCGCGCGCGCGCGTGTGTTAGGGCAACAGGGTCAACTTGGTATGACACGTATATCCTAGCAACTGTGTGTTTTGCGAGTAATATGCGGCACACACCAGCGTAGCCACCGATTGGTCGTGGTGCCCAATCAAGCCCCTCCCTCTTATGAAGCCAAAATGCCTAAATTCAAAACACATCTCACAACACTTGCCACTCTGCACTGTACCCTCAGGCACTTTAATGCTGATGATTTCTATTTATAGTGATATTTTTTCTTGAAGCAGTTCTCGCACTTTGGTTGGTCTTGATGCGGTGCTAGTAGAACCTTTTAATACCTTTGTCCATCTGGCATGACAGCATGAATTCGCCCTACGCGGCTGTGCAGTACTACCCCGATTTTCCCTTTCACCGGTAAGTAAGGCGTGTGAGTGATGCTAACACGGCTATCGTAGCGCAGACTAATTGACCGAGGTTTTTCAATGTTAAAGACATTGAAGGTAGTCGGGAATCCCCCCTCCAAAAGCCACCCGGCAACAGTTGCGTCCGCCTGCTCCCTCAGCTGCCGCCGCGTTCGGGATGTATTTTTAAGCGTGCAGCGCGACGGCCGGACAAGCGGAAACGCACGTGTTAGGTGCCATCAAGCGGCTGTCGTGGCCACGCGGACCGATTTTGAACGTTACTCAATGGGACCTGTTAAAATGGGAGTTTAAATGAAACAAATGTTGTACACTAGGAAAATAATAGCAAAATCACGCTTTTACAGGGTTTGTGTATGTCAGTGTTGCCATACTGATGACTTTTTTTTTGTTTTTTTGCCAGTGTTTCAGCAGGAGCTGGTTAGCGTTAGCTGTTAAATTTGTAGCCCAGATTGTTTGTATGTCAGCGTTTAAATTAAATATAAAAAAAATGAACGCACACATTTTTTGAAAAAGTTGTTTAAAAAATTATTTTGATGCCTTTAGATGGACCATGCGAAGCACCTTTTTTTTTCTTTTTTTTTAATCCGTGTTTTAGCCAGATGTAAAATTGTAACACAAATTCAACATATAATGAAAACCAAACTAAAAACAACAACAACAAAAATAAAAATGTGATGCTTTTCGAGGGTTTGTATGTCAGTGTTGCCATGCGGACGACTTATTGCTAGTAGCTCGCACAAGGTTAAATGTTACCTGTTTAAATTATATAAAAAATTGAAGCACACATTTCCCAAAAATTGTTTCGAACAAAATCACAGTTTTGGTGCTTTTAGAGGGTTTGTAAGTGTAGGCGGATAACATTGCCATGCGGAGCACATTTTTGCCAGTGTCTTAGGACGGTGTCAAATTTTAGCTGTTAAATTGTAGCACATAAACAACAAAGTTGCAAAAAAAAATAGTAATAAAGAAAAAAATAAATAAATGTGACTCTTATTCTTTTACTCTTTTGGCATGCATTATTATCTGTTAATATTGTAGGACTAATTAAAAAAGAAGAAAAATTAAAAGCAATAAACCATTGAAGATAGATGTATGAATGTTCTGGCAGGCTGTTCTGTTTATCACTTGTTCGTACCTTCACTAGGAAGTTGTGTGTGCATTTGTCCATTTTTGAGAAAACTCATGTTATGAGTATCATGTTTCACTATTACAGTATGAGGGGGGAAAAAAAGCGTTAGTAGTCAGAGAAAAAAAGAATTTTAAAAAGTCATTCTTCAAGAAAGAAAAGTTAGTACTGTGCTATGGAATAAAAGTAGGCAGGCAGAAAAACTATTTTTTAAAACAAACAAATATTGTTAAGAGAATGAAGACCATTGTATTGTTTTTTTTTTTATTGTATTCTTTTTTTTGTTTGTTTTTTTTTGCTTTGGTTGTGGAGTTGAATAAGATCCAACTATGAAGGTGTCAGATTGTGATTTGTGATTGGATGGGTGAGTCGGGTGGGGGGCGACTTGAAGGAGGAAGATCTTGCCCGTGCGTCTGTGCGGGATGAAGGTTTGAGCCAAACACTTGTTGTTAGTTGTTGGCGACATTAACTGCTCAATTTCCCAATAAAGAGGTAATTGTCTTTGTTTTGTCGTCCAAGCCGACGCTCCAGGATGTCTGAATTCGTTGACGGCTGACATGAAGCGTTTCGGCTGTTTGTCAGCTAACGTTAGAGCATAGACGTCCTAATTTTTGGGTAAAATATTTCCACGCGCTTGAGGCGCTCCTAGTTTCGACGTCCGTGCTGTTAATGCCAAAACACGTGACTGGCAACGAATCAACGTCGAGCTATAATCGTCGTTGCGTAGTGGTAAAGCCGACAAGTCCGTTCAACCCCTAGTGCGTCATGTATGAAAGTGTCTTGTTGGTCATCCGAGTCTGTCTTCGCGTTGTCTTTTGCATTCCAAACCTGAAGAGAGGATTTGACTCTAGACTGTTTCACTTGTGCGGCAGGAGTCAGGGGATAAGTGCGGGAGAAACTAGCGGCTTTCTTTTGTTTGGCCGTCATGTTGTCCTTTTTGAGGGTGGCTTGGGGGGCCCTGACATCTTTGAACAAGTGATTAATAAGGACACTGGAGAAGCAGGGAGAACTCTGTTTGTTTTGATTGCATTTTCATCGCAGACAATGGGCCGGCCCTGTTTTTAGAGTTGACCTCTGAACCGGCCCCCCGTCTGGAGGTCTTTAAGTAGAGGCCGGACAGCCTTCGCCTCGGGCCGGCTGAGGAAACGGGACACCCGCACCCAGACAAACAAAAGACATCCGTCACTTGACTCCCTCTACCTGTTTCAAACACTTCAAAATAACGCTAATTCTCGTCATTAGGGGCAGACTTTGCTCCCGAAATTGGCTTTTGGATTTTTGGAAACTCAGCCCCCGTAACCATTTTTACTCAGCAACATGAAATTTGGTAGGCTCCGGTTTCCTCCCACATCCCAAAAACATGCATTAATTGGAGACTCTAAAATTGCCCGTAGGCGTGACTGTGAGTGCGAATGGTTGTTCGTTTGTATGTGCCCTGCGATTGGCTGGCAACCAGTTCAGGGTGTACCCCGCCTCCTGCCCGATGACAGCTCGGATTGGCTCCAGTACGCCCGCGACCCTCGTGAGGAGAAGCGGCTCAGAAAATGGATGGATGGATGGGTTGTCCATGACTAGCCATAGAACAGGATACTCTAACATCTAAATTTTAATAATTCAGCCCCCGAGGCCAGTTTTACTTAGCAACAAGAAATTTGGTAGGCATGTTTATCATGAGTAGACGCACAAGAAAGTCTCAAGAAGCCATGCCCAAAAAGACACAGAGGGCTGTATTTTCTAGCCTTGCACGAAAATTAAGATGCACAAGTTTTTACACTCAAGTGCAGGTGCGCAGTTTGCAAAAAATAGAGCCCAGAAAAGTCTGCCCTGGTTCGATGGAGCCATTTAGTCAATTTGACCATTTTAGGATCTATTGCCTTAAAAAAACACACACAAAAAAACAAAACAAAACAAAAAAAAACAGACTAATCAAAGTTATTTTGCCCAATTCCTACCATATTTCAAAGAATTAGAATTTGAATTATCATTTCGTGACTGTCAGTGGGCACTGCACGGCAACAAAGTTTGATGACTCGCCATAAAACAGGAAGCTCTTATAACAACGCAATTTTGAAAATTCAGCCCCCTGAAGCCAGTTTGACTTAACGTCAAATTTGGTAGGGATGTCCATCATGAGTAGACTCGGGGGTGGGGATAAAAGTCTCAAGAGGCCATGCCTAAAAAGACAGAGGAAGTCCGCCACGCTGGTTTGAAGCAGACGTTTTCTGGTTTTGGGTCATTTGTAGGGGTCCTTCAAAGACAGACTTGTCCAAAAGATTGTAACCAACTGTACAGAATTTGTGCCATGTGTACTTAATAGTTCATGTATTAGTTAATCATATTTTTAACTGGTCAATCCAAATCCAAAAGAGAGGCGCGGAGATTTTTCTAGATGGCCCTGGGGCAAATTGTATGCGATGGACTTTGACCTGGCAAAGGTCAGCAGGTTCAGCAGGACCCCCAGTCTCCCCATTCCCTCCCCCCTCTGACTCCACCTCACCGTCCTCCATCATTGCTACACTTTGTTTTGTTGCCTGAATGTTTCTTCATAGAATCTTTTTGAAGGGTATTTTTGGGGCATTTCGAATTTGATTGGCACAGAAGTGCTTTTATTTCATTTATATTTCATTCTTATTTTTCTTTTATTCTGATAGTGTAGTGGTTCATTTGTCTCAGTTTCCACTCAGGGCTTTTTGCTGGTAAATCAGCTCCACAGTTGTTTTTATTTATTTTTGTTTTAATTTAATCATATCTTTTTGTTTATTTTCATTTAACTCTATTCCCAAATGTATCATATATTAAATGTGTATTTATTTTGTTGTTGTTTTTATTATTGTTAATTTGTTTTTAACTTTTATCTTTGTATTTATTTTTGTTTTCATTTCATTTTAGTTTTTCGCTTTTAAATCAATTTATTTCCTGTTTTTTATGTACATTGTAACGAACTACTTCATGCTTTATTTATTTATTTTATTTTAGTTTAGTTTTAATTGCATTTATTTTTGACTTTGTTGTATTTTTCCTTTTTGTTACATTCATTTCATTATTTTAAGTTATTGTGTCACGGTATTTTATGATTCATTTTATTCATTAGTAATTGATTTGCATATGTATTTTTTTTTCATTTTTATGCATATTTGTATTCATATTATTTGATCAAAATGTATTTGCAATTGAATCTAATCTTTTATTCAGTATATATATTTTTTTAAATAATTGATTTTTTTTTTTTTTTTTAATAAAACTTTGTATTTAAGAATTCTTTTTTGGGTGTATTGGTCAAATCGAAATCCAAAAGACCCACTCAATTTTTGTATTTTTTTTTACTATGCACACGGCATATTATATTCCGTGTAATCTGCATGTGATTGTTGACACCGTCAGGGGAATTCCAGCGGCCCTCGAAATAGTTTGCGCGCCGCGTTGCCCGTCCATCTGTACTCATAGCGCAAGTCACAGCGGTGGGGGGTGTTGCGGCGGTGGTGCTATTTAGTGCTTGTCGGTGGCGGTGGGGGGGATTCCGCGTGTCTGGGGAGGGATGTGAGCGTGCGCCACTTGAGCGTCGACAATGGCGGCGTGAGCTGTGAAGCAGGTGTCACCTTTCAGCCCGCGATCCCCTTTATGTGCACGGCAAATTTTCACAATGGCCGAGCGGCTGGCTGGGTGGCATCCTGGAAGTGTCCTGACGCGGCGGCGGCTTATTCCCCTTTTATTTTGAAATCCGACGCGTCTGACTGCAGGTGATTTTGCTTGATGGTGCCTTCTGGTGTTCCCGCAGACTCAGGGAGCGGAGGGACGGCCCCTTCCTCGCCGCCTCGTCCCACGGTCCGGCAGCGCCCACCGCCGAGATCTTCAGCCAGGACGTCTTCAACCAGCTCTTTGACATGCTGGACCAGTGAGTGCAACCGACGTCCACTTCTCTCATTACGGCGATATTACGGCCTAAATCCAAATTCCATGCAGTGGACCCTCCAAACACATACCTCGCATATTCGCGGTTCACTATTCACAAATTCACTCTTTTCTGTTGTTTGCGCTCTTTCTCAAATGCCACAAGATGGCCCCAGAGCCCTGTCTAAACCGGAAAGTAGTTCACTAATTGGTGTCAAGGAAGTGTGTTGAAGTCATCCATCTCGACTGAGAGACACGCTTTGTATGTCAAGCAGGAACCAAAATTAGCCTGGGTTGTTAGTGGAAATGACTAAGAGTCTTTACTACATACTGTATGCATGTACACACAATATATATATATATATATATATATATATATATATATGTTTTTTAATCAAATCATCTGTCAAATTTATTTTGAAGGGGAGTGTTGTAAGATGAGTTTGAAATAATGTTTACATGTTTAGGGATCATACTTTGTGGTATGTTTACGGTTTGAATTATTACCATCGTCGATTATCAATATTTTAAGTGTGGCATTTGCGTTAGTAAAAGCTGGGGAATACTGCAGCAGCTACTTTTATTTTAACTTTTTTTACTGCTACTTTTTTACTTGAATTACTAGTGCAGCCAGGTCGCAAACACTTAATTAATTTGCTTTCCTATTTTAATCTAACTTTCCCAAGTTTAATTATTTCAAACATGATATTTTAATCTAAATTTTATACATGAAGAGTATTATGTATAAAGAGTATTGTTTGATTTATTTTGTTTTTCATATTTTATTCTTTATTCATCTTATTTATGTATTATTTTTCTATTACTTTTACTTAATTTTTAAGTAATGTTTTACTTTTCTATAGCTAGTTTTGATTTTATTTCTTTTTGATTTCATTCTTTTTTTTATCATCATTTATTTTATATGTAACTTTCTTTTATTAAGTTTGTTATTCATTTTATTTCAGTTCAGTGATTTTTTTTTATTTGTATTTTTTAAATTGTACTTTTTGGTGGCACTAGTCAGTCAAAATTCAAAAGCAGGGGCGTAGCTATATGGTGCCCTCCTAACCCCCTTTGAAGAAAAATGTTGGCCACCCCACGGAATAATTTCTGGCTGCGCCCCTAGGGGTTCAACAGAAACATGAAAAAGCAGCCAGCACACAAACACTTGTACGACTATTTCAACTTTTACATCTGTAAACCTGGACCTGTTTACAAATAAATTTAGCAATTAAGTGATCGGTTGATCCCGCGTCGTACCGAAAGCTGGTACCCTTTGTCATCTCATTGTCTTCTTCTTCCTCCTCCTCCTCCTCTTCGTCTTCCTCTTCTTCTTCTTTTGTACGTCAGCTCGTCCATACATTCAGTGTTCGGCGAGGGTCCCCCTCACGTCTCGGCGGGGAACACGATCCAGATCAGCATGGACTGCATCACCATGCGCGAGCCCGACGACACGCTAGCTGTGAGTAATATCGCTTTGTTCTCACGGATTGAAAACAAATATAATAACTTAATAATGAGTTTGTGTTTGATGACCTTGCATAAACCCCAAAAAAAAAAATGCATTATTTCCGAAAGGATTAGCATTTGGCTTTCTGAATGAGTCGGAATCGAGCTAGCGTCACCCGTTTTTTGGGGTTTAAAATGGCTTTTTGTTTGAGGCAATTGTTATTTTTTTGGGGTGAAAGGGGCTACAACAACTTTGTCGGAATGTGGAAGTATCACATCAACGTTTGAGGACACTGGTGTTTTCCCCGGTCAGCGACTATATCAAACTTTGCTATTTCCGATGACAAGTTTCGAGTTTGGTGGCCGTGAAATCAAATGAGCTGCAGGTGACTTTCGCTTTAAGCGGTCGGGACTTCCGGTTTGCGGTCGTCAAGTCGTCCGACATTCTCCTCGCAACAATGGAATTTCCCCGGGACGGACTTTGATGCAGAGCAGCTTCACGAGTGGCGTTATCAACAGATGTTGTCTGGGAGGGTTCGCTGATATGATCTCAAGGTGCCCTTTGACCCCTGCCGACTCCCTGAGGGTGGTAGCGGTGGTGCTAGGGGCGGGGCATCATTTATGTTGCTGACGATGTGCTTTGAAAAGTTTCCTTTCCCTTTTCAACAAACGACAGTCGAGATGCTTTTAGCTCACGATGACACACGGCGACTCATCGGACTTCACCGCCATGCTCCGCCCACACAGTGCGACAAAAACGCACGTGTTTCACAATTAAGCGTCAACAATTAGTTCCAATTTGGTTGCAATAAGTTAGTAGTCTTTTGAAGGACCCCTGGACATGGCCAAATTGACTTTTGGGGGATACGTTTATTTATGTATTTATTTTTATTTTTCTCTCATGACACTCAGGAAATACAAAAATGCAACCCTCATTTTGGGAAGCCTGCAGGCTGGGAAACGTCGCAAATATAAATTTGGTTTGTGGAGCTGAGTGATGTTGCTTCCCTCAAGGAGGGGTTGTGCTCTCTTGATGATTGATGGCCCTGACCTGACACCCCCGCCCCAATTCACTCACTCCGCCTTCCACCACCACTTCCAAACTATATTATGTATTATTGGTTGCTCTCATGTGAAAGTAATAAGCTGAATTGAAATGCCTTACTCGACTTCTGCATTACTTTTGACTCGCTTTCATCCTAAAAAAAAAAAAAAAAAAAAGAGAGTAAGATATTTTAAAAAATGTCTTTTTTAACAAGAGATAGAGCACTCTAATACTGAATGTTATAAAAGCATCAAGTAATGACATTATTAAATAGGTAAGTAAAGAATGAAGCTTTTTTTTTTTTTTTTATTTGCTTCAATTCAATGGACATTGTGCTGATCCTTCTGTGTGTGCATCTTGGCCACCTGGGGGCAGTAAAGTACCGACATATATACATGATAGATATACATGAAGCTAGTCAAACCTCTTCAGTAATATTAGTTCTTCGCAGATGATAAAGAATTTATGCTTGTGAGAATTGTTAGATTATCTGTCTCCATGCAGTATGTTGCTTAATGGCAATTTGTATTGTTTGTTAGCATTAAGCTAAACTGACTTGAGGCAAAGCTATGTGGTTGTTTAAAATATGCAACATGCAATTCTCTTTGTTTCGTTTAGTTTGACATTAAAATTCAGCTGGCAGTGACATTAAACAGCTTGAAGCCACCTTTTGGAAGAATATTTCAACATCTGCCAAACTTTGCTGCTTGTTGTGTGGTGAGTTTAAGCGGAGTTCGCTGGCACCATTCAGCGCTCATCTCCCAATTTTTTGCTCGCAGGTCAAAGAAAAAAAAAAAAAAAAAACAAGGGCAGAACGACAGGTCGAGTCACTCGTATCTCAAGGCGCCACTGTCCAAGTAATCCACAAAGTCCAAAAATGAAATGGTGAAAAGTAATGGTGGTGATGATGGTGCGCCCCCCCCCCCCCCTCCCCCTCCCACCACACCGACTTTCCCACCTCCTTGAGGTGTGCCTCCGTCGAGTCATTAAATGTCAACTCAGTGTTTAGTGCCCCGGAGGAGCTTATTTGTATGGTGTTTAATCTGAAATTCCTCTCCCCCCCACCCCCCTCACCTGTACCTGCAGGGCGACAATTTAACACAAGCGCTCCCGTCTCTCATCGATCAGTGTGGGTGTCTCCCCAACCCCCCCTCTCACCTTCCACCCGCGTAAGACTGTAGTGGTTGCGTGCTGGTGGAAGGTAGGGGGATGCAAACAGAGGGTAGAATAACACCCAGGAATGTAGTGGTCGGAGAAACGTTATATCCTGCCTCACAAACAGCTGATTTTACACACTGATAACGCAGGGATCAGCTGCGTGTTGAGTCAGTGGGCTATCGGGGTGAAAAAAGTGGGCGCGGGTGTTGGGTGGCGACGGCGCGGAGTGGTTCCGTCGACAGTCGGGGGCAGGGGGATCCCGTAACGTGTTTGTGTTGGCCCTTCCTGTCTGCTCCACAAGTCCTCGACGGTAAAAGTCGGTCCATAGTTTGCCTTTTGTTTCCTTGAAAAGCGAAGGGCCGAGACGGCAGCACCGACACAGCACGAGTGGGCACAATTTCCAATTTTGCCTCTTATAATTAATGCTAACTTTTCTCTTGCTAGGTATTCACGATAAACGCAACCTTGCACAATAGCAAAAACAAAAAAATGGAACGACTACCAAAGAATCCACAGTGCCTCGGGAGGTGCTGCTGTTTTGCTTAGCAACTGGGCTCAACAAATGGTTTCGGCCTGTTCGTGTGTTAACGATAGCATCGATGAACTGAGAACAGTTAACATTCTTTCTGCAAGTAGGATGTCTTGAGAGCAGGCGTGTGCGTGCGTGCGTGCAAGTGCGTGTGTGTGTGTGTGTGTGTGTGTGTGTGTGTGTGTGAGAGACACCTGATACTAAACTAATCTGGATGACTTAAGCGACAGGTCACTTTAAGGAGGTTTAAAAAAAACACAAAAAAAATCTGTGGGTAAAGCCTCTCTTCGGTCTCATCCTTGTGTTTGGCGTTCACCCGCCAGCCGGTTCGTCTTCGCCTTTGAGCCACAGTCGCTTTTTATAATATGTACTGTATATCGTTATATATTTAAACCGAGCTAACGTACATCCAATCACTGTCCGATGAAAAGCGTGAAAGTAAGTTGTAGATGTATTTATATATATTTTTTAATTTTATTTATTTTTTTTACTTCTGGGTGGGGCGTAGTGGTTTTCAGATTAAAAAAAAAAAAAGTAACACATTTTAAAAAATTCTAAAAATAAAATAAAAAATCTTTGGAGATGCCGGGATTTCATTGGACAGCAATGATGCTGCATTCGAGACCGCCAGAAAGTAGGGTATATCCAATCTGAAAATTACGTATGTGTTACCATTGAAAATTCGTATGGCTAACTTAAAAAATATGTACAATGTTAGTATTACAGTATGTTAATACGATTTTAAAATTTATATAGAAATATACAATTATCCTTGGGCAATACTGATAATAAATTGAATAAATACACATTTTAGAATATGCCATTATCCTTGGCTCTCTCAAAAAGTATTTTAAGTATATTATAATATTGATATTATGATTATGATGATTATTATTCTTATTATTAAAGCATTTTGTCCTTATATTAATATGATAAATACATACAAATGTAAAAAAAAAACATACATTACATTAAATTATGTAAATATTACACTAAATTAAATAGATACAAATAATAATAAATACATTTTATAAAACAAAAAATATCGTTGGTCTCTTGTAAGGTGCAATATTCCTAGAATAAAAGCAAAAATATATATTTTTTTCATTAATATAAGAACATGATCAAGAAATATCTTTGGGTCCTTTGAAATTTGCAATAATTAAATAAATGAAAGACATAGCAAAATAGTGCAAGTAATATAACCGACATTTTCAAAATGTAAATAAAAATTTAATATCCTTGGTCCCTGGAATGGTATGAGAGTAATAAATTAAATAAAAATATACAAATGTTCTTGGTTATTCATATAAGTTAAATAAACACACACACACACACACACACACGCACACAAGCATACACGTATATATGTATATGCAGTGGGTACGGAAAGTTTTTAGACCCCCTTAAATTTTTCTCTCTTTGTTATATTGCAGCCATTTGTTCCAATCATTTAAGTTCATTTTCCTCCTCATTAATGTACACACAGCACCCCATATTCACAGAAAAAAAACATAATCTTTGCTGATTTATTCAAAAAGAAAAACTGAAATATCACACACCCGTGAGTATTCAGACCCTTTGCTGTGACACTCATATTTAACTCGGGCGCTGTCTATTTCTTCTGATCATCCTTGAGATGGTTCTACACCTTCATTGGAGTCCAGCTGTTTTTGATGATACTGATTGGACTTGATTAGGAAAGCCACACCCCTGTATAGATGAGACCTGTTTTTGAAACAGTCACGGCCCAGCCAGAGCCCTGACTTAAACCCAATTGAGCATCTCTGGAAAGACCTGAAAATGGCTGCCCACCTATGTCCACCATCCAACCTGACAGAACTGGAGAGGAGCTGCGAGGAGGAATGGCAGATGATCCCCAAACCCGGGTGTAAAAAACATGTTGCATCATTCCCAAAAAGACTCATAGCTGTATTAGCTCAAAAAGGTGCTTGTACTAAATACTGAGCAAAGGGTCTGAATACTTATGGCTGTGAGATATACGTTTTTCTTGAACAAATCTGCAAAAATTTCAACAATTCCGTTTTTTTTCTGTCAATATGGGGTGCTGTGTGTACGTTAATGTGGGCAAAAAAAGATTGCATGATTTTAGCAAATGGCTGCAATATACAAAAAGAGTGAACATTTTAAGGGGGTCTGAATACTTTCCGTACCCACTGCGTCTGTGTATTTATATATATAGATATATAGATATAGATATATACAACCCCAATTCCAATGAAGTTGGGACGTTGTGTTAAACAAATAAAAACAGAATACAATGATTTGCAAATCCTGCTCAACCTATATTTAATTGAATACACTACAAAGACAAGATATTTAATGTTCAAACTGATAAAATTCATTGTTTTTAGCAAATGATCATTAACTTAGAATTTTATGGCTGCAAGACGTTCCAAAAAAGCTGGGACAGGGTCATGTTTACCACTGTGTTACACCACCTTTTCTTTTAACAACATTCAATAAACGTTTGGGAATTGTTGAAGCTTTGTAGGAGGAATTCTTTCCCATTCTTGCTTGATGTACAGCTTCAGCTGTTCAACAGTCAGGGGTCTCTGTTGTCGTCTTTTACGCTTCGTAATGCGCCACACATTTTCAATGGGAGACAGGTCTGGACTGCAGGTAGGCCAGTCAAGTATCCGCACTCTTTTACTACGAAGCCACACTGTTGTAACACGTGCAGAATGTGGTTTGGCATTGTCTTGCTGAAATAAGCAGGGGCCTCCATGAAAACGATCTCGCTTGGATGGCAGCATATGTTTCTCCAAAACCTGTATGGACCTTTCAGCATTAATGGTGGCTTCACAGATGTGTAAGTTACCCATGCCATTTGCACTAACGCAGCCCATACCATCACAGATGCTGGCTTTTGAACTTTGCGTCCATAACATTTTCCTTAAACTGTTTGACTATTTTCTCACGCACTTGTTCACAAAGAGGTGAACCTCGCCCCATCTTTGCTTGTGAATGACTGAGAAATTCAGGAAAGCTCCTTTTCTACCCAATCATGGCACCCACCTGTTCCCAATTAGCCTGTTCACCTGTGGGATGTTCCAAACAGGTGTTTGATGAGCATTCCTCAACGTTCTCAGTCTTTTTTGCCACCTGTCACAGCTTTTTTGGAACGTGTTGCAGCCATAACATTCTAAGTTAATGAGTATTTGCTAAAAACAATCAAGTTTATCAGTTTGAACATTAAATATCTTGTCTTTGTAGTGTATTCAATTAAATATAGGTTGAGCATGATTTGCAAATCATTGTATTCTGTTTTTATTTATGTTTAACACAACGTCCCAACTTCATTGGAATTGGGGTTGTATGTGTATATATATATATATATATATATATATATATATATGTGTGTGTGTGTGTGTGTGAAAGGTGGAATATTGTTAATATAATACATTTAATAAAAATATAAAAAATTGTGTGGGTGATTACATACTAAATAAAATAAGGAAACAAATATAAAAATATCCCCAGGTCCCTTGAAAAATGTATTAATAATATGAAAAAATAGGATGCATAAAATTTTTACGTAGCAGTGGGATGTTCTACGTAACTTGTTTGGGGAGGCGTGCCCTGTTGCCCTTTGATCAGAATGCATTAAAACGTGTCTCGAAGGACTTGAGCTATGAGCTCTTGCACTCAGTCAGCGTCTCCAATCGGCAGCCACACCCTACGTTACGCGGCCTGAGGTGGGGTGCCCACTGGGGCGGGGGTCAGCGGATCAACACTTTAAAGTGTCTTGCGGCCTCGTGAGGGGGATCATTAGCCCACCTAAACAAACTTCTAATTATGTTAGAACAACACTCAGCGGCATGTGCACAGTGGCCCCAAGCCTCAAACTTAGTTCGGATGAAGCATTTGAACATTACAATAATGTAAGTGGAAATTTTGCTAGTGAGGAAAACAGTGTTGCTCAATTGCCTACACGCAGAGTTTTGTTTTTTGGATTTCAAAAAAAAAATAAAAATAAATCAGTTCATCAAGATACAAATAAGTAACGGTATGAAAATAACAATAAAACAAATATTCAGATTTAGACGTAAAATAAGTACATTTTAAAAGAATACCACAAAATATCGTATCATAATTGAATCCATCACAAACGGAGTGAATAGTATCTCAATTTAAATGAATTGTATTGTGACTGGAATGAATAGGCTTGTAATTGAATTGCATGGTATCGTAATAAAAGTGAATCGTATCAAATCTTAATTGGAGTGAATCCTTTTGAACTTAGAATAAATCAAATAAAATTGCCTTTGGTCTGAATCATATTATAATTGGATTGAATTGTATCATAATTGGAAGGAATTTTTTCCCAATTTGATTTAATCCTATCAGAACTGGAGAAAGTTATATCGTAATTAGCGTGAATTGCATCATGAAGTGAATCGTTTTGCAAGTGGAGTGAATCATATCATAATCTGATAGTATCACATTGTATGATGATCATATCTTTAATTGGAATAATGTTGCTTGGGGAGGGGGGGGGGGGGGGTATTGGTATGCTAACAAAGCTGGCGGCTGCAGTTCTTACCCTGTCTCAAGACCCTCAATTGCCCTTAACGGACTTTCTTTTTCAATTGATCGGGACTCGTTTGGTTTTGTTGGATTCCGTTTTAAGAACATTGTCCTTAAATGTTATCAGTTTGTTTTATTGGTTTATCATTTTGTTAAAATTTTTCGAGTACATTATCTAAAAAGACCCTTTAAATGTTATCAGTTTGTTTTGTTAGCATTTTTAGAAGAATAAACGTCAGCTCAAACGTTAGTGGATTGTTTTAGTCACGTATCACTTTCAGAAGAAGTCGGATAAAAAAGCTGCTAAAACGTTAGCGTCATCTTGTTCTATTGGTTAGTTGTTGCATGTCCTCACCAGGTGTGGCACCCCCCCCCCCCCCTCCCCATCCGCAAATAAGAACACCATTTCCAATAGGCTGCTTTAACATTAGCAGTCTGTTTTACCAGCATATCATTTTGTTAGCGTTCTGCTGCCTAGCAGAAGTCAAGGTACAGCGGTACCTTGACTTACAAGTTACATTTGTTCCATGACCAAGTTTGGAACTCAGTTTACTCCTATCAAATCAAATGCCATTAATCATCAATCAATTGTTTTATAAAGTGGAATTACTGTAGCGCTGTCGTATTCGTGAGTTGGATGGTTGCCTTTAAGCGGCGTGGGTTAGTGGGTGACATCAGGAGATGGAGTCGTGTCGGCCGGTTAGTATTCATGGACTTGAGTTTTGGTTTACTGGAGCTCCTTGAGAGTGTATTCATTTTGCATGTGTCTGTTTGACTGTATGTCCCGTTCCGTAAGTGGCCGAAAGTGTATCGGCGACTGTGGCTCTCCTTTCCCACATGCGAGGACATTACACTACCTTAATTGCTCCATTCTTTTTTTTTTTTTTTTTTTTTCGCTTTAGTCAAGCAGCGGCGTAGCTGAAAGCTCGTTCGTAACTGGGAAGCTCTTAAATTGGGGCGCTCGTAAGTCAAGGCACCACTACCTGTAAAATCTGATGTGAGATGTTAAAATTCCCGGTTTTCTGTCACTCCCATTGGGACAAAAGTACTTGAGGAGATCCTGAAGAAGCCGCTGCCTCTTCTTCCTGGGGTGGGCGTGGACTCAGGTAGCTCACAGGTAGACCTTACACCCCTCCCTCCTTGGATCCCGCCCCCCCCCCCCCCCCACCACCACCACCTTCAAGGTATATAAGAGCCCTCCCATGGATTCCGTAGGAGCTTTTTCTGCTTTGCCTTCTTCTTCTCGCCCGTCAACGTGGCTAACTAAGCATCCCGTCTACCCCCCAATCACCACCACCACCAATTCCGCGTCATTTGCGCCCCGCGTCGAGTAGAGATTTTTCAGGGGGGAATCCTGGAGCCGGTGGAGCAAACAGCAGCCGCCCTGCTCAATCTCAGCGCCAACATGTTGTACCTGGAGACGGGCACTAGTACGCCCTACAGCGAGGTAAGCTTTCATTTTAAGGGGCCTCATATTGGCGGGATCCCTCCAAAAATGGTCCAAATTTTGGATGGATTGGGATTTAAATTGATTGAAGTGATTTATTAAATTGTTTTTGTCGTTGAATTTGGTGAATGAAATTGTAAACGAATCGGAATGTTAGCATCTGTGGAATGTAAACACCTGGATGTGCGGGTAAACTGCTGCGTGTTTAAATTTTAAGCATCAAAAGTCTTTACGACGGTTTTGGTACTTCTGGAGGAGGAATATTTTTGAGATATTTTGGGGAAAATCTTGTGACAACTGTTGATCATGCATGATGCTTTTTGTTTTTGGTACTTCTGGATGAACAATATTTTAGAGAAAAAAGTTCAGGAAAAATCTCAAGACAATTGTTGATAATTTACGACGTTTTTCAAACTTTTCAAAAGGAACAAAAACACACTTTTTTCATTCAATGCATTTTCTGTTATTCTACAATTGGATAATAATGTCTTAACCTTCCATTAATTTCTTTGTCATCATAAAGATTTTTTTTTTTTTTTGCAAATCCAAAATATTGACAAAATCTTCCTTTTTTTTTTTTTTTTTTTTTGCATCTGTCAGACTCAACGCTGCAGCTTTTGTACGTAAGCTGGACTCTTGTGTCATGTCAATGCCATTTTGATTTCTTTGGGCGCCATGAACTACTTTTTACCAAAAAAAAAATCTGGAACAATTTAGAGAAAATCAATTGAAAGTCATTGCTAGAATGTCAAAGTTCACCTTAATGGCTTCTGTCGGACTCTATGTGGCTGCCGTTTGTTTGTTTAACTTCTTCTTTCACTTCTGTGTTTTTTATGAAAAAAATTTTTTGGGGGGGGGGACTATTTTGAAAATCCCTTAAAAGTCATTACTAGGATGTTTATTTTTACATAAGCAGCTTCTGTTGGAGTCAAAGCAGCTGCAGCCTAAGATGAGATGTGTAATTTCTACATCATTTTCTTTTCTTTGGGCAACGTGAACCACACCTTGAAAAACACAACTTTGTTTTTTTTTTCCCGACAAGTTTACCATTCGAGGAATTTTGGGGGGAAGGGTAAATCTGTAAGAGAAAAAAAAAGTATAAATAGTTATTGCTAAGATGTTTATTTTATTTTTGCTAAAACTGGATTCGTATATGTCATTTTGATTTCTTTGGGCAACATGAACCACACTTTGGAAAAACATAACTTTGGGGGAATTTGCCATCCGAGGATCTTAAAAACTGCAGAAAAGTACTTTAAATTGATTGCTGTTATGTTTATCTTTTTTTACATTAGTAGTTTAGCTACTAAGCTTAGTTTAGCTTGTGACTGTTGTATATAAGACGGAATTGAATGCAATTTGTGTTATTTTGATTTATTCGGGAAACATTAACCACATCTTGAAAAACAAATACAAAAGCACAACTTTTTCTGACATTTAATGTTTCTTTTTACATTAGTATCTTCTGTCTGACTCTGCGACTGTATCATTTCAAAATAATCTGGAATCAAAAGTCATTTCTGGCATTTTGATTTCTTTGAGCAACATGAACCACACATTGATAAACAAACAAAAGAACACAACTTTAGTTTTTCCCCCGACATGGTTGATGTTTATTTTCACATACGTAGCTTCTGTTGGACTCGCAATCTGAGCTTGTGTTTGTAATCTGCATTTGTATGTAATTTGATTTCCTTTGTTTTTTTTTTTTAAATGTGTGTGTGAACCTCACCTTGAAAAACACAGACTGTGTCAACATTTAATTGAGGGTTTTTTTGATGTTCTTCGATGTTTTCCGGCGCTTCCCTCTGCGAAAGATTGTAATTTACTTGGTGTGCTCAGGTGAAGCACACCTGGTTGCGCAGTTTTGGTGGTACAAAAGTGAAACTGTGCCAGAGTTGCTGACTGTGGAAAAGCAATCAGTGTTGGTTGGCGCTACAAGTAAAGCGCTGTGATTGATGTCAACACGAGCCGCTGTTGTGATTTTGACAGCCAGTTGAGTTGCTTTGAAAGCGTTTCCTCATCTGTTGTTTTTTTTTTTTTTTTTTTTTTTTAGCACAGTGGGTTGTCCCGCATCAGCCGGTCCTTTGGTCCAAGCGTGAGGCCCAGGTTGCAGGGGTTATGATGACAACAACGTCAAGTGGCATTCTATTGCACTTTTCCTGGAGTCGGAAGTGGGAAATGTCCAACTTGATAGTTTACCGGAAGGTTATCAATGCAACCGGCCAATTGTGGATATTTATTAATTTGTTATAATTAAAATTGTTGCATTTGGTCATTTTAGAATATAATTCAATGTGTTTTTGACGTATTTATTGCATTGTTTTTAAATTTAATTTCAGTGTATTTATAACTCCCCAAAAATAATCCCAGCTGTGCGACACGCTAAAGTTTAATATGTATTATATTAATTTAATGTAATGTGCTTTAATGGTATATTTTTAATGTATTTTTAAAATAATTTTATATTTTTGTTAGATTTAAAGCTTTTTTTTTTTTAATTTAAAAAATATAATAATGCATTCCGCCATTTGAGCAACGAGCCAGATTTTTTTATCGAATTTATTTCGTTGAGATGTATTTTAATAATATGTATCTCACATTGTTTTTATAATATATTATAAAAATATATTTTTTAAAATTTTATCAATAAAATTTAAATTATTGTTATGAAATTGACTTGTTTTTAATTCCCCAAATATGCATACAGGTAAATGAGCAACAAACAAACTTTTAATGTTTAAAGCTATTTTTTTAGTAAAAATAGTTTTATCATAAATATATAGATTTTAATAACATTTATGTGTTACATATGTTTATATGTTATTCTTTAATATTTGATGACTTATATCTAAATCATATATATAAGTGTTTGTAGTGTTTTTATATGCATCCAGGCTAATTGTGGATATTTACAGATTTCATTTCCTTCTTCTTTAATTAATTGACTTCATATAAATACACATTTTAATAAACTCGTTAGCCTAATAGCATAGTAGCCGAAGTCCTATTTGAATGTTTTCACAAAGCAAGAAAAAACACAATTATTAGCAAGCACGTATGTATTTTTTGTTGAGTTGGCAACAGTACATTAAAAATGACTTCCGCAATCATGCTATGCTCCATGTTTTTTGATATTGAGTTATAAATGTTTCGGTCACATTAGCAAGCAGTCTTTGGTCCTGTGGTACTGTGGTGTGTGGCGGCCCTCTCAGATTGCAGGTAGCATATAGCAGGTGTGTGGGGGTCACCGTCTTTCAACCTGTTGTTCAGCAAGGCGGGTGGGGTTGTGGTGATGGTGGTGGCGGTGGAGGGGTGCGCTCTTTAAGTGGTGTCCGGCTCAATCCAACCGCAGAGCCGGGGGCGGCGGGGTGTGGGGGATCATATTGCAAAGCCCCCCGCATCCACACCCCTCATGAGCCCCTTTAAAAGCGGACAATGTGTCCGTCGGGGCCTGATAATTCCTTTAATGGTGTGTTGATGTTGATACAATCACCTGCTCCCAAAGGTGCGGATAGACCGCCACCTCTACCCGCACACAAAAACACCACCCACTCCTACCACCTCCACCCAGACACACCTCCTTTAATGACGCACCCACCGCCCGTGAGCCCTCCACCCACTGTGGTCACTTATGCTAACCCCTCCCTCGGGCCTAGTCTGCTCGGATTCCTGACGGATTCCTTGAGTGTGGAAGTGCGTGAATGATGCCCACCCAAAAGGGTTTAAAATTATGGATTATACATGCCACAAGATGGCGATGTAGCACTTTTTTTCCATTCGATAAAGCTATGACCTGATGAAATGAAACTCCGTCCCCTCAGTTCAACTTAGCTCCTTGGCACCAAGATGCCGCAAAATGGCATAAAAGCAGTATTTGCACATTAGATGCTAGATTATTAGTATTTTTTTTTTTTAATACTCTGCATAACAGTAAACAATTGCATGTGCTGATGCTCCGAGTAATTGTTAACTGTTGGTAGTTGTATGTTTGTGGCGCTAATTCACAGAACTGAAAACAATTGTATATTAGCGGTGCTGCGCTGAGTGAGTGCAAAGAATTTTGCGTGTGTGGCGATGCTCCACGCAACGGTTGACAGTTTTATGTTTGTGGCAATGCTCTTCATAATTGTGAACAAGTTTGCCACGATGCTCCGAGTTATCGTGTGCGATAATGTGCCGAGTAACTGTACCCAATTGTATGTTGGTGGTGCTCCTAGTAACTAAGCAGTCTTGGCGAAGTAAGTTTGACAACTGCCGCTGTGTTGGTCCGAACAGCTTGCTGACTGCATTCTGTTTTCTCTATGCAATTCCTCCTCCCTGGTGGCCTCAAATGTTTCCAAAGGACTTTGAGTGGACTTGACGACCTTTCAGGGAAGAATAAGAGCCAAAAAAAAGAAACGGAAAAAAAAAAAGCTGGTATGCGTGTTAAGGATGATGATATATGTTCCCTGAAGTCCTCGGAATGTTCCGGAGGCGCTTATTAAATGGCCATTATGGTGAAATCACATCAAGGAGATTTCTTCATTGTTTTTCTTTGGGGGGGGGGGGGGGGGGGGTTAATCAAAGGTATTACCCTGACTTCCAGTCAATTAAACATCAAATCCTTGACGAGCCGGGCGGCTGGAATTCTGACGCCTATTCTTCCCGGTGATATTCGATCATTATCGCCTGTCGCTTCGCATCCCCCCCCCCGCCACTATACAACCACCCCCGCTACCCGATGAGGCAGTGATGTCACTCATTCGGGGAATAAACGGAATTGTGTAAGAGTGAGTCCTGACTTTCATGTGTACATTATAAACTAGCAATTCTACACCTTTGGTCATAGTATCCAAAGTCGCCGCCATTTTGACTTTTTTCCTCAAGTTGGCATTTTCCCATCTTTTTCCGTGTCGCTGTTCCTACGGTATATAAACAACACCCTAAAAAGCTCTAAAAATGCCATCGATGCTGTCGTCTGATCTATTATAGAAAACGGATTGAGGAACTCAGGCAATGCAAGAACCCAACAGACCAAAAAGAGACCAGGTGAAGATGGGGCGGTTAAAAATAAATCTATGAATGTATCTTTTAAAATACAAATAAATAACAAACAAAACAAAAAAGATGAAAGCAATATGAACTGAAATGCGGCACGGTGAACAATCTGCCTCACAGTTCTGAGGACCGGGGTTCAAATCCCGGCCTCGCCTGTGTGGAGTTTGCATGTTCTCCCCGTGCCTGGGTGGGTTTTCTCCGGGCACTGGAGCAAGGGGGCCACCGGCTGCAACGTACGAGGTTAAAAGTTCAGTTCTAGCTTGGAGAAAGTCTATCCGTGCTTTAAAAGTAATCAGTAAAATCTTAAAATCATGCTGTGACGCTAAATTTGGTGTTGTCTGTTTGACTCGGTGACAAGCCTTTTTAACTGATACTGGAGAGGAGTGATTTGCAGTAATCTAACCTGGAGAAAATAAAGAGCATGGATCAATGTTTTACAGTCCGGTTTAGTAATTATTGATTCTATTTTTGACTGGGCCATTTGCCTAATCTCCACTTTACCAGATCGTTGCACTCGTTTGGCACTTTCAATTGCTTTCAATTGCTTGATCATTTGCACAATGCCATTACATCAGCATGGCCACGCTAGTGGTACACTTTCATTGCTCAATGACTCGCCATACTTGTGTTTTCTTGATGTCCTGAAAGTATATTTTGTCATAGTGGCTGTTGGTGGTCATACTAGAGTGGCTCCAACTACCGGAGACAAATGTCTTGTGTGTCTTGTAACATATTTGGCCAATGAAGCTGATTCTGATTCTGGACGACTTCATTTATATGGGCTTTGAAGTAAAAAATTACTTGGTTTTTTTTTTTCTTTTCTGTAATTGTACCAAGGTTGGAACTTTCAATATGGGTGGAGTTTTCGCAGTTAAAGAGGAGTATTTCAAATTTCGAGTTGCAGTTGATGTCAGAAAGGCATTCTTTAACAGGAGCTAGGCTTCTAGGGTCCCTTGGTCTCATTGGAAGGTATACAGGTATCTGTGTGTCATCTGCATTTCTGAAAGGAGACTTCATGACACTTAATTATTTGGCCAAGGGTCAGTGTATGACTAGAAAATAGAATCGGGCCTAAAATTGAACCTTGTGGTACACCACAAGGCAAAGGTAGAAATGGATGAGCCAACCTGGCCATTTTCCACCTTTGGAGGGAGGTAGTATCAGAATTTAACACTGCCTCTGCAAGTTTTGTGTCTTTTTTCCCTGACACATTCGACACAGAATTGGGTGGACAAAATCAACACCTGCATGGCTTGGCTTGCACCATTGTGTCCCCAAGGCCCTTTTAAGCGGCGCTGTTTCCGGAGCTTAGCGGGGCCTCGTTGGGTTTTCGACCCGCATCCCGCCCGCACTCGGATGACCCCGGCCGTTGCGGTGGTGGTGGTGTGTGCCTTTCCTCGTGTGTTCATGTGCGCGCGTGTCAAAGCAGAGTTTAATAAGGGTCTGCTAACACCTGGCCAGCCAGGGGGGTGGCGAGTGGGAGGGACAGCTGTGGTCATTCCGGGAGGGGCTGGAAATAAACCTATGACAGATTGATGGCTGTCCCGGAATGTGCTGCTTATAAACGGAACGGAATGGCTGCGTTTGAAGGTGGATATGTTTTGGATCTTTTATCTCCTGGAAAGCGAGGATGTTTTTTTTAAAGCCGAGTTAGCCATTAGCGCTGGAGCGTGTTTAGCACTATTTAGCTTTGATCTTTTACAGTACACGCTGTTCGGGAGTGAGGACCAGACTTTGGGGTAGTGCACGGGTCCGTGACAATCCCTCATTGCTCATTGCTCTGTATTAAATAGAAAATACAGTGAACTTTATCAGATCGAGGTGGATTTGGACTTTTCCTCCTGCATCCCAAATAACTTTGATCCCAAATAACAACCTCTTGTTTTAGTTTTATATCAGCAATCAATATTCAATACAGTGTAATCGCATGCAGTGAAGCCCCGCCTGTTTGCGGTTCGCTAGTCACAAAATCACCTACAGTATTTTTCCTTTTTTTCCCTACAGAACGTATTCACGGCTCTCAGGGTATTTTTGTGCTCTTTATGTAATGCCCTCAGATGCCACAAGATGTTGCCAAAGCTCTGGCTAATAGGAAAGTAGCAATTGCCGTTAAGGAATTATGTTGAAGTCATGCAGCTCAACTGTTGTTAGATTTTTGCATGCCAGGGAGGAGCTAATTTTAACTTGGGTTGTTAGCAGAAGTTACAGCATCTTCATTGCCTGTGTGTGTTTTCGCCGTGCATTTTTTAAAAACCAAATAATCTGTTAGCGGTGTAGGGTAATGTTAGAAAGTCCATTTATTTCAGTGGATTCATTCCAAAAGTGGATTGTGGTGGTATTACACAGCTCATGGGAAAATCATTTTCAGATGGACAGACAATTTTTTGTATTTCAAATGTAATATTCTAATTTCTCGAGATATTGAATTTGGGATTTTAGCTGTTAGCTACAGGCATCAAGAAAAATAAAACAAACATACAAATAAAATCATGAAATATCGCTGTGTGAAGTGAATCTACACAATAAATGAATCTCACGTTTCAGGTTGAACTTCTGAACTGAATTGAGTTTTGCACAATATTTTTATTTTTGAAATGCACCAATAGCTACGCTGGCCAGGGCAATTTCATTTTCCTTGACAATTGTGCATATCATCATCAATTGTGCATATCATCATCATGTCATACTGTATAATTTTTTTTTATTGCAGAAAGTTGGTAGGTGTGCAAGGGTCGGTCGCTGTAATTTGTTTGCAATTGTCCAGTTCCGTCTAGTTCGCTGCTCTGTATTAAATAGACACTATCGTAACATTTATAAGATTGAGGCAGATTTATTGTGGAGCAGGGGGAGGTAAACTATTTATTGTTTCCCACTGCATTGGCATTATCAAGAGACGTGTAATATTTGCCTTTTTTTGCCAGCTTATAACTGTAAAAGTTGGCATTTTGGTGTTCAGTTTAAATGACACCAACATTGGAAAAAAGTCAGGAAAATAGCAGCAGCCTTTACAGCGAAAGACGGCATGTCTCGCCTTTTTAGCTGTCGGTGTGAATTACAAACCGCTAATGCTATTGCTAATGCTAGTTTAACACATTCACTGCCATCGACGGCTTTAGAAGTCAAATATCCATGTTAACTGTATGACTAATGACCCTGAAATTGCGGACCGGAACCTATTTAACCTTTCAGCTACCAGGTTGAGGAAATAGATGGAAATCGCACAGTTGACAAGACCCAAAATATTTGCCGTTGATTTCCCAAGTCACGACGGACATGTTAATGCACCTTCAAAGACACCCTCCTGAAATTAATTTCATTGAGCACGGAAGAAAATAACAGGCACAGTCTACTTTGACAAATGTATTTCTTTAATCAATAAGTCATGATCGTTGACCCTCCCCGGCGTCCGCCGTGTCTCCCCCAGTCTCAGTACACCAACCTGGGCCTGCTGAACAGCATGGAGCAGAACATCCAGAACGGAGGCTCCACATCCACCAGCCCGTACAACACGGATCACGCCCAGAACGGCGTCACGGCGCCGTCGCCCTACGCCCAGCCCAGCTCCACCTTCGACGCCCTGTCGCCCTCGCCCGCCATCCCGTCCAACACCGACTACGCCGGCCCGCACACCTTTGACGTGTCCTTCCAGCAGTCCAGCACGGCCAAGTCCGCAACCTGGACGGTAAGACCACCAATCTACGAATACCCGTCTGCTGTTTTCATTGTGTAGCCTGTTTCACACAGAGAGCCAATTGGCAATCCGATAATTAACTGTGCTTGTCTGAAAAATGCTTTCAACACAACAGGGCGCAAGAAGTGAGGGGCCGGTGCATACAGACTGTGTCGTCGTCTGCTGTTTTCCTTTTTTAGCCTCTTTCACGCAGAAAGTCAATCAGCAATCACATAATTCGATGACGTCGGCACTTGTCTGACAATTGCTTTCCACGTAACAGGGCGTGAGAAGTGGGTGGCAGGTATATACAGACTATTTTCCACCTACCAATCTACCACAGAGACCCAATTAGTAATCAGATAATTAGATGATGTCTGCGCTTTTCTAGCAATTGCTCTCAACACAATGGGACGAAAAGGAAATGGCACCTACGCTATTTGCAGACTGTATAGTCATCTGGCATTTTCACTGTGTAACCTTTTTCACACTGACAGCCAATCAGCAATCAAAAAAATGTGATATCTGCACTTGTCTAGCAAATGGTTTCAATGCAATGGCAAGAGAAGGAAGCGGCTGGTATATACTGACTGTATATTGGTCTGCCGTTTTCAGTGTGTAGCCTCTTTCACACTGAGAGCCAATCATAAATCAGACAATTAGATGATGTCAGCACTCGTCTCACAAATGCTTTCAACGCAACAGAGTGGTAAAAGCGAGCGGCAGTAACTGTATATACAGACGCCGCTCTGTGTTTTCATTGTTTAGCCTCTTTCACATGACAACACTGCATTCCGCAGTCAAATCATTTGATGACATCAGCGTTTGCCAGAAGGTTGCTTTCCACACAACAGGACTTGAGAAGTGACTGTCAGGTGTATATAGTTGCTGCTCTGGATACCTGTCAGCCATTTTCATTGTGTAGCCTCTTTCACATGAGAACACTTTCACACAGCAATCTGATAATTAGATAACAACAGGGTGGGAGAAGAATGTGGCGGGTGCATGTAGACGCTGATTTGTGACGCTGCTTCGGCCGTTTTCATTGTGTAGCCTCTTTCACACACTGGCCGCATACCAACACTTTGACGCGGCAACACCGCATCCCAAAATCAGATAAGTTCGGTAACCTCAGCATATGCGTTGCGGAAAATGCAGTAAATTGTATCTTGGTTCATTGAGCGTTTCACTATTCTCTCCCCATTCCGTTCTATGGGAAAAACTGATTTTAAGGGAACTCGTCGCCATGGAGCAGATGTGGCTGGTAATGACAGAGCGGTCGCCTCACCTCGTCACGTGGCCACACCTGGACGGCCGCTGACCTCTGTCGTCACACCACCGTAAACTTTAACGTGCTGTCAGCCTTTAGAACACCTAAAATTGTTATTACCGCCCCAAAGGTGGTGTTTTTCTTCACTGATGTTTTACCAGAGCCATAACAGAAGCGAGAAATTTACTTCTCCAGCCCTGTTGCGTCAAGAGCAATTGTCAGTATCATGTCAATGTTGCGCTTTTGGGTAAAAAGGCAAAAGGCGGATAATTGCGGCTTTTGATGTTGCATCGTTTACACAACCCTCCATTTTGTGAAGCGTATGCAAATGAGTTGGCAGAAAGCGGTGACTTGTAAACAGCTGGACTGGCGTGGAGGTCACATGACATCCTTATTCAAACCATGACGACGTACAAAATGGCAGTCGAGTATTGTGCAATGTTTCCCAAGAAGCGCTGGGAAAGGGTGAGATTGTGACAACCTCCACATTCCCGCACAGAAATTTGTCTGCGAACGCCACACCTCGCACACCCAAACTGGGACATTATGGCACACTGAGACATGATTGGATCTCAGCAGAAATATTACAAAATCATATATATACCGTTCAAAACAACAATTGAATGTTACAGTACCGTTCATATGTTGCAATAACGGTAGCTTTACTCAAGCTAGGTGCAAGGCATCTATTAGGGGTAAGGCATTTATTTTCTGAGAAATGCATTTTTTATATTTAAAAAGAAAAAGAAAAATCTTACAAAACACATTTAAAAATATATTAAGTTAATAAATTATACAATTATTTTGGTATTGAGAATGTATATAATGTATTTATATGTATATAGTGATTAAAAACAAAACATAAGAAAGTACAAAATAGCAAACAAGACAAAGAAAAAACATCTAAAAGTGCTATTCAATAATAATATTTGAAAAAACAAATTTAAGAAATTATAAAGTCAAAAAATGCAAAATACCATTTTAAAATATTAAACAACTAATTATTTAAAATAAAAATAAAAAATAAAATATATGTTTTTGAAATTATCAACAACATTTAGACCATGTATATTTTTACTGTGGGCATTTATTTTACTAATAGAATTTTACTAATAGAATACTAAATAGTAGTTATTTAAAACGTAACTTTTTAAAAATGTACATAATTCGTTTTTAAATTACACAAAAAAACATAATAGATAATAATATATAGTATGATTCTATATATGCATCACTCCATACATTTTCTGAAAGTGACTATTCAGGAAGTTTATTAGTTTTCGTCTTGATCAGACTTGTCAAAAAAACTAAAAAGCAGGGATATGCACGATTAAAGATGAGATTATTATTTTTGATGGTAACTCATTTTTAGCAAAAACCATAAGCAAACACCAAATCGCAGCATTGAAATCACATAAAAGCTCCGCTAATGTTGGCCTCCTTTTTGTGGCGGGAGGAGATCATCAGCGATTACTTTCTGACGACTCCTCTCATGGAGACACACCTAATCCTCACCCCATCGCTTCACCTCTTCCTGTCTGGGAAGACGAGGGTGACACACAACACCATCCAGTCCACCTTTTCCCCGAAACCCTTCCCCACACTCTTCCTCTTCCCCCGTCGCTGATCTCCGAGCTCTGAATTAATGGCGCCTCGCCAAAGCTTATCCTCGGTCCCCATTGTGCATTGAGAAGATTGCCGGTGTTTGCCCAGTGTTTTGGGGGGGGGGGGGGGGTCGCTGGGATTACAGTAATGGATGGAGGGCCCTACTGCGGATAAGACGTGTCAATACTCCATTTTTGAGTCAATTGCGCCGCAGGAGAAGGAGGAGGAGGAGGAGGATGAAGGGTTTGTGTCAAAGAGAAGAGTGTTGCAGCGTAAGGCGGCAAGACGCAGCTTGTCCCGGGAACATCTGCGGGCCCGTCCCACGCCTCACGAGATGGGGCCGAGACTTGTTTGTGTCAGGGAGCGTGTCGCCACTCGCCCCTGGAAGCTACTGAAGGTGCAGCAGCAGCAGCAGCAGCAGGAGCAGGAGGAGGAAGGGTTTTATTTTTTTATTTGTATTTTTTTTTAATGAGTTGGGCTCGTGTTGTGGAAAAGTTCACACACACACACACACACCTTCGCTGGAGGACGCTAAAGTGGAGAACAGAAAATAAAGATCTGTGGTGCAATTAGGGAGTGGCGGCACATTTGCGCATTGGAAATCGTACGTTCAAGTGTAAGACCACATCGATAGCGATCGTCGGGATTTAAAAGAGAGAAAAGGCAAATCGATGAAGCGCACAAGGATTCAAAAGTGGAAAGGGCTTCGCAACGACGGTCGTATCTTGAAGTCGATTAATCGCCCGTCGCGCGTTGTGGCATTAGCAACACGGACACCTCACGGAAATCAATCAGGCGGTGCCTCAAGTGTGTGGAAATATTTGAATAAAAATGAGATTGGTAGCAGGTTCACTTGCAAAATATGCTAGCCTGCCCTGAAATATAAGAAATGCACAGCCACCTGAAAAGGCGCCCGCTAACGCTAGCTGACGAGCGGCCTTAAATCGTCACGTCAGCCGTTAGCGAATTGACCGAACGCCCTCTTGCAACAGTGAAAATATACTGAAATTGGCCTTGAAATAACTAAGATGTCAGTCACGGTGATCGCGGCGTTGACTCAAAAGGTTTGAAGGCAAACGGATGAATGAAGTGTTCATCTTGCTATCTCGCTATCTCAGAGGCTTTGGCTCGTTAGCTCGCGGAGACACGTCTCAGCGGCCAGAATCAAATGCTCGAGGATGCGAGGCCCGACAAAACGGACTGAAAACGGTGACAGCGATCGTGGTGACGGAAATGACTCAAAAGATTGGAATCGTTGCGTTTTGAGTTTTTAAAATTAAAACAAATGACGGCAAATCAGCAGTTTTTGCACACTTAGAAATCATGGTTTGCATCTTGTCCTTTCTTAGTTTGTCTTCGTGTATGGTTTGCGTCTTTCTTTCTTCATTTGTCTCCTACAGTTAACGCCTTCTTCTTTCCCCATTTCGTCATCTTTTTCTGTGGTTTGCGTCTTCTTTCTCCATTCGCCTCCTTCCGCGGTTCACATCTTCTTTGTGTCTTCTACAGTTTGCATCGTCTTTCTCCATTTGGTTATTTTCTTTGGTTGGAGTCATCATCTTTCCGTGTCTTCTGCGGGGGTTTCATCTTCTTTCTCTGTTTATCTTCTACGATTTGCATCTTCCGACTCTTATTTGTCTCCTTGCGTGGTTCGCATATTCTTCTTTCTCAGATTGTCTTCTTGGTCTGATTGTCTTCTTTTTTTTTGGTCTTCTTTCACCGATTGTCTTTATCTTCTTCTTCCGCCATTCATCTTCTTTTATGGTTTGCCTCTTGTCTGTATTTTTCTACAGTTTGCATCCTCTTTCTCCCTTTTTCTGTCTTTTATGTTTTGCATCGTCTTTCCCCAATTGCCTCTTCTTTCTCTGTCTTTCCTCATCTATGCTTTGCGTCTTCTTCTCTGTCTTCTAAAGTTTGCATCCTCTTTCTCCATTTGGCTGTCTTCTTTGCTCCGTGTCTTCTTTCTTTGGCTTCTTCTAAGGTTTTCATCGTCGTCTTTCTCCGTTTATCTTCTTCTTCGGTGGGCGTCTTTTGTTTCTGTTCATCTCCGTCCGTGGTTGGGATCTTCTTTCTCCATTTTCTGTGGTTTGCGTCCATTTCCGTGCTCACCCTCGTGCACGGTTTGCATCTTATTCTCTGTCAGTTGCTATTTGGCTACAGCTTTTTATGGTTGACATTTTCTCTGGCCTTCTACCATTTGTGTATCCCGACAGCACCCTGAAAGAACCCCAACTGAAAAACTGAAACTAAAACAAAACAAAGCCGCTGTGTAGCTGATTTGATGTCATAGACAAGGACCAGCGTCCGACTGGTGCTAGCTGAAGTGCTTTTCGGGTACGGTCAAATTTTTGTCATTTTCCTTTTTTTTTTTTATTTTACGGCACAGTTTCTCTTCTTGATGACGATTGCTGATAAATTACAGTTTCAGTAAGGCCTTTAATGGGAAAAAAAAAAAAAAAAAAAAGTCCGAAATTTGTCAAACGTGAAAAAGAAGAAACCTTTCTGTGGGCCTAAACCGAAACAGATCAAAACCTTGAACCACATGCTGCTTCACCGAAAACAACTTCCATCACTTTGAGTGATTTTCCCACAAAACTCATTTCCGATGTTTCTCGCTAGTGTTAAATGCAGGTTTGCCATGGAAGAAGGGTTGGAAAAAAAGAATGAGTCCTGCGCGTTATTGACGCTGCAGGCAAGACGCGACACGTCAGGTATGAAGCAGACAAGACCAGAGGCGCCACGTCGTGCTTGTTTTGTCAGGACTTGACTGGGGTGCCTGCGCCCGCAGCGCCTGTCAGCGCCACAGGAACGCCGCAGCTGGCGGGCCTGCCGGGACCTGCAGCTGCACGGGAACTTCGCTCGCTCGCGCGTACCGGGCCCGCCATCCGCAATGACGGGATGAACTCGCGAAATGCGCACCGTACATTTCACGCTTTCATCTTGCGAATAGGAAATCAAATTGCCATCCACGTCAGTTTCAGTCGTTTCCAGGTGAACTCTTTGACCTTATAGTGCAGTAGTATCAAGCGACCGTTGGAGTTCCAAAATAGGGTTTCGAGGCAGCAATAGGGTTTTAAAGTCAGGTTTCAAACCAAGGGTAGGGTTTTAAAGTAAGTGTTAGGGTTTAATGGAAGGTTTACGGTTTCAAAGTAAGGGAGGGTTAGGGTTTCGAAGTCAGGTTTCCAGCCGCTCTAAGGGTTTTAAAGTGGAGGTTCAAAATGGGGTTTTAAGTCAGAGTTATGGTTTCAAAATGGGGTTTCAGGGTAAGAGTTTCCAAGTAGGGTTTCAAGCCAGGGGTAGGGTTTTAAAGTAGCGTTTCAAATTTGGTTTGGGTTTCAAAATAGGATTTATGACACTGAGTAGTTTTATACTTTTGAAAACATGCAAACACATTTTCATTCAAAAGGAATCGTTTATTTATTTTTGTATGCTTTAAAAAAAAAATAAAAAATACTTCAGGATACTGGTCTGGGTGCGACACGGTGGCCGACCGGTTAGAGCGTCAGCCTCACAGTTCTGAGGACCCGGGTTCAATCCCCGGCCCCGCCTGTGTGGAGTTTGCATGTTCTCCCCGTGCCTGCGTGGGTTTTCTCCGGGCACTCCGGTTTCCTCCCGCATCCCAAAAACATGCGTGAATTGGAGACTCTAAATTGCCCGTAGGCGTGAATGTGAGTGCGAACGGTTGTTTGTTTCTGCGTGCCCTGCGATTGGCTGGCAACACCAGTTCAGGGCGGACCCCGCCTCCTGCCCGATGACAGCTGGGATAGGCTCCAGCACGCCCGCGACCCGAGTGAGGAGAAGCGGCTCAGAAAATGGATGGATGGATGGATGGATGGATGGATGGATGGATACTGGCCTGAGTTAAGGTTTGTATTTAGGGGTTTCAAGTGATTGTTTCAAGCAAGGGTTCGGGCTATGTGGAAGGTTTAGGGTTTCAAATTAAGGTTTCAAGTCAGCGTTAGGGTTTCAAAGTGGTCTTTAAAAATAGTATTGCTAGCCAAGGTTTTGGGTTTAAAGTCAGGGTTTCTCGGTTTTGAGACTAGGGTTCAGGTTTCAAAGTCTGGATGTGGGTTAGAGTGTGTGTTGACCTAGTGGGGACCTAAAAAGTGGCACCATTCTTCCTTCCTTCCTACCTGCGATGCTGACTTCCATTCTTCCTTCTTTCCCTCCTTTCAATTATTCTTTCCTCCCTTCTAACTTTCCATTCATCCTTCCTCCATCCCACCCATCCTTCCATCCTTTCTGTCCCACCTTTCATCATTCTTTCCTCCTCGTTACCTTGCGTCCTTCCCTCTTTGGATCCTCCCTCTCTCCTTCCATGCTTCCTTCCATCCATCCTCCCTCCCTGCTTCTTTCACTTTCCATCCTTCTTTCCTCCCTTTGTCCTTCCTTTCTTACATCCTGGTTTCCTTCCCTCCCTTCCTTCTTCCGTCCTTTCCAAGCTTCCACGCTTTCCTTCCTTCAATCCATCCTCCCTACCTCTCATCCTTCTTCCTTACATAATTCTTCCCTGCTTCCTTCCTTGCATCCCTCCTCCTTCCTTCCCACCCTTTCTTCTTCCAGCCTTCGACCCAACTTCCATCCTTCCTTTCATACATCCTTCCTCCTTTCCTCACGTTTTCCTTCCATGCTCATGTCCTTCCTTCCATCCTCCCTCCCTCCCTTCTTTTATAAAAGTTCATTTAAAAAGTGTCTCGACCTTCTTCTGTTTCCTTCATCCCCCTGGATGAAGTTGCTTTTTGCGTGCGCGTGAGTCTCGTCGCGGCCAACGGAAGGCTCGGCCTCGTGACGCGGCTCGGCGCCGCGCTACTCAATCCCATCATTCAACTGGTTATCGTTAGCTGTTAGCGCTGAGCAAACGAGCGCATATTTGAGCTGAAGAGTTTGTAGCCGCAGGGCAGGGATTGGTTGTGTTGTGTTCTCCTCGCGCTTCTCCTGGGAGGGTGCGAGGCTGGGATAGTTTGATATCATCTAAACAAAACTTTTAGCAAGATTAGATCTTTGCTCCTCGGCCCGTGCGTGTGTTTGTGTCTTTTGTTTTTCGCCTGCAGCTACGCAAAAAGCCGCAGCCTGTAATTATTCTAAACACCACACCAGAAGAAGACCATCCATGCCAAACATGTTTAAAAATGGCATATTTAGTCCCTTAACTAATGTGTACTTTAAAAAAAAAAAAAAAAAGTACTTAATGGTTAAAAATCATGCATTTCTTTCAAAGGCGTGGGCGCAACATTGAGTTTTATCCATGAAAACCGGCCCTGAGGATCAAAATGACTCAAAACCACATGTTTGGACAGCACTGATTTAAATAAACATATGTGGTTCGAGACAAATACTTCCATAAATATTGGAAAATGACACGTTTTACAGACAGTGCGAAAGTGACTTTTGATACTACCTCCAATGCCAACTCAGTCCCCTGATTTGGTCATTTTCTTCCAACTTTTCCAGGCTTTTTTCCTCCCCCAAAAAGTTTGAAAAAGGTACAAAATACCAGCTTTTACAGGTAGCACTTCAGATACAAACTCGGAAAACTGTCATGTCGACTCTGTCTCCTGATTCTACGCTGGTGCTGTCGAACAGAACTACTGCACTACAAGGAAGAAGCCAGGAAAAGTGGGGGAAAAGGCACATCATGTGTGAAATTCAGTGCAAAAGAGGCTTCTGTTACCACCTCCAAAGGCGGAAAATTGTCAAGTCAACTATTTTGCCTGTTTTACATGTCGGTGCCATTCATACAGGACTCAAATTGAACTGAGATGGTGTGTAAAATGTCGTCTTTTAAAGGCAGTGTTAAAGGTCTCGCGAGATGCTACCTCTGAGAGGGTCAGAACTGCCAGGTGGACTTCATACCCCCCATTCCGTGTCGGTGCCGTCTAACACAACAAGAACTGCATGCGGCGTGAAAGGCTTGCGATACGACCTAGGAAGGCGGAAAATTGGCGACAATTGGACACCCGTGAGCAGTTTCTTTGTCCCGTCACATTCGGCTCGAATCTGAAGCTTTTCCGCCTCATTTAACAGAGTGACGGCGACGCGCGGGGGGGGGGGGTGTCGGGTTCGAGTGCAGCCATCCGTCTTTGCCACCGACCTCTCGTTTTCGTTACACTTTCAGCCCGATTGGTCATCAGTCGATGGAAGGTAGGGAGGGAGGACAGACAAAGAAATGACGATGTATGTAAGGGCCAAAAGTAGCTATAGTTGTTTGAAGTAACTTATTTAAATAAGGGAGGAAGGCTGGTAGGAAGCAAGGAAGAACAGAAGGAAAGAATAGAAGGGAAGTGTGGAAGAAAGGAAACAGGGATGGTATGAAAGGAAGGAAAGAAGGATGAAAGAACCACTCCACGACCAGTAACCACAAATGAACTCCGTCCATCTTCCTTTATCAGTTTGCTACACCAGCGCCAGTTACGGCGCATTTGTTGTCAATTCCTTCCTAAGCTGCGGGCGGCAAAAGCGTAGCCTGGCTAAGCTAAGATGCCCCACAACCAAAGCCCCCCCCGCCCCCCCCCCCCCCCCCCCCCCCCCCCCCACCGTTCACCCTTAAGAAGATGAAAGTCAGGCCTGGTTTAATTGCGGCTGCAGGGTTTGTTTTTATGGAGCCGCTCGGGAAGTACCACAGGCTTTCCATCAGACATCTTCAAGGATGGCCGAAATGTACGTGTGTGTGTGTGTGTGTGTGTGTGTGTGTGTGTGTGTGTGTGAATTCAAGTGGTTGGTAATCACAGTCCTGGCTTTAACCTCCTTTTCGCCGCAGGGCAAAACAAGGCAGGGTTGGGTCCAGCCAACAGGTGTTGCGCCCGACTGCCGTCCCCTCATTTCAACCTGTTGTTGTTGTTTGGAGGCCTCGCTTGTAAATGATCATCGTACTTTTATATACAAGCCTTTTTGACGCAGAAATCCTGCTTTAAAAAACAAAAAAAACAAAAAAAAAAGGGCTTCTAATACAACCTCTGAAGCTGGAAAATTGCCGGGTTCAGTCCCCCCCCCCCTCAATTCCGTATCAGCGATTTTTATCATGGACAGCAACACAAGAAAGAGCCAAGATGTGAAAGAAGATTCCACAAATACTTCTCAAGACGGAACATTGCAGTTGCCCATTCCAGATCGGTGCCGAGAAATGAGAAAAAGACAGCGAATGCCGACTTACAGGCAGGCACCTTACGTGACCTATGATACTCCCGCCGAGTGCGAAACAAATTCACGATGGACTCCACTCTGCTTCATGTGTTCTCTTGTGTGTTCTCTTTCTTGGTCTCAGTACTCCACAGAACTGAAGAAGCTTTACTGCCAGATCGCCAAGACGTGTCCCATCCAGATCAAAGTTCTTACCACCCCTCCGCAGGGCGCCGTCATCCGCGCCATGCCCGTCTACAAGAAGGCGGAACACGTCACAGAGGTGGTAAAGCGCTGCCCCAACCACGAGCTCAGCCGCGAGTTCAACGACGGTCGGTTGATTGATGGATTGATTTATCGGATTGACTGATGGATTTCTCACCGTGTATTGACCACCATTGTATTCCGCACCAGGTCAGATCGCACCTCCGAGTCACCTGATCCGCGTGGAGGGTAACAGCCACGCCCAGTACGTGGAGGATTCCATCACTGGGAGGCAGAGCGTGCTGGTACCCTACGAGCCGCCTCAGGTGAGAATCGAGAACTCGGTATGATGGGTTTGTGAAAGGGGCTTCTGATACTAAGCTCTGAAAACGGAAAATATCCAGCTCGAGTTTGTCACAGTATTCAGTCCGTGTGCTCGTTACATAGACTTCTGGGAAAAAAGAGGAGGTTCTGAAGAATGTAGTATCTGGGTTACTAGGTTGACTTAGTCCCACCCCCGTTCCGTCTCGGTACTGCTTGAGAAAGGTGAAAAATGCTGTTTGAATAATGATGATGGGAGCTCTTGAGACAACATCCAAAGTTCTGGAAATTTCTGAGTTGACTTTTTACCGGTAGTGTAAAGGGCTACCTCGGAATGGGAAACATTTCGAAGCGGACTTTTTTCCCTCCAGTCCATCTTGGTGTTCTTTATACAGAAACAGAGCACACACAGTGTAAAACGGGCTTCAAAGATGGAATATTTCAGTCAGTTTTGAACCCAGGACCAGGCAGATGTGCTAACCAGGTGTCCACCGTGCCGCCGCAATTTTAACAGACACATAAAAATGGTGGATAAATATTTCATCTTCTATCCGAAGTGAATTGCTACTAATACTACCGCCAAAGGTTGGAAAATGTCATAGTCGGCAAAGAAATAACGACCTCGCTTCCTGTTTCCCTTCAGGTGGGCACGGAGTTCACCACCATCTTGTACAACTTCATGTGCAACTCCAGCTGCGTGGGCGGCATGAACCGGCGTCCCATCCTCATCATCGTCACCCTGGAGACCAGAGAGTACGTGGCGCACTGCAACAAAACTGGGTTTTAAAAAAAACAAATGTTTAAATCGGAAAAAAGGGCCTGAAATAGGGAATAAATTACTTAATTTAAGCAAAATAATCTGCTGATAGAACAGGAAAGTTGGACAAGTAGACATAGTGAGCTTAAGAAACCCTCATGGTGTTCTAAAACTGGAGTATGTGTGATTCTGTTTTTGTGTGTGTGCGTGTATAGCGGTCAGGTTCTGGGCCGCCGCTGTTTCGAGGCTCGCATCTGCGCCTGTCCGGGTCGCGACCGCAAGGCGGACGAGGACAGCATCCGCAAGCAGCACATCACGGACGCCACAAAGAGCAGTGAGGGTACGAAGCGCCGTAAGTAGAGCTTGGGGGGGCTCGGTGACGGGCTCTGCGGCTTTTTACCCCCTCGTCCTGTCCCGCACTAACGCCGCGTACGTGGAAAGCGGGGTGTCAAATCAGCCCGGCAGGTCGTAAAAGTTGCCATCCGGCATTTACAGGCCGCGTGGCAGCGGCTTACGCTATTACCTCTAAAGACGGAGAAGCGCCAGGTGGACTTTGGCAGCAGAAAGGGAGGGAAGTCTTCTTGTTCCCTGCTTAAGCTTCTGCACCCGCGATAAGCAGAAGTATATGGATGGATGGACTTTGTCACCCACATCAGTGAGACTGATTAAGTTTGAAAATGTCCGTTTTTATCTCAATGCCAGCCATTTTCGAAGCAGCGTTCCAGTTGTTTTAGAGCATTTTTGACTGATGTTTGGAGATCCACTGAATACTGTCTGCTGTGACAATACAAGCACCGAAAACCATACGAGACGGTAGACTCTCGTCTTTCACCAGAAAAAAAAAAAAAGTCTGTTTCTCGCTTTTTCTGTTCTTTAGTAATCGGCAGTAGAACAGGTTTGTTTCACCAAAAACACCGGTTTCTGACCAAAACACGTATACATACTCTGTTCGAGTGTGAGCAACTTGTCCGACTTCCAGCCTGTGGACATTTCTCTCAAAGCCGAGTTTCACTGCCTAAAGTTTACCTTCAACTCAAAAGCTGTGCTGATCTCCAATCCAAAGCGATGCAACACCGCCATCTACAGGCATGTGTTGGTCGTTACAGCGGTTTACAAATCTGAGTTTCACAGACAAGCTGGGCGAGACCCTCTTCCACACCATACCCGCTTCAAAATGTACTTGACGAACATTTTCGTCAATGGCAGTAAACTTTGGGATTTAGTTGACGAATAGCAGCAGTGAATAATTTAAGAGGTAGTGCGAAGGGGGCTTCTGATACTATTAATAGCGCATACACGGAATGGGGGTCTGAAGTATGACTAGGTAGTATGACTCACCCCTTTTATACGATTTTTCAGACTTTTAAGTTTAAGACACATCATAAGTAGAGCTTGGGGCCTAGTGACGACAGTCTATCCAACTTTTACCTCCCTTCCGCCTCCCTTTGTTTCCCGCTCTGCCATAGTAGACCTGAAACGTCACCGCTTCTCGCTCTTACCCGCCTTCTCCTCTTCCCTCTTTTGTAGCCTTCCGCCAGGTGTCTCACGGCATCCAGATGTCGGCCATCAAGAAGAGAAGATCCACAGACGAGGAGGTGTTCTGTTTGCCCGTGAGTCTCTCCTCCTCCTCCGTTCCGACCGCTTCGCTCCCCCCTTGCCTCCCCATCACTTGACCGCCTTCTCGTTTCAGATTAAAGGACGCGAAATCTACGAGATTCTGGTGAAGATCAAAGAGTCTCTGGAGCTGATGCAGTTTTTGCCGCAGCACACGATCGAGTCGTACAGGCAGCAACAACAGAATCTCCTGCAGAAACAGTGAGTACGCTTTTTAAGCCTTCTGGGCCACCGTAGTGCTCAGTTCTCAGCAACGCGGACGTGAGCGCATGCGTATGAAACAGGCGATTTTTTTATCTTAGACAGCAGACTCCGCCCGGCCGGCCTTTTTGACCCTGCAGAACCACTGTCGTCGTTGCTGACTTTTACAGGCGCTGCAGTGGAAAAATTAGCAAATAAGAACATTTTTAGATTGAAAAATGAAAAATATACACAGCTGTACACTGACTTTCAAGTGTGGCAACTTACTTAGCCGTCGCTCAGTCGATTTTTTTTGTGTGTGTGTGTGTGTTGCGAGCCAAAATTTCAAGGGCAAGCTTCACATACGTTGCCACTAGATGGCAGCAAACAACGCCAAAAGATGTGCCCGGCATTCCATTATTTGAGATACGACTAAATTAAGTCTACGAGCTCAGTCATGGGACGAATGAAACTCGAAAGTCAAGGTAACATTTTATTCTTCTGAAGAAGAAAAAAACGTTTTTTTTCTGACATTTGTTTTTGGGGGGAGAAAATATATATTTTTATTTTTCCAACCAAAATATTTTTTCCCCCATTCTTCCGAGAGAGAAATAAAATTGACAAAAACACTTCCCGACAAAAAAATCTGTATGTTTGGACAAAATTGATATATCTTTTTGATTTTATTTATTTCAAGACTAAAAATTTATTTTTTCCTCAGAAATTATTTTCCCCCCAAAAAGTAGAATTTTTCAGCAGAAAGAAATGCATTTTTCTATATGTCACAGTCATAGTTCATTGACAAAAGTTGCATTTATCTAACAAAATTGTTCTGAGAAAAGACAAAATGTTCTATTTTTGTGGGACAATTCCTATTTTATTCATTCTGTCGGAACAAATTATAGTCTTAATAAAATAAAGTTGTATTCCCCCCGGCCCCCTCCAGATATATTTTTGATTTTTACAAGAAATAAATGTTACAATTTTTTTTACATGAAACATTCTAGAACAGTGGACAGTATAAATGTGGGCAATATAACATACCAGTTTTCCTTCTTTTTCATTTCCGCCAACTTTATTACTCTCGTTGTTTGCATGTTGCCCTCTCGCGGCCAAGTGCAGCAGTGCACGTTTACTTCCTGGTCTTTGGGACTTTTTGCTTTTGACTTCTACTTTGACATTGTGCTTTTGTGTGTGTGTGTGGTTCCTCGTTGCAGTGTGATCAAAACACGGCTCGGCAGTCAGCTGCTGGATCCCGCCGGGGACGCCAGATGGCGCTGCACCTCCTCCTGAGCCTTCCTCATTCCTCTTCCTCCTCTTTCGCCCTCTTTCCTTCCCCCCAGACTTTTTCTGCCTTTGATGGGACTCTTTTGAACAGTTTGCATGTGTTTTGCGTGGATGTTGCTTTATTGCCAGAGCTGGACTCATTCATGTTATTGTATTGGGGGTGGGCCGCTGGGTCTTCTTATTTTTATTATTATTATTATTTGTTATGACAAAATGCTGGTCATGTTTTGTAAAGTCACTGCAGGACAGTTTGGGGAAACAAGCAAATGTTGTTTTTCTTCTGTTTGAAACAGATTCTCTCTTGTGGCTAATGCTAATAAAATTGCTTTTTTGTTTGGGTTATTATAATGTGTTGTTGTTGCTTTTTTTTTTTTTTTTTAACATTCTGATGCCGACTAGTGTCATTTACAAAATACATGCTGTACACATTGAAACATGAAAAACAGGGTCTCAAGATTTCAATATATGTTTAAAAATATATTTTAAATCAAAAAATAACAACAAAGAAATTATAATAACAAAAGGCTCAAACTATTATTTTAAATTAATTGTGAATGCAAATATATTAGTCACTGATGGTGTAGTGCACTGCTATCAAACTGGTGGGCCCGGGGTCCAGATCTGGCCCGCCACAACATTTTATGTGGCCCGCGAAAGCAAATCAAAATTGGTAATTGTGTTATATTGTAAGAACGTTGAGATATCGCAAGCATTTTTTGTTACCAACCCGCCTTTGAAAATAAATGTACTAGATGAAAAATGTTTTATAGGCTTCCGATTTTAAAAGTAGTTCATTCATCAGTTTGTGGTGTAATCATATGAGGTGGTAATTCCTTTACATGGGTTCAGTTGTAGCGGCCTTCAGAGGGAAGCCATAACTACGATGTGGCCCGTGACCAAATTGAGTTTGACACCCCTGTTGTAGTGGTACACTCGCCTGACTTTGGTGCGGGCAGCGTGGGTTCAGTTCCCACTCAGTGACGGTGCGAATGGTTGTCCGTGTCTATATGTGCCCTGCAACTGACTGGCGACCAGTTCAGGGGTTAGTCCGCCTTTCGCCCGAAGTCAGATGGGATAGGCTCCAGCGCCCTGCGACCCTAACCAGGATAAGTAGTGTTGAAAATGGATGGATGCAAATATATTAAAACACATTTTTTTACCAATTCAAAAACAACCAACATGTCATGAAAGATTAAAAATAAATAATGAAATAAAAATAATACAGTGTATCCCCGCATACTCACGGTTCGGCACCCGTGGATTCGACTATTCACAGATGTTTTTTTTAATTTACTAAAAAAAAAATGTCATTTTGAAATACTTTTTGAAAGGTTAAAAAAAGTAATCAATAGGCAAAGTTTTTCATCTATTAAAAAAGGAACCACCATTTTTACTTCATTGAATTTAACGTGTTTTAATGTATATTTTAAAGTATATTTTTTAAAGTGATAAACAATTATTTCAAAAAGGAAACAACAATATTCATTGAAAAAGACAGCCAAAATGTAAATTATTTTATATTTAAAATAAATGTAAACAAATCTTCAAAAATAAAACTTATTAAAACAAGGCAACAAAAACTTAAAAGGTCAATTTACATTTTTGTATTTATTTAAGCATAAACATACAAAGTAAATAAAACAATTGTAATATTTTCTATTTATTTTGAAAAAGGACAAACAAAATCATTTTTACATGTAAAATTAATTGAAAAGAATAACCAAAAGAAAACCAATCTGTCACAACTCAATATGATTTCCAGGGTGTCTGTGTATCCTCAAATTATGATTTCAAATATTAAACTTGACACTCAAAACGAACTGGATATTTTTGAACGCTGATCTTATGTGAGTGATGACGGCATCCGTGCCCTTTTGCCCCGCAGGACGTCGATGGCGCCTCAACCGGCGTACGGCTCCAACTCTCCTCCTCACAGCAAAGTCAACAAGCTCCCGTCGGTCAGTCAGCTCATCAACCCGCAGCAGCGCAACACGCTCACCCCGTCCGGCATGTCCGCCGGCCTCACCGACAGTAAGCGCCGCTCGCTTCCACTTCCTGTCCCGCGTTCAAACTCTTCCATCTAAGGCTGGGCGATATGGCCTTAAAATAAAGTCAGCCATCCTATTTCCAATTTTAATCTGAATTTTTAAAATTATTTTCAATTTTTCCACTTCAATAAAAAGAAAAGGCAATTTACATTATTCAATTCAGGTTCCCCCCCCCCCCTCCCCTCCCCTCTCTGAGATTTGCTTCCTTTCTCCTGGAACCAAACCTAGATGTATAAATTTTCTTGTCAACTTCCACAAAAAAATAGAAATAAATATTTTCTTTTCTATACAGTGGTGCCTTGAGATACAAGTTGAATTCATTCCGTGACTGTTTTGAGTTGAATTCAACTCAAAACAGTCAAATCATCTTTCCCCATCGAAATAAGTGTTAACTCATTCACTGCCAGCCTTCCCAGTTAACATGTATATTTGATTTCTAAAGCCGTCAATGGCAGTGAATGTGTCAATGCCATTAATCCGCTGTAGCGCCCCAAAAACCAACCCCAAATTTTTTTTATGCATTTTTAATAAGAAAAGGTACTTTACAGTATTTTACGGAAAACAACAACAACAAGAGTATCAACATAATTAAATAGAATGTAAAAAAATTCAGCGTTTTTTGCATCATGATTTTGTGCTTTAATTCAATGTGGGATCACGCGTTTGCCACCAGGGGACAGTAAAACACAACCATGAATATAATACATTTAAGAGTCGATGGTGTAACATGTAGAACCATTGCAATTATGCTGCAGTAATATTGTTTGCTTGTCGGGTTAAAACTACCACACCGTCGATGCTAGTTTTGTTTGCCCGTCTATAGTATTTTACATTGTGTGTTAGCATCAAGCTAGACAAAGTTGTGTGATTTGGATAAATACACAAAGTGTAATACTAGTCTTTATGAATTGTTCACTATCTGTTAAAGTGCTGCTTTGTGTGAAGTTTACTGCCACTATCTATTGCTCCTATCTCCACATGCTTGCTCACAACTCAAGACAATCGGCCAAGCGACGGCTCGTATCTTGAAAAACTTGCGAGTCGGGTCACTCGGAAGTCTAGGTACCACTGTAATGTGAAAATAAAAGTGCTTCTTCTTGGAGGAAATACTCCTTTAAACTCAATCTGCACCATATTTTTCGTAAACAATTTTAAAATGTTTCACAATTTACCATCAATACATTAACACCAAATATTCCCTTTAGGATTAATATGTAATAACAAAATTGACAGTGAACGTAACATGAATAAAAGGCGTTGCTTCCTCAACATTAAATCTGATCCCGAAAATCCTCCAATACGGATGGAGAGCAACTTCTTAGCCTTTTATGTCATTCGTGGGAAATTTATTTCACATGGCTTCCACCATCGAAATGGATCAACATGTGGCTAAATCACTGCTTTTTCACGGTATAAATGGGCATCATGTCTTTGACAAGCGCAGCGCCTTTGACGCCGCCATTGCCTTCCGTTGTGCTCGTCATGCGCAAAATAACGTGAAAATTATTCCGCTAATGTCTGTTTCTCTTATGGAAGTTGTCAAGCTGCCTTCCGTGTTCTGCAGACAGACAAAATTTCTCCCAGTCTGATGCGTGTCCCCGTTTCAAATGTTGAAATATTTTGGTCGCGTTAATGGTTGGGGTTTTTTTTGCCCGTCTTGACGCTGCTAACCCGAACCAATTCTTAATTACCAAAATGTTATACCTTATAGATTAAATTTGTATTCTAGCACAAGCAACATTTCTTAATTGTGGTGATTTTTGAAATCGTCAGTTTGTGCTAGTGTGTTATTTAGGCTAGTATGCTAGCTAATACTATTCGTGAGCCTCATGTGAAGGTGGTTGGTTTGTTTTGAATAATTTAAGTACAGAATAGAGTTATTTATGTAACATGGGTTCATGATTGTGGACATGCTAGATGCCTGGTGTTGACACTTTCGCATCCTCTGCGTTTTAATTGCTTTGCCGTCACCTTGTGGCATCTATATGTAATTACAAACCCATTTTTGCCATTTATGGCAGGGCTCTGTCCCTGTCCTTGATAAACAGCGGGGATTCACTGTATATTCATCGCCCAGCCCTACTTCCTCCCAATTCAAATCGGATGTAACGATAAGAAAGTTAAGCGAGCTTTGGTCTCAAATCTTCCGGCTGACCGACCGCCGCTGATTTTGTCTCTGCAGTGACTCCCATGATGGGCACTCACATCCCCATGAGCGCTGACATGAGTTCACTGAGCCCCACTCACACCCTGCAGCCCCAGCTGCCCCTGGTGCCCTCCTCGCACTGTACGCCCCCTCCTCCGTACCCCATGGACAGCAGCATCTCCAGGTACCCCGCAAAAAATACCATCCAAAATAAATTCAAAGCTTTGATCCCGAGGAAATTAAAACCTAGCTAGCTTTGATGTCACCTAAATACAGGGGAACCTCGACGGTCTTTAGCGTTAACCACTTTGAAGAGGAAAAACAAAAACAACTGTTATAACAAATTAACAAAATACATTTTTGTCAGAAAAGTACTTTCTTGTTAAATTTTGGCTTGAATCCCATGAGTTTACAACCCCCGCCCAAAAAAAGAGGTGGCATTCTTGAAAGATTGGTTTTGAAGAAATTCAAATTTTTCTTGGGGAAAAAATAAATCTGAAAAAAAATACAGCCTCATAATTACTTATTTCACCCCAAAAATACATTGTAAAAAAAATTTTCCCCCTCAAAAACTATTTTACTGCTAAGAAAATGACTTATTTTCCATTTTATTGTTAACATTAACTTTGTGACTTATTTTTAAAAAAATAAAATAAAATACAACTTTTAAATTAATTTTTAAAAATTCTTTGGAGGTCCAATATTTTGGCTAGTTAGGCCTCCGTAGTGACTCTCTAACATTGACGTAGTATAAAAGTGTCAATTTCATTTTTAAAAAACACCTTGGTTTTGTCATACGAGAGTCCAGAAAAAGCCCTTCTGACACCTACTTCTGTTTGACCCAGTTTTGTATCTGCTTTGTCCACATTTGGCTAAGACCGGACGCTTTTGTCTGATTGGTTGACCCACTTGTGAGCGCACATGCGTTTATGTTGACAGCACTTGCTTTGGAGCGAAAAGGGAAGGCGGAGATCTATGTTAGTGACATCGATAAGCTAGAGAAATTCGAACGACCTGATTTCAGGCCTCTCGGCAGAAAAAGTCTGCAATTCAGGAATGTGAAGATGATTTTAATTCATATTTCACATTTACTAAGCCCCTCCTGGAGTTGTCATCTTATCGTGGTGGAGGGGTTTGTGTGTCCCAATGATCCTAGGAGCTACGTTGTCTGGGGCTTTATGCCCCTGGCAGGGTCACCCATGGCAAACAGGTCCTAGGTGAGGGACCAGACAAAGCACAGCTTCAAAAACCCCTATGATGACAAACAATTCAGCAAGGCGTTTTCCCTAGCCTGGACGCGGGTCACCGGGGCCCCCCTCTGGAGCCAGGCCTGTAGGTGGGGCTCAAAGGCGAGCGCCTGGTGGCCGGGCCTGCACCCATGGGGTCCGGCCGGGAATAGCCCGAAAGGCTAACGTGGGTCCCCCTTCCATGGGCTCACAACCGGTGGGAGGTGCCAAAGGGGTCTGGTGCAGTGTGAGCTGGGCGGTGGCCAAAGGCAGGGACCTTGGCGATCCGATCCCTGGCAACAGAAGCTGGCTCTAGGGACCTGGAATGTCACCTCTCTGGCAGGGAAGGAGCCCGAGCTGGTGTGTGAGGCTGAGAAGTTCCAACTAGATATAGTCGGGCTCGCCTCCACACACAGCTTGGGCTCTGGTACCAGTCCTCTTGAGAGGGGTTGGACTCTCTTCCGCGCCCATGGGGAGACGCGCCGACAGGTATGGGTATACTTACTCCCTCGACTCGGCACCTGTATGTTGGGGTTCACCCTGGTGGACGAGAGAGAGTAGCCTCCCTCCGCCTTCGGGTGGGGGGACGGGTCGTGAATGTTGTTTGTGCCTATGCACCAAACAGCAGTTCAGAGTACCCACCCTTTTTGGGGTCATTGGAAGGGGTGCTGGAGAGCGCTCCCGCTGGGGACTCCATCATTCTGCTGGGGGACTTCAATGCTCACGTGGGCAATGAGACCTGGAAGGGCGTGATTGGGAGGAACGGCCCTCCCGATCAGAATCCGAGCAGTGTTCTGTTATTGGACTTCTGTGCTCTTCACGGCTTGTCCATAACGAACACCATGTTCAATCATAAGGGTGTCCACGCGTGCACTTGGCACCAGGACACCCTAGGTCGCATTTCGACGATCGACTTTGTGGTTGTGTCATTGGACTTGCGGCCGCGTGTCTTGGACACTCGGGTGAAGAGAAGGGGCGTAGCTGTCAACTGATCACCACCTGGTGGTGAGTTGGCTCCGATGGTGGGGGAAGATGCCGGTCCGACCTGGCAGGCCCAAACGTATTGTGAGGGTCTGCTGGGAACGTCTGGCAGAATCTCCTGTCAGAAGGAGTTTCAACTGCCACCTCCGGCAGAACTTCACCCACGTCTCGGGGGAGGCGGGGGACATTGAGTCTGAGTGGACCATGTTCCGCGCCTCTATTGCCGAGGCGGCTGACCGGAGCTGTGGCCGTAAGGTGGTTGGTGTCAGTCGTGGCGGCAATCCCCGAACCCGTTGGTGGACACCAACGGTGAGGGATGCCGTCAAGCTGAAGAAGGAGTCCTATCGGGCCTTTTTGGCCTGTGTTACTCCTGAGGAAGTTGATGGGTACCAGCTGGCCAAGCGGAATGCAGCTTTGGTGGTCACTGAAACTTCGATGAGGCCATGGAGAAAAACTTCCCGACGGCTTCGAGGAAATTCAGGTCCACCATCCGGCGTCTCAGTAGGGGAAAGCAGTGCACCACCAACACTGTGTATAGTGGGGATGGTGCGCTGCTGACCTCGACTCGGGATGTTGTGAGTCGGTGGGGAGAATACTTTGAAGACCTTCTCAACTCTACCGACACGCCTTCCTCTGGATGTTGTGGGGCTGTCCTGGTTGAAATGCCTCTGCAACATCGCGTGGGCATCGGGGACAGTGCCTCTGGATTGGCAGACTGGGGTGGTGGTCCCCCTTATTAAGAAGGGGGACCGGAGAGTGTGTTCCAACTACAGGGGGATCACACTCCTCAGCCTCCCTGGTAAGGTCTATTCCGGGGTGCTGGAGAGGAGGGTCCGTCGGGAAGTCGAATCTCAGATTCAGGAGGAGCAGTGTGGTTTTCGTCCTGGCCAGTTCTACACCCTCGGCAGGGTACTCGAGGGAGCATGGGAGTTAGCCCAACCAGTCCACATGTGTTTTGTGGACTTGGAGAAGGCGTTCAACCGTGTCCCTAGGGCAGTCCTGTGGGGGTGTTTCGGGAGTATGGGGTACCGAACCCCCTGATACGGGCTGTTCGGTCCCTGTACAACCGGTGTCAGAGCTTGGTCAGCATTGCCGGCAGTAAGTCGGACTCGTTTCCGGTGACGGTTGGACTCCGCCAAGGCTGCATTTTGTCACCGATTCTGTTCATAACTTTTATGGACACAATTTCTAGGCGCAGCCGAGGCGTAGAGGGGGTCCGGTTTGGTGGCCTCAGAATTGCATTTATTCTTTTGATGTGGTTCTGTTGGCTTCATCAAGCCGTGATCTCCAAATCTCACTGGAGCAGTTTGCAGCAGAGTGTGAAGCGGGTGGGATGAGAATCCGCACCTCCAAATCTGAGACCATGGTCCACAGTCGGAAAAGGGTAGCATGCCCTCTCCAGCTCGGGGATGAGATCCTGCCCCAAGTGGAGGAGTTCAAGTATCTTGTTCACGAGTGAGGGAAGAATGGAACGGGAGATCGACAGGCGGATCGGTGCAGCGTCTGCAGTGATGCGTACTTTGTATCGGTCCGTTGTGGTAAAGAAGGAGCTAAGCCGAAAGGCGAAGCTCTCGATTTACCGGTCTATCTACGTTCCTACCATCACCTATGGTCACGAGCTGTGGGTCGAGATCCCGGATACAAGCGGGCGAAATGAGTTTCCTCCGCAGGGTGTCCGGGCTCTTCCTTAGAGATAGGGTGAGAAGCTCGGTCATCCGGGAGGATCTCAGAGTAGAGTCGCTGCTCCTCCGCATCGAGAGGACCCAGATGAAGTGGCTGGGTCGTCTGATTCGGATGCCTCCCAGACGTCTCCCTGGTGAGGTGTTCCCGGCACGTCCCACCGGGAGGAGACCCCAGGGACGAACCACGACACGCTGGAGAGACTACGTCACTCGGCTGGCCTGGGAACGCCTTGGGTTCCCCCCGGAAGAGCTGGGTGAAGTGGCTGGGGTGAGGGAAGTCTGGGCATCCATGCTAAAGCAACTGCCCCCGCGGCCCGACCTTGGATAAGCGGTAGAAAATAGATGGATGGACATTTACTGAGGCACCATAGAGACAATATTACATCCCATATACTCGAAAAATTTGGTTTGGCAAAATATGTCCCCTTTAACAGTATTCTTATTAGAAGATTTTTTTTTTCCTGGGGAAAGTCAGGGGTGGGGGTTAAGATCCAAAATTGCTCCTAAAATATATTTAAAACATCTTTAACCCCTGCCATTACACCCCCCCCCCCCACCCACCCCCCATAATTCTCGTATTACATTTTTCTTGGAAAACATGATTTTCTCTTTGATCACACAAAATTCCAACTTCCTTTCTCATAAAAATCTGAATCACAATATTACCTTTTTCACTTGCACACAAAACGGCATCTTTGACAACAGGGCAAGTACAGTGGACCACCGGAATCCGCGAGGGCTATGGACCTGGGCCGCCCGCGAATAGCTGTACTGTACTGCAAAAATTAAACACTTGACACCATTATAACTGCCATCATTTTTTTGTTTTTGTTTCTGAATAAGTGGGAAAAATACCACCAATAAGCAGTTTCAGTTTTTATATGACTGCGAATACTTTTATATTGTTTGTTTGTGTTGCATTGTTTGTGTTCAAATACTTGTTGCTTAAAGGGTTGTAACTTGTAACACAGCAACATAGATGCTATGTAGCGCTAGCGTTAGGGTGTCCATGGAGTTTCCCAGATTTGTTGACATTAGCATTTTGCTACCGGACTAAAGGCTCAACTATATGGATTTATAAAATACACATCTAATTGTCTTTTTTTAAGTTTAGTTTGACAGTAAAGTTCCAAATGGATTGGCAACAAACAGTTTTATGAAGATTTTTCACTACTCGTATCTGCCAAACGACTGCCTGTCAGGAAGTGAATTGTTCTCCGCCACCATACAGCGTTCGTATCTTAAATTTGAGCTAGCAAGTCAAAGCAAAAAATCGTCTAGGCAGCCTATATCTCAAAAATTGCGTAAGGCACCACTGTATGTTCACAATAAGCTGACTATCACCCAAAAAGTATTTTTGTAATATTATATTTCTTGAAAAAAAACCTGGCAAAATTTGCTCAACTTTCATTTCAAAAAATGTGACATTAATAAATTAATATTCCACATTCAAAATCTTTTCTAATGTCCGACTTTCCCTGAGAAAAAAAATAAAAAAACAACATACAACTTGTCCATGTAATATTACAACTTTTTCACAATATTGAAAGATAGACTTCCCCTGAAGAAATACCTTTTTCTATAAAAGACATTCTTGTAATCACTTTTTCCTGATAAATGACATTCATATTGAAACAAAATTCTAATACCACAACTTTCTTAAAGGTCCCATAGTTTACCAAACAAACTTTTTCTAGTATATGGGAAGTTATATTGGCTCTATGATGCCTCAGTAAATATGTGAAATATGAATTAAAATCGTCCACGCATTCCTGAGTTCCAGATGTTTTTCTGCCGAGAGGCCAAGAATCAGGTCATTTGAGTTCCTCTAGCTTATCTACGTAACTCGCGAATATCTCCGCCTACCTCTCCGCTCCCGAGCCAGCGCTGTCAACGTAAACACGTGTGTTCTCACAAGTGGGTGTTGTACAAGGAGGCAACCAATCAGAGGAAAGGGGGCGGTTTTAGCCAAATACAGACAAAGAGGATACAAAACTGGGTCAAACAGAAGTAGCTGTCAGAAGGGCCTTTTCTGGACACTTGTGTGACAAAAGCAAGGTGTTTTTTTTTTTTTTTTTTTAATGAAATGGACACTTTTATACTAAGTCCATGTTAGAGAATCACTCTATGGAGCAAAAATATGGGACCTTTAAAAAAATGTAAATTCAAAAATACATTTTGGGGGAAAAAGTTTTCCAAAAAAAAACGTTTGAAAAAAAAGGTCCTTCTAATGACCCTTTTTTCTTGTAGTTTAGTTTTCCTTACTTGTAGAATACGAAGTATTTTTTCAGTTATGGTAATTCTGCTCAAAATTCAACTAATGCGCATTCCACCCCCCACCCCCCTGCAGCTTCCTCATTCGTCTGGGCTGCGCAGGCTGCTTGGATTACTTCACAGCACACGGTCTAAGCAACATCTACCAGATTGAGAACTATAACATGGAGGTGAGCCCTCAGCCGTCAATCACAGCCGAGTGGAGCGCCGCTACGCCTGCGTCCACTAACGCTCCCCTGTGTCATGACCACTAGGACCTGTCGCGGCTCAAGATCCCCATCGAGTACCAGCATGCCATCTGGAAGGGCATCCTGGAGCACCGGCAGGCCATGGACTTCTCCCCCCCGCCCCACATCGTACGCACCACCAGCGGGGCGTCTGCCGTCAGTTCGTCCGAGGCGCGCGGCGAGCGCGTCATCGACGCGGTGCGCTTCACCCTGCGCCAGACCATCTCCTTCCCGCAGCGTGACGACTGGTCCGACTTCTCCTTCGACCTGGATTCGCGCCGCAACAAGCAGCAGCAGCGCATCAAGGAAGAGGGAGAGTAGGACTGGACAAATTACGGAAAAAACAAAAACAAAAAAACGCCCGGAACATTCCCCAATTTTTTGTTTTTTGAGAGACGTGCACTTATTCTTCTTCTGCACGGTTCAGATTTCTTGAGAGCACTTAAGAAATGTTAAAAGTGTTAAAAAAATTGCATTTCCAAGTCCTGATTGTACATTTCAAGTACGCACTCTTATCCCTATATTTAGCATCATTTCAATTTCAAGTGTTACCCACTTTTATGTTGTATTTGGTTGAGGATTATGTGAAATTACTGTATGTACATGTTGTATAGTTTTGTTTTGTTTTTGTCATCAGGAAATAAAAGAACGTTAAAAGTCAGAAATCAAAAGAAAGAAAACATTTTTGTACAATTTTTACTGTAAATAGGTCGAGGCTATTTTGATATAAATCCAAAATAAATATCCACCCTTCTTGACTACTCCAGTGTCTTATTTGAAATATACTTTTTGTCTTAATATAAATTCAAAATAAATATCCATGAATACTCCACTGTGTCTTACTCATTTTTTACAATTATATATGACAAGGCTGAGTAGTCTTACAATATTTTGTTTTAGCTTGACTAATTATTTTTACAACTGTATGGCAGAGCAAATGTACTTTTAGTTGGATTATACTAATTTTTACATATATGACAGGGGTGAGTGGTTTTACATTAACAAACGTATGACATGGACCACTCAGGTGTACACTACTTCATTTTATTTGTAGTTGTACTTAAGTTCCATTATACTTTACAATTATATGACTGGATGAGTAGTTTCACTTTAATTTTATTTTACACATTTCTACAACTGTATAACAGGGTGAATAGTTTTACTTAATTTTACTTTTTTGTGGTTGATGTGAGTAGTTTCACTTTATTTTAGTTTGATTATATTTATTCTTACAATGATATGACACAGTGAGCATTTTACCTATCCATTTGTTTTATATTTTAATTATTTGACAGTGTGCTAAGTTATAGTTTAACTATTACACAGTGGATAATATTCCATTTTCCGCTTCTCCTCCTCACTAGGGTCACAGGCGTGCTTGGAGCCTATGCTAGCTAACTTCGGGCGAGAGGCAGGGTACACCCTGAACCGGTCGCCACCCAATTGCAGGGCACATAGAAACAAACAACCGTTCACACTCACATTTACACTTACGGACAATTTAGAGTCTTCAATTAACCAACCACGCATGTTTTCTTGGAACGTGGGAGGAAACCGTATTACCCGGAAAAAACCCACACAAGCACTGGGAGAACATGCAAACTCCACTCAGACGAGGCCAGATTTGAACCCGGGTCCTCAGAACTGTGAGGCAGATGTGCTAACCAGTTGTTTGCCGTGTCGCCCAGTGGATAACTAAACAAACTAAATCTTGGCACAGTTGTTATGCAGGCAATTAGATGGTGCAAGTGTATCTCACATATAATTAGAGGTCAACACAGCAGAAAGATGTTTATATAAATAAATAAATAATAATTAAAAAAAAAGGAGATGATGCAGTGTTGTTTATTTATCATCACTTAAGTGTGTGTGTGTGTGTGTGTGTGGTGGGTGGGCTGAAAGGGCCCAAAAGCCATCATTCCTCCATTTTTGTCAAAGCTATTTACACAGTTAAAATAGAAAGAGCGGTGCAGGCTTAACAAAATAATAAGTCCGGGATGATACAATACAAATAGGTCTACTCTACCTCGGCCACCTCCACCTCCATGGTCTGAATGGCGTCGGGCGCCTCATCCAGCTTGACGCCCGTCATGGCCTGCTGCGCCAGCACGTAGTTGACCACCTGCATGATGCCCTGGTCGGACAAGGTGGCCAACGAGCCGTCGACCGCCTCCGCCGCCTGCACCGCCTCCACCGTCTCCTCGGTGATCAGCACAGTCTCGATCTCCTCGATGGCGGAGCCGTGGTCCGGCGTCTGCGCCTGGCGCAGCTCGGGCGGCAGGTCGGCCGCCAGGATGCTGACGGCGTGCTCCACCTGCGTGCCCTGGTTGTGGAACTGCAGCGTGTCCTTCTCCAGCATGATCTTGCCCGGCAGGCTGTCGGCGTGGTACTTGGACATGTGCTTGCGCAGGGTGCGCGCGTCGATGTGCGCCTCCTGGCAATTGGGGCACACGTAGGGGCGCTCGCCCGTGTGCGTGCGCACGTGGCGCTTCAGGGAGCGGGCGTCGGCCCATGCCACGCCGCACGTCACGCACTCGAACGGCTTCACGCCTGAAAAAGAGGACAGAGAAGAAAACCCAAATGTTTTGCCTATGCAGACGCCTTTCGTTATCCCTGCGTTTCGTGTCTCTCAAGTGCTGTAAAAGGGTAAGCAGTTTTACTTCATTTTGCTTTTTATTATATTGATTCTTATACTTAAGTAGATCTTTTGTTTGGGTTTCAAATTAGGATTTCAAGGTTGTGTTAGGGTTTGGAAACAGAATTACGGGTTCAAAACCGGAGTTAGGGTTTAATGTTAGGGTTTGAAGGCAAAGTTAGGGATTGAAATTAGTGTTTCATAATGATGTTTTGCTTTGCAATTTTTCACCTTGGTGGTTGTTGATGTGCCTCCTGTACTCTCGGAGCTGCGTGAACTTCCTGCCGCAGTGCTCGCACTCGCGCTCCAGGTTCTGCTTGACGCGACCCTTCTTGCCGTGCGTCGCCTTCTTCACGTGCCTCCGGAACAGGGCCTTCTCGAAGAACTCCTTGCCGCAAACGTTACACCTGAACGGGAGCAAGAGGACGCCATTTCGTGCTGGAAAGTTGGACTTTAACCAGGGGTAGCGCTTCAAGCAAAGGTTAGGGGTTATAAAGTGTGTTGAGAGCAAAGGATAAGTTTTCAAATTAAGGTTTCAATCCATTGCGAGGGTTTTAAATTCAGGTTTCAAGCTTGGGTTAGGGTTGCAAGATTAGTTTATGCTTGAAAATTACAGTTGCAAGCCAGTGTCAGGGTTTAAAGCCTAGGGTAAGGTTTCTAAGTCGGGTTTCAAGCCAATTACGGTTTCAAGAAGGAATGGACAAGTACCAATACCAGACATCGGAATGGGTCAGATACCGACCTTATTTAATGATATCGGGTACTCGCAAAGGCTGGTCATACTTAAGGCAAAAAAATAATATCGATTGAGTCCTCCTCGCGTAGTATTTGGCGCTACAGTGCAGAAGTTGGACGCATCGACGAATCATGTGCGTCGGAAAGAACGAAATCTTTGTTCACAATTATGTCATTGTGTTCATTTACATTGTATGTATCAAAAGTACGAGTGGTATGGGGACTCTGTATGGGTATCGTGAAAACTCAAAAGTGAATACTCGTACTGGTATCGGTCTGAAAAAAGTATCGGGTATCCCTTGAATCAAGCTTTGGTTAGGGTTTGAAGTCAGTGTTAGGATTTCTAGACAGGGTTTCAAACTTTGGCTTAAGGTTCATATTTGGGTTTCAAGTCAGGGTGAAAGGATTTTACAGTTTGTTTTTTTAGCACAGAGGTTAGAGTTTTAAGGTTTCAAACCAAGGTTAAATTAAGATTTAAGGTTTGGGTTTGAAGATTTGGTTGGAATTTGAAATTTGGGGCTCGAACCAGGGCTACGGCTTCAAAGTAGGGTTTCAATTTGAAACCCTAAACTTTCAAGCCCAGAGGACAAGCTTCAAATTCAAGGCTGTTTTAGGGTTACAAGTTACGGTTGAAAAAAAGTTTGAGGTTTCAAATTGGGGAATGATAGGGGTTTCAAATAAAATGTTCAAGCCAGGGTTAAGGTTTAAAGCAAAAGGTTAGAGTTTTAAAGAAGCGCCAAGATTTCAATTCGTGTTTAAAGCAGGGTTTTCAAGCCAGGGTTAAGGTCTCAAATGCGGGTTTTCAAGTCATGATTTGGGTTTCAAATTACAGTTTGAAGCCAGGGGTTTGGTTTCAAGCAAAGGTTAAGATTTCAATTGAGGCTTTCATTCCCGGGTGCATGTGTGCGCGTCTCACTTGAAAGGTTCGGCCACGGTGTGCGACTTGACGTGCGAGTACCAGTCCTTCTTCCAGCTGTAGCACTTGCCGCACACCTGACACTGGAAGGGCTTGAGGCCCATGTGCTTGTTCATGTGCTGCTGCAGGTCTCTGGCCTCGTAGAAGCTCTTGTCGCAGCTGCGGGTCAAGCACACTCGGCGTCTTTATGGCGGAAGGAACGTCCGATAAAAAGACGCGGCGGCGTTACTCACTGGGAACACGCGTACGCGCGCACGTCAGGCTTGGGTTTGTGCTTCTTCAGGTGTTTGCTCAAGGCCGACGCTCGGTGGAACGTCGCCCCGCACGTGTTGCACAGATACTTGGATTCACCTGGAAGACATTTAATACGGCGTCATTGATGAAAATGCTCCGAACACGCCGCACATCAAAGTCCGCCAAAGTCACACGCCGCCGCCGCCGTACAAAAAGCTTTTATCTTCACAAAAGCAAACATCTGTCTTACGTCGTCTTACCCAACTTTGTTTCATAGGTGAGCGATGCAATCAATATGATGATGATCAGACAACACCGGTTCATGTAGGCAAAAAAGAATCCGCGTGCACCGACTTGCCTTCTTTCTACAACGATGCGATACAGCCATCGATTTTCAAAACAAGCCTACTCAAATGTCTAACCTCACTATTTTGACTCATCGACTAAAACAACATCTCGACTTTCGATATAGGCAACAATTAAACCGCAAAACTCGTAGCAGTTTAAGAAGGAAATGTGCGTCGCTGATGTCAGCAAACTCACGCAGATTTCACTGTGAATGTGTGCTGGCCAAAATCTGACTGAAAATCAAAATGCCATCAGAAAACACACCTAACATTACCACAAAGTCTATTTTGGGTGGGGGTCTTTTTTTCTGCAAACATCATTTTAGTTAGGGTTTCAAGCAAAGGCTCAGTTTGCTAAGTATGGGTTTGAGGCAAAGATTACAGTTTCACAGTTTCAAGTCTGTGTTGACGTTTCAATCTTGGGTTAGGGTTTCACGTCTAAATTAAGGTTTCAAATAATCTTGGGTTATGGCTTCAAATTAGGTTTTGGCAGAGGGGTTAGGGCTTTAATCCAAGTTGCACGAGTGTAGCGAACGCTCGGTCGCGTGTTGCTGACCGGTGTGCAGGCTGGTGTGCTCCTCCATGCTGCGCTTGCTCACAAAGGACTTGTGACAGTACTGACAGTGGAACTGCTTGGTGACGTCATGGAGCGCGCGATGCATCTTCAGGCCGTGCTTGTGGGCGAACGTCTTGCCGCAGACCTTGCACGCGTGCGGCCGCACGCCCGTGTGGTGCAGCATGTGGATGCGCAGCGAGTACAGCTTGGGGAGCGTCTTGCCGCAGATGTCGCAGACGAACTCGCGCTTGGTGGGGGGCCACGTCGCCTTGCCGTCCTCGGCGAGGGTCGAAGACGAGGACGCCGATTTGGGGCCGGGCGCCCGCTGGCCGCTGTGCTGCTTGTGGCGGGCCAGGTGGGCGCGCAGAGAGGCGGCGTACTGGAAGTCTTTGCTGCACAGCTGCAACACACAAAACAAGTTGACTTGTAACTTTTTTGTCAGTGAGGATAAGAATGAGAGGAATTAGGGTGTTAGGACAGGGTTAAGGTTTAAAAAAAATCAGGGTTTCAAAACAGGGTGAGGCTTTGAAGTTAGAGTTTCAACACCATGTTAGGGTTTCAAATTAGTGTCTCAAGCCAGTGTGAGGGTTTCATGTTAGATATTCAAAGTTGGATTAGGGTTTTAAATTGGGGTTTCAAGCCAGCGACAGGACTTCAAATTAGAGTTTCAAGCAGAGGATTAGCATTCCAAGTTAGTGTTTCAATGTTGGGTTGGTTAGGGTTTCAAGTCAGGGTTAGTGTTTCCAGTTAGGCTTTCAATCTTAGGATAGGGTTTAAAATTAGAATTTCAACCCCGGGTTAGGGTTTCAAGTTAAGGTTTAGGGTCTCAAAAGAGGGTTTCAACCCAGGGTTAGGGTTTGCAGGTAAAATGTTAATCTTGAAGTTGGCTTTCAAATGAGGGTTTCGCCAGGGTTATAATTTCAAGTTAAGGTTTCAATCTTGGGTTAGGGTTTCAACCCAGGTTTGAACTTTCAAGCCAGGGTTGGGGTTTCAATCTTGGGTTAGTCTTTCAAATGAGGGTTTTAAGGCTGTTTTAAGGTAGGAAGCCAGGGAGTAGGCGTCTGCTTACGCTGCACTTGTATCCGCGACTTTTGTCGTGCTTCATGGCGTGCATGATGAGAGCGTAGCGGCGGTGGAAGGACAAGCCGCACTCTGAGCACGTGTGCTCGCCCTCCGCACCGCCCTCGGCCGGGACCTCGGCGTCCCGCTCAGCCGCCGGCGGTGCGACGGCCTCTGTCGAGCACGTGTCTCCGGCAGGAGCGTCCGGTTCCCGGTCCTCCGCCGACCCGGGTTGTCCTCCCACCGGGTTCTCCTCCGGCTGCTTGGGAGGCCGTCCCCTCTTCCCAGGTCTCGCAACCTATAGAAGGCTTGTGGTAATTGGATCATGTAATAGACACAAGAAACTGCTGCTTACCAAACCGGCAGCACCTACCGAGCTAAGTAAACAGTCTCACAGATGAATTTAAATGTGGGCACACGAGTAATAGATTCTCCCGTGTCTGGCGTTTAAGGTGCGTACCTTTGGCGTGGGGGCGCCACGTGGCGGCACGGCGGCCATCTTCCCCTCGTCGTCGTCGTCGTCCAGACCCATGTGGAGGCGAGCGTAGCCGCCCTCACCAATGGAGCGCTGCCGCAGTCGTCGTTGGTTGGCTTCCTGCTTGTCGTCATCGGCGGACGGTTCCGCCTCTTCCTCCTCGTCCTCCGGTGGCGGCGGCGGGGGTGATTCAAACACCTCCATCGCCACTTCCTTCTTCACCTTGGCCGGGCGCCCCCGTTTCCGTTTCGCGGGAGGTGGGGCGAGTGGTTCGGGCGCTGACTCTGACATATCGGCTGCCACCTGGGTCTGAAGCTCGACCGCAGACACCATATTAACTTCGGCGGGCTTCTCTTGTTCAGGCTCCATCTTTAAGAGAAAAGTCTCTACCTCGTCCGGCTGCTCGATGGCGAGGCAGGCCGAAACCACCGCCAGGGACTCGGTGGCGCCCGCCTGCCCGCTGTGGGTGACCACCGTCATGGTTTCCCCCTCCGCGGCCACGAGGGCCGCCTGGTGCGTGATCAGCGTCAGGGTCTCGGCGCCCTCCACCGCCTCGGCCGTAACCGCCACCGGCTGCTCGGTGCCCGCGGGTGCCATGATAGCAAAAGACTCCCCCGCCACTGCGAGCCCAGCATGGGTGAGCCCCGCGTGAGTGACCACCGCACTACCGTCGCTTTGTATAGTGACCGTGTAGGAGCCCGCCTCGTCGGAGGCGGACTCCGCCACCTGGCCGGCCACCACGGTGTGGCTGTCCCCCTGCTGGTACACCACCAGCCTCTGCTCCTCCACCTGCTTGTGCACAGACTCGCAGATCTGCAGCACCTCTGGCATCAGCAAGTGGCGTGCCAGGTTGGCGATCTCCGCCATGACGTTGAAGTTGAACGTCAGCATGGACGTGTAGGCGAAGTCCAGCAGAGGCAGGAAGCTGTCTTTGGTGAAACCTGGGTGGAGGGTCAAGAGTCACGGCGGTGGATTAAACAGACATGAAAACAGTTTTGTCACAACACAAAAAATATGACTTTGATACAATTCCTGCATTAACTATCGTGATGGATATTTAAAACAATACTAGGCTTCAGGACAGTTTTTGGTTCAGTTTCCAAGGCATGGGGGAAAAAACCCGACCTTATGCGCTACAATTTTTGTATTGCAATTCATGCATGCCTGTCTGCCCCTGTGCAGGTAATATCTAATCACTTTTGTGTTTCCACTCACTCACTGTTTTAACTGTATCCAGGTTGTGAGTGCAACACAACCATTCTCAACAATTTAGAGTTTTTCATGAAACTAACATGCATGTTTTTGGAACGTGGGAGGTAGCGAGGGTACCCGGAAAAACCCCACGGCGAGGTACCACGGTACCTTTCTCGTACCGGTACACCATTCAACCGTACACGAGATGCGAACTCACCGGCGAGGTCGACCACAGCCTCGTGCGTGGACGCGGCGCCCTTCTCGAAGAAGAGCTCGTTGAAGTACTCGCTGCACGCCGCCAGCAGCGCCTTGTGTGCCCGGTACTCCTCGCCCTCGATCAGCAGTGTGATGTCGCAGAACTGATTGTTGAGGCGCTGGTGGTTGAGTTTATCCAGCACCGTCTGACCGTGCTTGGACAGGAACTGGTTTACCTCACCCTTGCTGTTCACCTGGGGGTAAAAAAAAACAAACAAACAAAAACTTAAACATCTCAGTGTGAAAGGGATAACTGAAAAGAACCAAGTCAAAGAACACTATGGACTTAAAAATACTGCTACAAAAAAATTGCGGAATTGTCTCTTCTTTTTTTACGGTGAGGTATTGCAATACTTTTCTAGGGCAAGTATGCAATGGAAGCCTACACAAAACACAGCGAGGGTCCAGATCTCTACCAGGACTGAAAAATCAGCCAAAGTAAAAATGTGTTGCTAGCAGGCTACTTGCGTTTCTAAGAGCGTGACACAAATGTACAGTTTTGATTCGTGGGGTGGACTATGCCATTCACGCCACAATGCAGGGGTGTTAAAAAAGACGCTAACGCAGCAGGCTAACAATACTTACATAGACCAACTCGTGCTTCTCCCCAGTCTTTGCCACCTTGGGTCTGTTCCGACCAGACGGGTCTGTGAAGAAGATACCGTCATCTGCCTCTTCTCCCTCCTCGCCCTCTTCTTCCTCCTCTTCTTCATCGTCGTCCTCTTCTTCTCTGGAGGCCGCCTTGCGTTTCCTCGGCCGCCCGTATGAGCGCCCGCCTCCTCCGGAGCCGTCGTCCGCGCCGCGCCGGCCGGCGCAGGTGGTGCACTCGCGGATGTGGTCCTTCACGTGCTTCAGGATACCTTAAGATGGACAACAAATGAACGTAATCAACAATTCTCTACATTATGATTATTGTGATAGAACACAATCATGCAATAATTGCTGTGCAAAAGAAAACAATAATAATGCTTATTGCCACGAGCGAACAAAACCTCTTTACTTCTTCATCACAAATGCAGACAGGATTTGATGATAAAAGAAAACAATAACAGCCGTCTGCTGTGAATGAAATCCTTAGATTTTACCAAGGACCCCTTATTTGTCCAACAAGGCGCCAGACACAAAATAAATGAAGTTCAGCAACATCTGAGCAATAGATGCACAAAACACAGCAATAATAGGGTATTTAAAAAATTGCCTCTCATGAAGAATTCATCTTTTCCCCCTCACAGGATGTCCTTCAAAAAAAGAATAAAAATGTAAGAATGTTGCTGAATCATCACAGACAAGAGGCCACCTACGTCATACGTCCAAGGTTCTTTTCTAAAATTGGATTCCAGCCTGTGTGTGTGTGTGTGTGTGTGTGTGTGTGGGGGGGGGGGGGGGGTAATTTATGGATTATCACTTTAAATGCCAGGTGCTTGAAAAAGTCAATTATCAAACATTAAAGAAAAAAGATGTGTCAGCGTGGTCTTACGGGCAAAGGCAAGATACAACTTTGGTGAATTTGTGAATAGCAAACTATGACCAGACAGGAATTTCCCAGACAGTAGTAAAGTCAAAATCACAGGTGTCAAATTGGTGGCCCGGGGTCCAGATCCGGCCCACCACGTCATTTTATGTGGCCGTCAAGAGTGTGCATCGACTTTGTGTTTCTTGCTAAAATACCAAAATTGCAAATTGGCTTCACTTTGAAAAATATTGTGATATTGCAAGCATTTTTTGTTACCAACCCCCCTTTTAAAATAAAATGGATTCATACTGTAGTTGAACAAACTGTTTTTACTGGCTTCTGATTTCAAAAGTAATTATCCATTAATTAAATAATAATAATCCACATTGTTGTGTTTAGAACAAAGGCGAACAGAACTGTATTTGGGGAAAAAAATAATTAAAAGTAAATGAAAATGAAGAAATAAGAGACAAACTTTTATTATTTATAAAGTGTAACTAGTACTGTACGTTTGTTTGGACAACCCACGCCACAACAGCTGGTGTTGTATGTTTGCCTTTAAGGGGTGTGGCCTAGTGAAGGACCTCAACAGCGTGGCCTGGCTCAATAAGGATTGGGAAGCGCTGAATTAAAGCATCTACTCAATATTAAAATATGTTGTTTATTCTTTTACATTCATTTTAACTATATTATTACTGTTTATTTTTATACAATACAATGCTGTTGACTGCTATACTTCTCATTAAAACGACTAGACATGTTTTTGGGGGTGTTTTCCGGGAGCTGGAACGGATTAAAGGCATTTCCATTATTTTAGTGGGGTGAGTGGATTCGAGATAAGTAAAAATAATAATAATAATAATAATAATAATTGTCAAATACCGGCGCTGTAATCTGACCACATGATGGCAGCAGAGAAAACGTGTACGTAACAGTGACGGAGAAAAACATTTGATGCGAAATGCTAACCCCTTCCTCGCTCATTTAACCCCACAACAAAGCTTCGTTGTGTGGCTGGGCGAGTCTCATTCCCCCCCACCCCTCTTCTTCGTTACCTCTCCACCAGTACTTCTGCGAGATGCTCTCCCAGGTGAGCTGCTGGTTCAAGTGCTCCCCGCCTTCGGGGACGTGCGTCCGCTCGATCAGTTCCTTCCTGCGCTCGTCCCGCAGCACCACCTCCAGCTCGGTGAACACGTCCTGGCCCTTGAGCCGCCGCTGGTAATACAGGGTGCCGCCGCGGACCACGTAGCAGGCGGCCGCTTTGCGTATCTTCCGCTTGGTGTTGCCCGGCGTGCCCGGGGCGTACGGTTCGAGCTCGTCCGTCAGATAGCGAATGATGGCCAAGTAGCTCTCCTCGCACGACATACTGTTCGGCCTTCTTTCTCGTTTCTACTCGGGGCGTTTTATCGCGAAAAGTCGGCCGCTCTTCGGACGCGAGTTAGGGATGTTCATATATTTTTACACGCAAGTTTGAAGTTGAAATAAAGGCATGGTGAGTATATTCGAGTGTTTTTAGTCAAGGTGGAACGGCAGTTTGTCGAACGTCAGGGTAGACGTGCCCGAACAGATAAAATGGCTGCTGCACAACCGGATGTTGCGTACGCGTTGGCGGAAGTGCGATTCGCCACCAGAGGGCACTGTGGTTACACTTTTCACCAAAGTGGCGCTGTCAATGTTCAGTTATGCAAAATGTAATATAAAATGTAATATTTAATATTATCTAACAACAAAAATACAATTGTACAATAAAAATAGCATATTAAAGTCAAAATTGCAATTATTTGTTTTTACAATGTATGTGTTATATTGAAAAAATGAATGAAAATGAAATTTGTTTTTACATCAAGACTTTATAATGAAAACAACAAAATAATTGTGTAGTAAAAATATGTTATGGAGATGAAACGTACATGAAACGATTTGTTCATTAACTAATATAATTACATTATTTTATAGTTGTCTTTATTGTTACTTAAAATGTGTAATTAAATTATTAAACAATTTTCCCATTGTTTGAACATAAAATATATATAAAAACAAAATATTTAGGTCAATCGCTCCATTGTTTTTAAATGTAGTATTTTATTTTTGTTTCTATTTTTTTTAGTGTATCATTGAATTAATAAACACATTACCTAATTTATTTCATAATCTAATTATATAACGGAAGATGAAATATTTAGATGAAAATACATGTTTCTTTTTATGAATTAATAATAATTTTACCACAATGCTAAGTAATTAAAACAAATGAAAAATAGGACTTACTTTTTAATTGCCTGTGCTTTTTAGTTAAAATAGTGAATATAATTAATGATTAAAAAAAAATTGTTTTTGAATTTATGAATATAATTACCACCCTAGAGCACAGTAAAAATAACTCTTTTATATATATATATATATATATATATATATATATAATATTTTGTTTAAAATGAAAAACAATTAATAAAAGTATTTCTTTTGTTGTGTATTTTTCCTCAAAATTGATAATTTAATTAATAATTTTTCGTGTTGACTTTTGCACGAATTTATTTATACATACATACATACGTACACACACACTCATCTACCGACCGGCTCTGACCAGTCAGAGAGCAACTCCTGTCACTTAATAAGGCAGTGAAAATATCTGGGTATGATGAAAAAAACAGCCGCATTTCCATAAAAGCCTGCAAGTCAATCAGCATTGTTTAGTCCAAAACATGTCAGAGCGCGTGTATTGAGTCAGCGTGTTGACATAGATGACATGTTGCCTGTGAGTACACAGTAAACGCACATGATCAGGGCTCGGGTTTACAAAAACAAATAGAAATAAAGACAAGGTAACCCTCTCAAGGGTGCAGATAAGTCACTTTTCCTCACACTCGACCCTTCAACACAATGGGAAGCACTTCGTTCTCAGCACCAGATTAAAAAAAAAAAAAAAGTCTTGCCTATCTGAGACTACCACAGAACAAAACGTAAGCTATCAAAAGCTACTGATAGTTTATTCATCATGGATTTAATTGAATGAATTGAGTCATCGTGAATTAACTGCTACAATCATTGCAAGCTTCAAATGGTCTTCAGCGTTGACATTAAGCCGTACGTTAGGTCCATTATAGACTAAATTGTCTTTGATGATTACGACAACATTTGTTTGGATAAAGACTAAATTGTCTACGTTCTTTGCAAACGCAGTTACGCAATAATTTGTCTAAAATGTGTACACGAACACGTTTGGTCAAAGATAAATAAAGTTCACTAAATACTTATCCATACCGTGTTCTTAAAAAAATGCTAGAATCAGTCTTTGAATTATAGATTCATTATAGAATACATTGTCTTATGTTTACGCAAGCATGTTTTTTTGTTACTATTTTCACCACCTTCATAATCATTTCCTCTCCGTTGTTCAGCTCTCTCTGTTGATTTTAGCATGTGATGCTCCGAAAAAATTTTACTCTTTGAAAACAAGAAGCGCTTGTCTGTCTCTCACACAGTCTGACATCTTAAATCAGGATTATATAACCACTGATAAAGCCGATATTTACGAGTTACTCTTTGAAAACAAGAAGCGCTTGTCTGTCTCTTACACAGTCTGACATCTTAAGTCAGGATTATATAACCACCGATAAAGCCTATATTTATTTACTATATTTGTGTCTGTCACTTTGTCTTCCTTTAACAAATTAATGAGCAAATAGGATGTACATAATCGATTCATTGGCAAAATAAAACTACTCCAAAGTAACACCAACCCGTGTCAGACAAATCCTTCATTTCCTTGATGGGATTTATGAGGTACATTTACAGTACATCTACATACTGTCTTTGCAAAGGGTAATATTATACTGGCACTATGTGTCAGTGACAGGTGTCCCACAGGACTCCATTTTAGGCCTGCTGCTATTTACTTTATTTAAATGGTGAGGCTTTGTCAAGGTTGAGGCAAGGTCCTCGTGGCTAAGCTAAAATACGAGCGGCGGTTAGGCTGGTGGTGTGCGCCAGGGACGGGAATCCCGGAGTAGTTAACCATCTGTATATCATCTACTCAAAATGTTATGTTCAATATCTGTGCTTGTTTTGTTTGTGTAACTAACTATCCAGCAGTATTTTTTTTTTTTTACCTGAAAATTTTGTAATAAGGGGAGTGTTTTTTGCTTGTGAGTAAATAACTAAATTACAAACTAAATAATAGTAAATTCAATCATCAATCTTGTAAAAAAAAAAAAAAAAAAAAAAAGGAATGTTTACAATGGTATGTTTACATGTCAACCTTGTGAAAATCGGAATGTTTTTCATTTGCATAGTGAATTAACTAACCCAAGGTAGTAGATATTTACACACAAACCTTGTTAAATTAAGCTTGTTTTTTTTTGTGTGTAACAGACTAAAAAGCTATCTAACCAAGTTAGTGTTTACACGACAACCTTTTTTTTTTTTTTTTTTTTTTCACAGGTATGTTAAAATGGAACTACCAGCCAACAAACCGAGTAACTAATGTGATGACGTCAGGTCGTGACTCATGACGACTGTTTGAACTCCAAGTTTTGTGTGAATTTTGAGGCCCTTTTTTCCCCCAGAACATTTTTGGTTGTACTCCAAATGGTTGCACTTTTGGTAGCATTCCTCTATGTTCGTACTCCGTGCTTCCACGTTTGGTTCGACCTGTGCACAGTGCTGTTGCGCGACTGTCCATTTGCATTGCGCGCTGGCCATCCTTGAGCTGCCTCGTCAATCTCGTCCTCTAATGGCTTTCCGCTCCAGTTGCAAGGCACTAACAAATATCTGTCCGATGACCCCGCCTCAGGGCCCAGATAACGACGTCTGACTGTGGAAGGACAGAAGCTGGCCGGGTTATCTTTTTTATTGTGCGAACGGCTATGCGTGCGGCCAAGGCCGTCTGATAAATGGCTGTCGACGGCCCTCCCTGGTGCTGCTTCTTCTGCTTCTGCTGCTGCTGCAGTACTTTTCCATGACACGCTGCTGGTGGCACCAAGAGAGAGAGGGAGAGTGAGAGAGACAGTGCGTGGACGTGAGAAAGAGCCTCTGTGGTGTTGATCTTGTCTCATGTGCTGGGATTGCAGCACACTGCCGGGGTAGCGAGGAGGAAAAGCAAGCAACACGCTTTCACCGTGAGCCGCGCATGTTAAAATGAGTGTTTACGGCACGCAGGCGCGAAGACATCTTCATGTATGCAACGCACACACATACTTATTATGTGTGCGCACATACGTGTCATTATGTGTTGCGTTTGGTAAGGACCGATTCCCACCAAACTTGGTGGTGCAGGCTCAAGAAGATTTAAGGAAATGCTACCGATGATAATGTTGCACTGTGTTTGTCATTGTGAGAACTCAGATTTCGGAATTACACAAATGAAAAACTAACTAACTAACAAACCAACTGACTTAACAAAATGATTACTGGGTCATTTCAATGACAACAATGTCACGGGAATGACAAGAACAATAAAACCAAGTCATTAACTAACGAACTGGAGGACTGACTAATTAAGTATGTTTACATGACAATGTTGTAAAAACAGGAACACTAGCCAATCACAAACTACCTACCAACCTACCTACCGTCTAACTAACTAACTAACTGACAGACCAACTGACTAGCATGTTTACACAGAAACCACCGAATAAAACAATGGGAATTAACGAGAACAACCACGTAATTATTTAGAAGTATGTTTACACAACAGTAAAAAAAAAAAATAATAGAAACAAGAACAACCAACCAACTAACTATAAATAACCAAAAAACTAACGAAATAAAAGATTGATTAATGGCAGGTGTGTTTGCACGACTGCTATAAAAACGGAAACAACAAGAACAGGCAACCACAGAACTAATTAACTAATTGGATGACCAGCCGACTAACTATTTACAGGTATGTTTACTTGACAGTAACTTTAAAAAAAAACAACAACAACCAACCAAAAACGAACCAAGTAGTTATTTGTATGTTTACATAACTTAATAAAAATGGAAATAACACAGCCAATTAACTGAGCCCCCGACTAACAACTTACAGGTATGTTTACACGACCATAACTTAATGCTAACACATAATGGGAATTGCCATAGACAGGCTAATGAATAATAGCATTAGTGTTGGGGTGTTTTACCCTTTAAGCCACGGATATTTAAACAGACAATATAACTATACTCACAGCATATATTCTTTATCCTCTGCGGAAAATGACACTATGACTGGTTTACGGAGGAGCTGATACCTCTCCTTGTACAGAATGGTATGTCTGTATTATACTGCTTCCAGGTGGCCAAGGTGCACACACCATAAGGAGCAGCACCATGTCCATTTGATTCAGGCAAAAAATGTGGCAAAAACGGTTTCATTTCGTTAGTCTATTTAATTCCGTTGTTACTTTCTTTTTACAAAGTACAATAGAGAGTGATATTTGTCTTTTTGAAAAACATTACAAATATATATATATATATTTATTTTTTGGGTGGGGTTGGGAGGCTGGGACAGATTAATGCCGTTTCCATTCATTTCAATAGGGAAAGAAGATTTGAGATTGAGTGTTTCGAGTCACGGAACGAATTAAATACCACCGTACTGCATTTTTTGGTACAGTAGAGGTTTACATTAAATATGTAAATATGTTACATTCATAATATAAAGACTTTAAATTAGATGTAAACATGATACATTTGATGTTTATAGACCTTAAATATGCTGTTAGTATGGTCCATTATATGTGGATAGGGCATTAATTGTGATGTAAATATGATATATTAGAGGTAAGTAGACAATCAATATGTAAATAAGTTATTTTAAATGCGTACAGACTTTAAATAAGGAAAACTATTGCCACGGGATGGTCCCTTTTTTCTCTCCGTGTCATTTTAGGAGGAAAAACACAAGCGAGATGGGAATGTCCGCTGGGAAATCTCAGGAGGGAGCTCCGCGCTGGTGTTTACACACTGCACTCGTGATGTCAAACTTGGGGTGTCGGGTAATAACACGGTGGAGGAGATTTAGGGTTAGGAATAATAATAATAAAAAAAAAAAAAGCGGGGCTGGGGCCACAGTGCATTGTGGGAACGAGGACGGCGTAAGGTGAGCCGGCCGCTCCTCCGGTTCCCAGGCTTCCCGTTTGGGCCACAAAAGCCTCATTGTTGCACGTCTGAGATGTCGCAGGGAAAATGAGACGCTTTATGGCCCCGAAATGGCTCATCCGAAATGACTAAATGAGCAGTTATTCGGTATTCTCGATATCCAGCTTAAGGTCCAGGTGCGAGTTCGCTCCGTAGCTCAATAGTAAGACAATTCAGCACACGAGTAGAAGGACTAGCACGCACTGCCTTACAAGTAATCTTTTTCCACTACTGTATGGCATTTCTGCACACTAGTGGAACAACTTTGGGATTTTGGTGCTACTAGTTGGGTCTAGTAGTGTTACTAGTGCAGCACCGTAGTCTACTAGTCGGTTTAATTGTGTACTAGTAGGTCGAAATTGGCACTAGCAGTGGGAAATATGTTACAAGACTGATTCTACTAGTGCGCTTGAGTCAGTACTAGTGCATTGAATTTTCTTATGACTAAGGACAAAGACAAACTAGTTGGACAATTACATATTACTAGTGTGGCGACACTGTGCACTAGTTGACAACTTGTGCTACTTGTGACATGATGAAATTCTACGACATCACATCTAACGCTTCACTGGTAGTAATAGTTGTAACATGCCTCACTAGTAGCATGTAGTTTTCCTAAGCCCGAGTGAAGTGAACTAGTCGTAAGACACAATCATTGTACTAACTGAATAGTCTTACCAACGAGGTCAAAAAGTGTACTAGTACTTACACGGACCTCAGACTGGATATCAAAGATATGGAATAAATAGCTTTCCTTGGGCCGCTCAGCGGGCGTCAGCGTGTACGGCGGGCCGCGGGAAAAGCGGCGGCGAAGGGGTGAGCGGTGAAGGCAGCCAGCGTGAAAGCGATGCGCTGCCGTTAATCTGAGAGCTCTGACAGTATTGTGTGCACACAAAACAAAAGCTCTTCTCGCACCGTCAAGCATGTGCTCCTGTCTGAAGCCCAAGCGCTGATGTGCTACTCACGCTATTACCCCCATCAGCCACCAAGAACCGAATCGCTCGCTCGCTTCTTGTTGTTCCCGTTGGTATTATCAGTGATGTTAACTTGGAAAATGTTATAATGCCACTAAGTAGGACTAGTAGCACGCAGTTGTCAGCTAGTGCCCTTTTCACTCGTCATCGTCGACATGAGAAGTAGAAAGGTTTCGGCTTTTTTTGGCCTGGGTCATCTGTTGCTTTAACTTATAAAAAAAAATCATCTTGGCATTACTCCCCATGCAATCCATGAAAAAACAAAGGTTTGAATATGAGATGATGATGTTAGAAGGCTGGCACCCTCCCACGTGCAGAGACAAGTCGCACAGCAGGAACATGCTGTAACGTTATGGGTGATCACAATGGAGTGCGTGGGATATATGGGAGGGACAGGAACAGGAACGTGTGCCAGCCGGTGAGCGTTTGTGTGCGTGCGTGGGCGCAGAGAAGGTTAATAAAGGTGCAGTGTGTCCTCATCACATCATTTGCAGTCTAGTGCTAATACAAGAGTCCTCTTCACTCCTCAAGAGTCAATTTGCTGACTTTACGTGTGTCTGTACGGCCAGATTTTCACGACGTCGAGGATGGAGGGAGGGGTACCCCGGTCCCTCAAGTGCCGGGGGAGCGGTGCACCCGTCCTTGAACTGGTTGTCAGCCAATCACGGTGCACGTATACAAAACAACCATTCACACTCACACCTAAGGACAATCTCGTTTTCAATGAACCCAACATGGATACTTCTACACATATTTCTGCTTGATCCAGCCAGATGGATTGCTAACTAACTACCAAACTAAGATGTATATTTTTTGCATAATCCTAAGAGTTGACGAAATGACTCAAACCAGTAACCTCTTCTTCTAGAAAGTGGTTGTTTGCCCTAACCCTGCAATCAACAGACTCACTAACGAACTGACTGACTGAGTCAGAGTAGAAATTGGTTATGTATTATTGCTGAGTCCAGCTAGATAGTTAACCAACAAAAAATTGACAAACTAGGTATGTAATTAGCTAGCTAACTAACCTTACCAAATTACCACTCTCTCACAAAACTGGTTATTTGTTTTGCATAATCTTATTGACTAACAAGTTATCTACTGTAGCTAATTTATGTCAACCAAAACCATTTCCTTGGTACATTGCTCATGTATTTCCGTGTAATCCAGTCTAGCCAACTAGTCGGCTATGTAACTAAAACTCAAACTAACTAGCGAATTACCTGGTTAACTTACAGCAACTAAAACCTGTAAATCCAGAAATTATTTCTATATTTCCTTGAGCAATGCACTGGTTGCTGTTGCTTCTACAAGCCAAGTAATTGTGGCTAACCATCAGGGCTGCCCCGCTGCGGTTGAAAAAAAGAAGCAGCTGTTTTCGTCGTGGCCGGAGGATCCCTAAAATAAACAGGCAGGCCCCGGGGGCAGGGGGGGGTCAAGCAGCATGGTGCTGACCCACTTGGGCTCCTCCAAACAAGACTCCCCTCGGACCCTTACTCACACCATGAGAACTAAATGTTTGCCGGCCAAGGAGCAGAAAGACATAGATTGATGGCTCAAAAGAACAAGAAAAGTTCTCACTGGGCCAAGTGACTTTGGGTCTCTAGGGGGTGGGGGTTTGGTGGGGGACTCAGCAGGCGTGTGGCTCGCCGCGGGTCTGCAGTTCGGTGGCGCAAGGGACAGCCCAGTGCGGCGGTGTTTGGCCCTCAGCCCCGAGACGGCAGCTGCCGTAAACAAACAGTGCTGAGAAGCAGCTGGCCCAGAACCCGGCACTCTCCTCAAGAGGGCCCACTAGGCGCGCTCAGTTCATTGTATCCTCTAAATGACTTTGTAAATTGCACTTCGGAGCTGGACCAGGCCGGTCAAGAAAGCTGTCAGTCCTATCTAGAACAAGTGAGATAAAAGAGAAAGCCAACAAAGTGTCAGCTTGACTTCCTAACTTCTTTTTCGTAGGCTACCCCTGTTCAGACTACAGTCCTACAACTAGAAAAATGCTCAGGTTCAGGACGCCAAATGGGGTTTTAATTGGAATGGGCTTTTTATCGGGTCGCTAATTCCTTCCTTTCTTCCTTGGTCCCTGAATTCCCCTACCTAGGACACACCGAAGGGACTATGTTTCACAGTTGGCCTGGGTATGGCCTTGATGTCTTCCCAGTGGAACTCCAGAAGGGGGCCAGAGACAGAAAAGTCTGGGCCACCCTGCTCAAACAAATGCTACCTACAACTCAGACAAGTTCAGGACCCCAAATGGCTTTTTATTGAGTTGCTAATTTCTTCTCAATCCTTGGACACACTAGAGGGTGTATGTCTTGAAGCTCGTCTGAGAACGCCTTTGTGTCCTCGCGGTGGAACTAGGTGACTCTGGCAAGTTCAAGTTCAGGACCCCAAATGTCCTCTTGAATAACTCACCAAGTTATTTTCTTGGGCTGTTAACTTGTAGACCTAGGATACACCAGAGGGTCCATGTTTTACAGCTGGCATGAGAGTCGCCTCGTGGGTTTTCTCCCAGTGGAACTGGAAGTTATCGGAGTGAGAAGTCAGGGCTACCCTGCTCAGACTGCTACCCCTGTGAGCAAGACAAACTCAGGTTTGGGACGCTAAATTGGGTTTTAATGCGTCCCAGATTCCTTCCTTCATTGCTGTGGCCCTTAACTCCTGTTCCTTGGACAAACTGGGGGTCTATGGTTCCCAGCTGGCATGGGAATGGCCTAAATGTCGGAAGGTCAGAGATTTCCCCGCCACGAGTCCAAACCACCAGTCCAGTCCGTCTGTTGAAGTTATGTGCCAAAGCCTGGGTCATTCGCAGGATATTTGGGATCATCTAAAATGATTGGGTGAGTACCTCGGTCATTCGGGAGGGACTCGAGAGTTGAGCTCTTAGAAGCCGGTCAAAGTGGTTTCGAGGAAGCAATCTCAGATGCCTCCCAATAGGAGGAGCATTTGGGATAGAATCCTTTAAAATCATAACCATTTGATTTGGTCCGATTTAGTTAGATTTTTGGAGTTTTCGCTTGAACGAGAAACACTAAAAGGGGGCAATTTGAGTTTTAAATGCTTGGACTATTTGTATGATTTGGTGGGAGAAAATAAATCCACATAACACGGGATAAAGAAGCCTACACAATTGAATGACAAAAAAGTGACACTTTTAATCTTTCGGTTAAAGAACAATATATGTATAGTCGTCAAACATACGTGAATGGGACTTCCTGTAACTGACCACAACTTAATGACAATTGTTCTTTTAACGTTTTTAGATTTTTATGTGCATGCAAGTAAATGTGGATTATACGGGCCTGTGGTTGGCCCATAAAAAGTAACTGCACGAACCACATGGTTGTCATTATCTAACAGGTAAATATGACGTGTTTCTTGGACGTGTCTATAAATTCTCAAATTCACAGTCGAAGTCGGTCATCCTGCACAGGATGTACTTCCACTGGCGATCCCTGCAGGCAAACAACAACAAGACAACACTGTGAGTTTGGCAAAGACACAACCAAGAAGTTCAGAGGGCCGCTGGAGACAGACCTCAGCACTCCGCTGAAGGTGGTCTGAGCTCCTCGGATGAAGTAGCCGTAGCTGGGAACAACCAGCTCGCCCTCTTCTTGGTGTTGTTCCGGAATGTCATTGGTCTTCCTGTAATGAAAACGACAACACGCTAGTGGAGTATCCATAATTAAGGCGTTCGGTAATTGACCACAGCATGTAGCTAGCCCCATTAGCTTAGTTGGCTAAACTTGCTAGCACCACGGAAAGTTACAAGGCCTTAGTAGCGTAGCGATAATATTTTGGTTAACAAACTAAAGAGATACAACAATATTGCTTACCCCCAATTTGAATGCACTTTTACCCAGGGGAATTAAAGCAAATTAATTGTATCACCGTCATAAAACCTTGAAAAACTGTCTTGGTAGGACTTTAAGTAACTTATAAATAAAGCAGTGAAAACCCAGGAAACGATGCTCCAGGAACCTATTCACCATAGAATTTTTTGAATTTCAACAACCTTCTCCCAAAAAGAATGAAAGCAAATACCATTTATTTTATCATGTTTTCTTTCCAGAAATTAAACGTAATTTAAGCCTGGAGCCTATTTAACCTCAGAATTACAGATTTCTACGTAATTTTCTTTACAAGTATTAAAGCAGATTGAATTTACGGTATCAGCATCATTCATACAGCTTTGAAACTGAGTAATGTTTTAAGGACTATTTCATCATAATTGATACAGTGAATCCTTGTAAATTGAACACAATACACTCTTGGAGCCTAGTTGAGCTGCAATTTTTCAGATTATTTATGTAATTTTACCAATAGGAATAACTGCAACTAAAACGCATCGGCATCATAAAACTTCTACACTCGCTGGGTAATGTTTTAAGTAACATTTTATCATAATTCACATAGTGAACCCTCAGAAATTGATGTTCCAGAAGCCAATTTCGGGATTTGAATATAATTTTCCAAAGAAGAGTTAAAGCAAATAAAATGTATCGCTGTCATAAAACTTAAAAACCCTATTGGGAGTCGTATTTTAGGTAACATTTTATGATAGTTAATACAGTGAACGCTCGGAAATTGAACGCAATTGAATCCTGAAGCATATTTAATCTACCATTTTTTCGATTTTGATGTCATTTTCCCTTGAGAATTATCGCAAATAAACTCTATTGCCGTCAGAAAAATTCTAAACACTAAGGTACTCGACCTCAAGTTTTTCCACAAAAAGCACATACAAATATTCCCCCGAATATCTGCATACATACATGCAGGAGTATGGACATCGGCGTTTATGGTAGCAGCAGTAGAACTGCCATTCCCGGTCCAGGACGCTCTCAAAGTACTTGCTCTGTACGCCCGCCACCAGGCCGTTACGGGTGCACTTAGAAGTCCTGCAAAGACAAAGGTGGGAACAATTCATTGGCCAGACCACACATATGGTATTACCTCCAAATATTGTCATTCATTTGTTTTTTTTTTGTTTTTTTTGGTTTTTTGTTAATGAATTGTTTTAATATAATTTTCATATACAATATTTATTTCATTTTGGTTAAATGATTAGAAAGAAAATGTTCTCCCTCCCTGGTTTTCCTGTCAGTCACATTGTTTACTCTTTGAGTGGTGACACAGAAAAAAAAAAAATCTACAGAAAAATCTGAAGTGAAGGGCCACACACTTACACACTCATGGTGTTCAGAATGCGGACGCTCACCATGCTGAAGTATCGTGAGATGATGGTTTGAAGTACCAGTATTTATTTTTTTCTTTCAGGGGCCTAAATTCCAGATTGTTCTACTTTTGTACTGTTTTTTATTTATTTATTTTTCAGTGTAACACATGTAGGGAACGTTGAGGTCCAAGGGGCTGGTGGGGGCGGGGGGGGGGGGTGGTTTGGGCATGCTTAGACATTTGTCATGGCAACACGTTCTACTAAACGTTCCCCCACCCCACCCCCACAGCGTTAATTCGAACAGCAGACTTGGATTATGTTAGTGTTCAGTAAATGTGCCGCTTAATGGAGTGTTTGCCTTTGAATCAAATCAACTGGGAGGCAGTAAATCGGAAGTTCAACTTTACGACACAAGAAAAAACTTCTGTGGCCCTGAAAAGCGGTTTCGCTCGAGGTTCATTCACGGATTGTTGCGCAACTGCTGACATTTCACATAAGTTAAAAGATGATTTTTTTTAAATCTTTTTGTTGTAACTGTAACTTCCATCACCATAAACCTGTCATTCCCAATAGTGCAAAGTACGAATAATTTTTATACTGTACTTAAGTAATTTCTCAGGTATCTGTACTGTACTTGAGTGTTTATTTTTCTGATGACTTTTTAGTTTTACCCTCTACATTTGAAAACAGATATCTGTACTTTCTACTCCTTACTTTGTCAAAAGGTTTTTTCAACCTCTGCGGATGATGACATGACGTACAAAATCGACGGAAATAGAAGAGAGGTAAAGTCAACCCTGGTTGAGATCTTCAAAAAAAAAAAAAAAAAACTGTGTGCGGTGGGATTTTTCGAATGTAAAATATGTGCCTTGGTTCAGTAAATGTTTTCACACTCTACGATGTGGCATGTGGCTAATAAAATAAAAAAATAAAAAATGCAGCCTCCGGAGGGCCGTCAAAACGAGCTTCATACTTTCCCACAAATAAAAGACGTGTAACTTTACAGGAGTGAAGTTGCAAACCTGCGAGAAAAAAAGTCAACATCTAACTTCAGAAGAATAAAGTTATATCAGCGACAGCAAAAACCTGTAACTTAAGTGATAGCGATGACAGAAAAATTCTTTTAATTTTACGAGGAAAAAGTTCCTTTGTGAGAAGTCGCAATTTTACGAGAAAACAGAGAGGAAAAATATGTAAAACATTTCATATTATGTAATTATTTAATAAGAATAACAAGAATAATGTAAGAACAACCCAAAAATAAGATCAAAATTGAACATTGCAGCAATTAAGATGGTGAACATTTTAAGACAATAAAATTGTAAGAACAAAGAGAATTTCTTTTTTTCTGTACATAACCAGAGTGAAGGCTTGCATGTGCTAAGGAGACCGGGAGAAGCTCATCCTTGCAAGTCTACTTGACTCATCCAGTCAAGTAGACTTGACTATTGTAATGGTCTTCTGACTGGACCCCCCAAAAAAGAGCATTAAACAGCTGCAGCTCATTCAGAATGCCGCAGCTCGGGTTCTGACCAGAACAAAGAGGTCAGTGCATATTACTCTAAATCTTTACACTAAGTCTTTACACTGGCTCCCAGTCAGCTTTAGAATAGATTTTAAAGTTCTGCTACTGGTCTATAAATCACTAAATGGTTTAGGTCCTGACTACATGAAAGCAATGCGAATGGAATATCAACCCAGTAGGGCTCTGGGATCGACAGACTCAGGTCAAATAGTGGCACACAGAGTCCAGAGCAAACATGGTGAAGCAGCATTTAGCTATTATGCTGCACACCAATGGAATAAGTTGCCAACAGAAGTGACATCATCCCCAAGTGTGCATGTTTTTAATTCCAGTTTAAAAACGTTCTTTTTTTCTCATGCTTTTTTCCACTTTTAAATGATATTTCTTGCACTGTACGCTGTTTGAATTGTACTTGTATTTTTTTCTTTATTTTAAATGTTTATAAGCTGCTTATTTCTTTGTTTTTAACTGCTTTTAATCATGTAAAGCACATTGAGTTACCTTGTGTACGAACTGCGCTATATAAATAAATTTGCTTTGCTTTGCTTTGAACAAGAAAAGTCACAATTTTGCATTAACAGTCAGAAAAACAACACAGAAATAACAGACCACCGTGAATATCACCTACCACTCCAAGCCTGCACGGTTGATGTCGTCCCACCAGCAGTCGGTGGGGGGTCCCAGCCCCTCAGGCGTGGGCTGGCACTCGAAGGACCAGAGGCGGTCGGAACCGTCGGCGGCGCTGAAGTAGCTCCTGATGGCCACCAGGGCCTCGCCGTGGGGGCACTGGAAGCTGAAACCTTGGCGAAAGCCGTTCACCCAGCCCATGTCCCGGTGGTCGTGCGACGGCGACTGGCCCCGCACCGAGACCACCAGGGACCAGGCCAGCGTCACCAGAACTGGATTCATGTCGAGGGCTGAGGACTTGTGTTGCTCTCGCTGGCAAAGGCCTGCTTATAAACCTCCAGATGTTTGGCATCCGGTAAGTGAGCCGATGGGAGCGACGATCCAAAAGTCATCGGACTTCGTTGACCCTTTTAAGGTGGACTCAGAGAAAAGATTGCAGGAATTCCTCTCAGCTTGTTAGAGTGCACCTTAAAAGACGGGAAGAGTGCACCTTAAAAGACGGGATTTTTCATTTATTACACCCAATTCAAATACTGACGTCATCTTTGTTAGCCTCTAGCGTGCACTCACTCACGTGTTAGCAATCGCAGCCATGTGTTCCACTTCAATATAAACACCAAGAAAGTGTTTTTGGGAAGGAGCACACGTGAAAGGAATGATCCAGGACAACTGGACCTTACAACCATTTAACATGACATTTCAATGTAGCACTGATTAGCACAGTTAAGAGGACCTGGGTTCAAATCCGGGCTCCGGCCACACTCCTGTGTGGAGTTTGTACGTTCTCCCTGTGCCTGCGTGTAAGTTATTTTGGTTGGTTGCTAGGTAGGTTGATAGGGATCTAGGTAAATAGTCTTATAGGTAGTTAAGTAGCTTGGTCGGTAGGTATGTAGGTTGTGAAGTTAGTAGGTTGGTAGATTGAAATTATTTTATGATTTTTTTAAATTGAAGAATTAAGGGACAATAATACACTTTAATTTTCTAGGCAAATGAAGGCAAAGTATTTCATTTTCAAAACCTTTCAGCCATGTTTTTGTTGCTTTGTTTTTGTAATTTTGTTAGAATAATAAAAATAAAAAACAGTCCAAACCTTATGTTTTGTTTGTTTATATTAATACACATATACCTACTTTTGGCGCAACTAACAAATAAACATTGTGATATACACTATGCCTGCTTCAAAAGCTTATCAAACATGAAATACAGCACACTTGAACGTTACGTACCACCATGCCTTGGAGAGCCATTAGTGGACTGTAACCCTACAGGGCCTCACTCTTCATTAAGCTAATTGCCTAAAAAGGGCATTCACTGGAATCCTCCATTTTACACACACACAAACCACTAAGTGCCCTGTCACTGAGCATCGGTGTGGTCTGTTTTCCGTGGAAGAAAAAAAAAGGTGAATTAGCAAAGGATTTTATTCACGAGGTGTCGCATTGCCAATCATTCTCCCCCCACGTTGCTTGTACTCACGCTTATATAATCGACACATAACATTAGGCCGAGTCTGTTTTACGACATGTTTTAAGTCTTATTAAGTGGAGGATATTTAAAGCGATGCGCTATTTTAGTATTAGGACTTTCATTGAAAAGACCCCCAAAATAGTCGTGGTTTTGTGAGAAGAAATCATGTCCTGTTTTTGAATAAAGGAAATAAAGTGTTGGTTTTTTTTCCCCCCTTTATCGATTAATTGAAAAATCACGATCACAATAATCATTAGTTTTAGCCCTACTTGTGACTGTCAGCCAATGACACATTGTTTCCAAGCGTCCTCCGGTCTCCGCGGCAACCTGCCGAGCATCTCTTGTCACCCTGATTAGTGAGGGGAAGGCATCCATTTGTTCTTTGAGGGTCTCGCTATTCCATACCCCCACCCTCCCTGTGATTATCTTCAAAGCATCCCAAAATAAAACGCTGGTTCATGTTCCAAAATAAGAGTCCTGAACGGGAGCACAATCGGCGCATATTTATAGACGCCGCCGTCTATTTTAGGGCCGTCTATTGGGAGCGGGGCTTGTTGAATGTACGACTTCATTCACCTACAGTGGGGCCTTGACTTGTGTAAGAACACAATAAAACATAACAAAAGGGAATCTGAATCAATGAGAAGCGGTTAGCACATCTGCTCCACAGTTCTGAGATTGGGGGTTCGAATCTGGGCTCCTGAGAGTTTGTACTAATCCATGTCAATGACTCCACAAAACCAATGCATATCAGTAAACCTCATATGCTATATACAGTATTACAATTACCAAGAATAAAAAAAAAATCGAATGTTCAATTACAGACAAAGAATCCAAAGGGATACAAATAATGATGACAAATGTTGTAAAACAGAGTTTAAAGGGACCCAGAGGCCAAGTCACGGTTTGACTCACTCCACTTACAGCACGATTCCTCCATCCATTTTCGGTACTGCTTATACGAGTCACTTCAATTATTTTACAATTCTCTGTAGGTATGATGCAACATGATTCACTCTAGTGAATACGATTCTCTCCGATTATGATTCACTGCAGTTTTGATACAATAGAAGTGATTCATGGTTCACTCTTGTTAATACGATTCTCTCCAATTATGATTCACTGCAGTTTTGATACAATAGAATTGATTCATGACGTGATTCAATTCACTCTATTTATGATATAATAACATTTGCTGCAGTTACAATACGATTCACTCATTACAATACAATATGATTCAATACAATTTCCATACAAAACCATTCACTCTAGTTACAAGATGATATAATTATGGACGGACAGAAAGACAAACTGATTTCAGACGGTCCTTGAAGGCAACCTGGCTTTGCAAATGTAGCTATGAAATGTATTTTATTCATAACCCTCCATTTTGGCTTGTACTATCCATTGTTGTCGCAAATTAAATTGTCTAGACGTTGTTAGGTGTAATGTTTAGCTACTGTAATTCTTTATAAGACTTTAAACTGCGACAATTACAGTGATAAGCGTGATAAGCGTGACTTGTTTTGACAATAAAACACAGCCATAAACGTAATTACATTTTAGGGCCCCGCAGCCCCGGTGCATTGTGGGAAACATCCTGTTTAACCTTTATACGGTAAATTGTTCATTTTCCATGCACATATACCAGTAGTATAAGCTGGGCAAAGAATATCCCCCGTATAATTGTCAATATCAAATGATGTACGACAGATCTTTTCCAAATGTATTAAAAGCCTGTGACATTAATACACGGATGACTAATCTTTCAACCATGTTTCAGAGGAAAAGGGAAAGTATATTTTGTCAGGTTCTAATAGCGATCCTGGCTGCCAGCTCCATAATGAAATATGGCAACTGTTTACATGACATGGATCTGGTTTGCATCGGAACTACGCAAAGGACATTTTCCACAAAGAAGGAGCACACCATACAGCACAGGTGTCAAACTGGTGGCCCAGGGGCCAGATCCGGCCCGCCACTCATTTTATGTGGCCCACGAAAGCAAATCAAAATTGCTCATTGTGTTCTGGTGTAATACCATTGAGATATTTGCAAGCATTATTTTGTTACCAATCCCACTTTGAAAAAAAATGTAATAGTCAAAAAACATGTTTTTATAGGCTTCTGATTTCAAAACTGGTTATTCATCAATGTGTTGTGAATACTGTATGTAATTACAGTATATGAGGTAATCTTTCATTTATACGGGTTCACAGTTGTAGCAGCCCTCCGAGGGAAGTCATAACTACGATGTGGCCCGTGACAAAAATGAGTTTGACACGCCTGCCATACAGGATCACGATGGCTGCCGTACCTCATTAGTCATTTTTTCCTATCAGTGGCCATAAAGTACTCCAAGGGCTAAATTTATGAATTAAATAGAATGCAACACTCAAACAAATGCTTATTATTATCCCTACACGAGTGTTTGTAGAACGATGGACCGCTTGTGTGAGGAATGTTATGATTTCAGAATGTCCATGAAGGCAACACTAATGATGCCGACTATATTTGTTGCCTTTTGTTTACATTCCCATCTCCATATTATTTAGTCTTGCAGTGTTTGTTTCATTCCCAACGTATTTACTATTTATTCATCCACGTACACTTTTGCAACATGCAACGCTGCTGACTATGCTTTTGTTCACATTCACATCTCCATACAGTTTATAGTACATCTGCATATCATACGTGCCGTTTATTTATTCATGTCCAGTTGCCAATCTTCAATTCATGCGCAGCTTTCATTGACACACTCAAAGGCTGACATTCGCTGATATAATTATGAATGCCGACATAGTTGAACGCTAAAAACTAAGACAATCTGCGGTATGCGGTGTCAAAAGGTCCCCCAGCGTGGTTCTATTCCCCCCCCAACAGACCTTTGATGCTTAATTGGGCTTCACTGATTAAATTAAGAGCCTGACCAAAAGGCCAACACAATAACCTCGACAAATCACGGTGTGCCAGGCAGCCATTGGGGTGGAAAAAATAAATAATAATGTCAGTGGTTGCTTGGAAGGAATGATGCGCGTCTCATAAAAGACAAAAAGGCCACACTGGAAAAAAGAAGCGTCACTCTGACTACTTCGGGCGTGTTTATTTGCCCGCAGTTTGCATGCTGTTAGTTAGCTCGTTAGCATTGGTGTCGGGTTTAGTGCCAACAATGTGGCAAACGCAAACAAGGACTCTAAATGATGGTACGCAGCACAACAAGTCAGGAAAATGTTTAGTATTATTTTTGAAATGTAAAAATAAATAACCAGTTTAATAAGTTAACCATACATGCAGGTAAATATTAATGTGTACACTATGCACACGTATTTAGGGGAAAATGTGCTAGTTAGATATTTAATTGTTTAGCAGTTGTGTGAGGAAAGCTAGTTAGATATTTAATTGTTTAGCAGTTGTGTGAGGAACGCTATGATTTTGGACTGTCCCTGAAGGCAACGTCTGTCGATGGATGGTCATTTGGTGATTGCTCAGTCGTGCAGGGACATGTCTGATTTCAGACAGTTCCTGAAGACAACCCCTGACTTAGATTGTTATTCAGCCAGTGGAACAATCGTGCGAGGAAAACGCTTTATCCTGTAGCTAGAGAGACATATCTTCGTGGAAGGCTTTCCACGAGGTTATGTACTAGTGTGTTTATAGTAATTTGTATTTTTTTTTCTTCCAGGAGCGCGGTACTGAGGTCACATATTGGTCGGGAAGGTCTGACTCTTTGTCTCTGCTCTAATTCATCGCAAAGTTGGCACTATTGGGTTGAGATCAGGACTCGGTGCCGGCAATTCAAGTTTAGCCACACCTAACTCTCTCATCCACGTCTTTATAAAATTGACTTTGTGCAATGGTACACAGACAAGTTAGAACATGAAGGGTCCACCCCTGAACTGTTCCCACAAATTTGGGAGCCATGGAATTGTCCTAAGTTTTGGCCCCTTAGTTCCAGTGGAAGGAACTCCACATGCTTCATCAAGATTCAGACTGTGTCGTGAAAGAGGTGACTAATAAGCAAGGGCGCACACTGTGCAAGGTCAGAGCAGAAGCTACAGTTGACACTTTGAACGTAGCACAGCCTTCTTTGACGAATAGCTTCGACTTGCCTCAGGTGTCCTCAGTGTTTACCAAGAGGCTGGCTACGTAAATTGACTTAACAGGTTTTACAACTAAAATGCCCGTAGCAGTAATTGCGTAGAGATGATTTGCGTGACTTCCACCTACCTAAGCAATCTCCTGGAAAAAAGAAAAGAAAAACTGCTGTACTGTGCATGACAGAATTTGCCATACAGGTTTAGTGGTTTACCTTAAGTTTTATTTTGAACTACGTAACTCAATTACGTGTCAGTCGGTTAACTTCAAAAAGTGAGTACCGGGAGTTTTACTTTACAATGGTGCCTTGTGATCAGAGTTTAATTTGTTCTGTGACCACGCTTGTATCTCAAATCATATTTCCCCATTGTAATGAATGGGAATGCCACTAATCCGTTGCACCCTGCCCCCCAACCCGCCCCGAAAAAACTATTTTTTTTGCAATGGGTTTTTTAATAAGGGAAATAGCACTCTTAGAAATTGCTCTTTACAAAAAACATATAATCATAACTAAATATAATGTAAATAATTAAACAGTTTGTGCATAATGGTTAATTCATTGTGGCTCCTTCTGGTATGTGTGACATGGTCACCAGGGGGCGGCATTATAGTTATTAAGATACAAACCAAGATTTTCAAAACTACTTAAAGTGACTCAGTAAGCCACCATTATTATTATTATTAGTTTTTGTTTTTTCGCAGAGGATAAAGAAGATATGCCTGTGAGTATTGCTATATTGCCTGTCTACATGCATTGTTGCACCGCCTTTATTTAAAGCCAGCCTTAAAGAAGAAGTTACAGGACTGCGAGAGCCAGAAATTATGCTCGTTTGTAGATGACCAAATACTTACTTTCCACCGTAATTTGCTAATAAATGATCTAAAAGTCAAACAATGTGATTTTCTGGATTTTGTTTTTCTCATTTTGATTTTTGGTGAGGTATACCTATCATGAAAATGACAGGCCTCTCATCTTTTTAAGTGGAAAATTTGAAGTTTGTGAAGGAGTCGGTCTGTTGTCCATATTTGGACCCTCCCCCCAACTCCCGGGGTTGCCTGCATAGACACGCTATTGTTGACGGGTTCGAGTCGGGCGGGCTCTCCGCATACCAGATTCTGTCCACAGGCCATCTCTGAATCCTGCACCTTCTGGTAATCTTGGCTAAGCCTTGATCTGTGCAAACACGGCGGGCCTGCTCTGCTATCGCCGCATAAGAACCAATAGCGTCGCCGGCGGAGTGCATTATATTGTTTACTTTTTGGACGGAGTGAAAACAGATGCTGCTTGCTACTCGGGTTCGGGTATTTTAACCATCTTTACTGTACTAAAGAAGTGTGAAAATAAGTTAACCGCTGTGTACTGTAATACAGTGATGCCTTGTGAGATACGAGTGATGAGCAAATATTTAGGATACGAGCGCTGTATGACCTCAACTCCCTTCACAACAAGCAGCAGTTTTGGCAGATAGAGAACAATTCTTCTACTTCTTTTTCTTCCAAAAAAAATAAAGGCTTCAAGCTGTTTAATACCACTTCCTGATGTTTTACACAACGAGAACACAACAGCAGCAACACGTGCAAAAAGACAATATAACAATACTCACAGGCGCATATTCTTTATCCTCTGCAAAGAACGACTAATATTACTGAAGCCTTCTTCGTTTGTGTCTGCATGACAGAATCATACTGCACCCAGATGGCCAAGTCACGCACACCAGAATGGGCCGCAATGAATTAATCACGATGCATGAACTCCTTAACTCTTTACATTCTATTTAATTATATGCATTTTCTATTTATTTCAATCGGGAAAGATGATTTGAGGTCCAAGTGCTTTGAATTACAACCTTGGTCAAGGAACAAATGAAACTCATATATAGTCTTGCTTCTCCAACACATTTTAAAGCAGAGGGTGTCCAAACTATCATCTATTTGTGCAGCTCCATGTAAACTAGCAGTTCAGCGTCTGTTCTGGTTCAACAAACCAATCGACAAAGTAAACCATAAGGTTTACTACACTAACACTACCAGGTTTACTAACACTAACACCTACACTAACATGTGTACAACACATCACAACACGTTAAGCAACGTGGTTTATCCAAGGCATCATTGACAGATCTGTGATGTCGGACGTTTTTTTTTTTTTTACATGCAGTTTTACAGTTAAAGTTTTGTAGAAACACCACAGAAGCAGAATGAGTTGAATTAGACCCGTCAACTTTCCAACTTTGGGGGCAATATCAGAAGCCCCTTTTGTAACTACCTGTAAGAGCCGGCATTATTTTGCTTTTTCCCTGTTGTTGTTCTGTATCTACAGTACTGATGACACATTTGTCCACCATAGGAGGTCGTACGAGAAACCACCTTTGAGCCGTTTCTAAAAGCAGCCATTATTCCACCATCTTTTCATGTTGCTGCCATTGCAGCCATTCCTCCGCCTTTTTTTCCTCATATCACGGTTGTGTATAAAAATGTCACAAGCATGAAATGGGACAAATTGGCTACTTTAGGAAAAGCAAAGGCAGATCAATACCACTCTGGCCCGTCAATTTTGCTAGGTCTCTGTGTGAAACAGCCAAAATATTTCACATTTCTCTCCGAAATAAAACCTGTGGTGCAAAATGTAACTATGCACCATCATCATTATACCAATGCAGATACAGTCTACATGGCAGCTACATGTCGGAGCAGCTAAGGCAGTAAAGCTAATCATGCTATAAATCAGACCCCCACTTTGCTCCCGCCGTCTCTGTGCTCAATATAAATCTGATTTGAAGAGCTTGGAGTGTGAGTTGCAATTGTTCGGTAGCCAAATCCTGGCTCAATAATACACATACACATATGAGGTGGAAACTTACTGCCTCGCAGGCACAAAGGCTGTGTGTGAACGGAATTTGTCGCGAGCCAGAGGTTTAACTGTTAAAATGAAAAAGACTATGCTAATTCCACCATAAAGACTCACTCAGAGAGGTCAAACAAAAGTGAAAATAAATTCCCAGACACACACCTTTATTCAGATCTGTAACAACAAAGCAAAATTTTTTTGGGCCTATGCCACATCCCGCCACAAAGTTTGTGGAACTAGGTTAAATAGTTTTCATGTAATCTGGCACACAATGAGGTAAACACAAATCTGGAGAATAAGAAAAACAGAGCGGAAAAACAACCACAGGAAAATGAACGAGCCATTTACAAACATTTTATGCTGTTGTTAAGTAAAAGTTTTAAAAAATCGATACAATGATGCTTAATGAGCATTACAAGGTGAGCATCTAGTTTTCCGCGACGGAACAACGAGGCACTCTAAATTAGCCACACCGGTGCAAGGCCACCTGTCCACACGCTGGCGGTCAAGTCTGGCTTAAAATAAATTGAAAAAATACATAATTTTTTTAAATTCCCCCCTCCTCGCTCTACCGTCTTTCTCTGCGTGACCTGCGCGCTCTCACAGCTGACAATGAGGCGCTCTATAGCGGCTTTGTCAGCCCGACGCTCAGGTCAACATGCTGACTGTCAAGTTTGAAAAAAAAAAAAAAAAAAAAAAAAAACCTTGTTGCTCTTCTGTCTTTCTGCATGACCAGCGTACACTAACGACTGACAACGAGACCACTTCAGGTTCAACTACACGTCAATTGCAGGTAATTCATAATACAGCTGCAAATAATTATTTACCGGTACATCAAAAAATATATAAATAAAAAAAATAATATATTTATTCCAGTTTACTGAGATGGCATACCTAAATGTATTGTACAACAGAAGCCTGCAGATGACTATAGATTGCCTGTGTGGTGACCCTCAAGAGGGAGACATTCTCCAAGGGAGGGGCAGAATATGAAAGGGTCAAAAGGTTGTTGGCTCCAAAGGGTGTGGTTGGCTGATGTCAAAACAGTGTGTAGAGAGTAAAGTGACATGACTGGTCTTTTCGTCATGCCCCCCCCCCCCCCCCACACACACACAATTAATTATAATAAAATAAATATATTATAATTTATTGAAATGTACCTGTATGTAATATTCCTATTATTTTTTTCCCATAACTTGATCATGATTCAGTTACTGGGTTGGGTCGTACCATGTCAAAAATATTGTTCATTGTTTTCCAAAGGAAAAGCAGATGTCTGGAAATGTCTGATTTTGATTAAACACAAAGATAATCAGTCTGCTTTTCATTGAGGAGGCATTTGCACGTTTTCAGAAAATATCTTTGTCTATAATGTTTTTAGAAACAAACCTCTGAATTCACTTTACAAGGTTTTAGGATATTGGACTTTCTGAAGAGACAGAGAATCACTGCAAGGCACAGGTGTCAAACTTAAGGCCCTGGGGTCAGAATCAGCCCGCCACATAATTTTATGTGGCCTGTGAAAGCAAATCATGTGCATCAGGTTCCATTATTCTTGCTAAAATATGTACCAAAATTTCAAATTGTCATGTTAAAATACAAGCACTTTTTTTTTACAGTAACCTAACAAACCATTATCCTTGACTTCTGATTTTAAAAATAGTTATCCATCAATTTGTTGTGTACATGTAGTAATATAATGAGGCAATTAAAACACACTCACTGCCATTGACGGCTTTAGAAGTCAAATATCCATGGTAACTAGGAAGGCTGGCAGTGAATGAGTTAAACATATGGTTTCACAGCCATAACGGCCCCCTGAGCGTACCCGTAACTACAATGTGGCCCGCGAAAAAAAAAGAGTTTGACACCCTTACAGTACGGGGTTAGTGAGCCACCATTTTATCTTCATGTACCCCAACAGACTTCCACTACTGTTGCAGTCATATAGAGTCACTCCATTTGTCGTCAAACTGGCACCCACGTTTTTCAATCAAGGTGGTGACGTCAACAACCGCCACTACGTTCGAAGGGGAGGGGGCTGGGGCCTGGGGGTCACGGTTGCTATGGCACCTGGCCCATTTTGTCTGCCGCTCTTGGCAACTGTGCGACATCTCCCCCCATCACACCCCTCCCATTTGCAGCCCCTCCCTCCCTTGGGCCCCGCCCTTTAGTGTGATGTCATAAAGCAATGCGACATTCAGATTGGCTCATTCGTTCGGCCTTTCTTACCACCCTCCTCCCACTTGCTGTGGAAGTTTGCGGGCGGAGTCGCACGCTGTGGAAGAGAGAAAGAGAAAGAGAGAAGGCAAAAAAAAAAGAAAAGAAGAGAGAGAGAGAGAGTGAGGGGAGTGCGCTTCAAGCAACGGTGCGGGCTTACAAAGTGTCCTTTTCGTGTTTCCGGTGAGGGGCAGCAGTTAGTCTCCTCCGCAAAACATTCTCAAGTGGTCGTGGGTTGCTCCCCCCCCCCCCAAAAAAAAAGAAATAAGAAGAAACAAAGTTGGAGCTTACAGGCGTGCTCGTGGCGGGACTTCTATAACATGTCGGGGAATAAGGACACCGACGGCGGCTGGAGGGGCTTTCTGTGGAATTCCGAGAGGAAGGAGTTTCTGGGGAGAACCGGCAGCAGTTGGTGTAAGTCTTCCATTTTTGTTTTTTTTTCTCCCCCGGGTGACTGTTGAATGTCACGCTGAGCGGCTTTTCTCGCCACCTTCCTCGCCTTTTTTTTTTTTTCTGGCGACAAGAAGGCGGCTTGGTTGGTGAGGCAGGCGGGCAGCACCTGTTCGAGTTCTCCGCCGTTGACAAGGCTGCGTCGTGACTTGTCGGAGGGGTTCTCCCCCCCGCCGCCGCCGCCTCCTTCCACTACTTGGAAGTTGCGTCGTCATTTTGATTTTGGGACATCGACTACGACGAGAAAAAGATAACAAAACGTCGGAGCCAACTTTAAAGCAAAAAATAAAAATAAATAAATGTACCATTAAATTAAACGACCAGAATCGACAATTTGAGCTCAAATCCATTCATTTTAACGGCCGATAGTTACTGCAAATGGATGACAGTTATTAACGGAGGGATGACGAGTGATTCAGGCGTAGTCGGTGGTGTTTGTGGTGAGGGGTTTCATTTTTTGAAAAAAAATAAATAAAAAGGTCACCCCTGAAGGACACCCTGTGGGGGGGGGGGGGGCAAGACTTTTCACTCGAGCCGGTGGTGAAAGTTGTATTCCGTTGGCTCGCCCACAATCACTTCTCCAGCAACGACAAACTAGTCCAGTGATTTGGTGGTTTAATTTAAGTGTCTACTTAAAAAAAAATGAAAAAAATGTTAATGAATGAAAAAACAACAACACTTTTTCCACCCTGAATAGCTAACATTCCAGTTAGTGTTTGCCTCATCAAGCTTTTGACGTGGTTGACGAATAACACGTGATGTGGAGCCCCACCTCCCACCCACCACGAATTGCATGTTAATCACATCTTGAGTGCGTCGATTCCGGTACGGTCGAACTGATCACGACTCACATGTCTCACCCCCCCCCCCCCCCCACCACCACCACCCACCTCCGCTGTCGAACACATATGCTTCTATTTTCCAAAAAGAGGAAACTTGACTTGTCGTTTATTCATCTGCAAAAAAATGAACTCAAGTTCCCTTCCACCGTACACGACCAGCTTATAAATAACACCACCATGTGCGGCTGTCACCGAAAGGCGTCACTTTGTCGCCAAAATGTTCACAAGCAACAGGTTTGTCCTTGAACGCAACACGGACAGTGCTCAACCGAACCAGTGGGGCTATACGAATTAACACCAAAATCCAGTTGGACGTGGTTGCATTGTGACGATGTAAAAGATTGAAGCGAACTTCAAAGCTCCAAAGGGGCTACAGTGTCCATGAACGCACCACAGAGAAGGCAATGCTATGAAAAGGAGGGTGGGGGGGGGCACCAGCACCAGTGTGAATGTGGCAATGGTTTGTTCACCACAAGCTCCTGCTGCAGTGTTGGGGGATGGGGCTCTTTCCATTGACTTGTCCCAGGTTGTTGTGCCCGTTCTTGTACTGCTAGGTAAACACTGATCCTTCCCAGCCACATGTAGAGTGCGTGTGTACGCTTCTCCTGGGGTGTTGCACGTGTAAAAATCGGAAGTTTTCGGTTTGCGATTTTGATAAGTTCCATGTCGTAACGATGAAAGTGATTTCAAAGACCTCCCCACCACCGAAGAAAACGAAGCGCTACCGACCCTATTATTTCCACACAAATTTATCAAAGGCATATTTTTAAACTCAGGAGAATATTTGTCTTGATAACGTGAGTTGTGGGAGTGTCTGCGGCAGTCCCAGCAAGGAGTCTTATCAGACTCATTATCTTGAACTGCACACTGTGCAACAGCCACCGTGTGCCATTGATAATTTGCATGGGCACGTGCTCCATTTTAGAAAAGATGCGTCTTGCGGTGTTTTGAATGGGATGCTCGCACTGGCCTCGAGACAGATTTTTCAAAGGTTTGCGTTTGTGCTCTCCAAAAAACTACACATTCTTATTTGACAACGGTCCAATGCAAATGAACCTGGGATACACTCAGGAGTAGGTCATACAAGACAGTTTACGAAAAAATGAAAACGTCACTGTGTTTACAAAACCAACAGCATTTTGGAGCCTAAAATCACAAATATCAGTAAAATGAGTCTTTGAAATTGGTAGCGTGACTCGTGTGTAAAAATGGAGGTCATGTAACAAGAGTCTAAAGAAGAATGGCCGGTGCTGTGCCCGGACACATTGCTATTGTAATCTTTGTGTTTATAATACAATGAAAGTGTACGCTTACTACACCACCAGTGTGTCATACACGGGTCACATTACTCCCATATGTCAACTTGATAAAATCGTATACACGTGGGTGTATGCTATTTTTAAAAAATAATAAAAACCGAGGACAGTAGACTTGGTGGTATAAATCCACGCCGTACTGGCTTTGCAGCACTCCCAATATGTTAACGCTGGTCGGCGTCTTGTTTCGTACAACCTCTCAAAAATGCTAAGAAACAACAATTTTGCTAGGTTTTTGTTGCAAAAGCCAGGGTATCAACCGAGATCCTTAACTCAGCCCTGCGATTGGCTGGCGACCAGTTCAGGGTGTACCCCGCCTCTCACACGAAGATAGCTGGGATAGGTTTCAGCACGCCCTCGCTTAGGATAAGCGGTACGGAAGATGGATGGATGGATCCTTAACTCAAATAGAATACCATTTAGTTAATACCTTTTTAATAACGTGAGTTTTTTAATCGAATCTAAACTTCTTACATAGATTGAGTTAATACAACTACACTAGAGCTGCAGCTATTGAATATTTTTTAGAATCACTTATTCAACCGATTATCCCATTGATTAATGAGTTGATTTCGCGTCATTCAACAACAAAATATGCATTGAGGTGCTGGTATAATTGTTTTCCACTTGGGGTTGCTATACGTTCCACACAATGAATATCTTTGAGTGTGTGTGGCTATAAAAGGTGGGACCTGGTCTGGTGAGTTATGTGGGAGTAGAATGATCATGAAGGTGTCGGTTGTTGTGAGCTCAGGTTAGTGGCTGGTTGTTAACTGGCTCACCGTTAAACAGTCTGCATGTTAAATGGCAAATGTCTGTCGTGGCCGTGGCAGCTCGAGTGTGAATTTGCTTAGTACATGTTTCTTTTGTCACCAATTTCTCAATAAACCAATTGGAAGTGCACTAGCAGCTATGTCTATTCTTAACCACTTGCATTTCAATATTTCCTAACTAGCGGTTAGCCTATGTTAAACCAGCTAACATCAATATCTTGTGTTGGCGATCGTAAATGTGGTGTTGTGGTAGGTGAGAGCTGCTTTGCAGTAGGCACATTGCAGATTGCATTTTGTTACCTTGTTTTTCTATCCATCCATCCATTGTCTGTACCGCTTATCCTCACAAGGATCGCGGGCGTGCTGGAGCCTATCCCAGCTATCTTTGGGCGAGAGGCGGGCTACTCCCTGAACTGCTCGCCAGCCAATTGCAGGGCACATATAAACAAACAACCATTCGCGCAGACATTCACACTCAAGGGCCACCGTTCCGCCTACCTTGTTTTTAAGTATTAAATAATCACAAACCTTGGAAATTGTCTTTTACGCACGCGTTCCTTCTGGCTCGCTGCCATCACGGCAACTTATTTCTACACTGAGCGGTGGATGCAACTGCAGTAACACTATTTGATGGAAAACGTGGAGAAATCAATGCGAAGGGAGATATTTTGCTTTAACTTTTTTATGTTTGAGTTATTCAATTGTTTCAGCCCTAAACTACAGACCAATGGCCAATACAACCCCTGACTGTCAATCGCCGGACTGCAAACGCAAATTTCAAGCGCTACTTTTGGCTCTGACCTCGCGGACATGAACAAAGGACTTGTCGTTGCTATTCGGAGCACACCTCAGTTGCACCTGTGGCTGTGAGGAAAACTCTCATTTGCCTTACAAATGACCAGGCACTCACTCGTATAAACGTGCATACAAACAGGTGCTGAGATTCTTGCTATGGCTAATAACAAAAAGAAAGGCCTACAGTTGATCTGATAGGAAGTGTTGTGAAAACAAGAAAGTATACATTGGCTGTAGTTTCCAGCGGTGCATGTGGGCACAACTTAAAATGGATGCTGCTCTCAGAAGGCAAAACACTGGTCAAAGTCGCTTCCGAATCGTCGCACCAACACGCTACCATTACTTGAAACTTCTCAGTCAACATTAGGCCCACTGGGGTGGGTCGGATGTGGCCGAGTAGAGGAGGGGGCACTCGGGGGCTGACGTGGCTTCGGGGCTGTCGGTTGAAGCTACTCTCAGTCCGTCAGACTGGTTCCCCGGGGTCTCACTTTGTAACTGGCAACAGAGACACACCTCGGGAATGCTGCCATGACAACGGGCAACCTAAGCGAGGATAGATCAGCGTGTCAAAAACACGTGTCAATGCTCTTGTTTGGCGTTGAACGTGATGGATGCCGTTTCCGATAGCCAGTGAGTTATTGAACAAGGTCGCAAGAAAAGAAATGAACTTCGGGCACAATTAGGAAGTCGGATTTCAATTATTTCCCTTGTGGATAAATAAAGTGTCTATCTGTCTTTACTTATCTGTTCGACCCTGAGAACCTGTTTGCTGTTTATTTTAGACAAACCACACCTTCAACCACCCGAGCAGGACAACTGGTTAATACATTCAATATTTAAATGAGTTTGTAGTGAACCTCAACCTGAGTACAACACATCATTAAAATTGGATGATGGATTCCAGAGAAACTGAGTTTTTGTGTTTCGTTAAAAAAAAGCCTTTTGGGGAACATTTTTAGAAAATCTGGTCAAAAAACACCTTCAAATTAAGAGTAAAAACGTATAACAATTATTTCTCCGCATATGTCTGCATCGCTTTTGTTTTGTCGGCTACTCAGGGAAACCCATCTTCGATTGACTGACAAGTTTCAGTTAATATCCAGCAATAAGCTTGTAAGGGCCGAAATTCCAAGTGGTTTCCCAAGTAGATGCGTCAAAATTACCGTGACTCTTTAAATGGCGTCACTGGCCCTAAAAACTTGACTTAAGTAGCGCAAATGGAACAATATTGGTGAGAAGAGCAGTGTGGGCACTAGAATAGGTCACTTTCTTCAGTAATCAATTGTTTTATTGTGAATTAATTTGTTAGAGAGGATTTTAGTGGTGTTTGACTAAGTGCTTATTCCCATATTTTTTTTTAGAAAATTCCATAAAGATGGCGGCCACTTGTCACATTGCTAGTTTGAGTTGATTTTTTTATAAAGCCCAGCCACGTCGCTGCATTCGACCAAGCTGTTTAGCTCCTCCCTAGTTAGCGCCCTCGCTCATTGGCTAGCTAATGTAATAAACAGTTAACTTTCCCTCAAATGTCTCTGTTGTATGTACCTGCGTGCGACACATGGAACAAGGCTGTGACATATTGGGTGAAGCTGGTGCCAATGCCGGTGCACGAGCCCTCTAGCGGCTAATCCGTACTAGCCCAGCCACTAGTAGCAAGCCACTTCGCACCGGAGCAGTCTAACTCACTCTTGGCTCGCTGCTTCGTTGTGCGCCAGGTCACCACAACCAAGAATCTATAGAGTCTGGAAAAAACTACCATGTCCATTTTAGTTATCGAACGATAAGTCAATATAGTAATTATCAAGACAGGCTTAATTGAGACTCCCAAAAAGGTGATTCAGTCGTTTTCCCTAATTTATGGCGAATCCTTGAAATGATCATCAAAATTGAACGCTATGTTCTGCACACATTAGATTGTGCATGCAAAACAATGTTGCCCATCTGTTTAGGATACCTGCTTCCAATTGGGGCTCCAATTGTCTTGTACCAGTTTGGCTAGAATGGCCGCTTCAAACCAAAATCGCTTGCTGCTCCTGTTCAAATTTGGGTATGGATCGTTGAGATTTTTTTTAGGTTCGGATTGAGATTTCCGCTGAATTTTGTGTCGAATGGTGAAAGTGGCGCTTGGTTGAGTTTAATTTTGGGGGTGGGGGGTCGGGGGGTTTGTGACCCCTACAATAAATGCATTTTAACCATGATACACAAACTAGACATGTTGAGAGACCCCCAGGAAGGCTGCTCATACTCATCCCTTTTTCAAATTGAATCACAGAATCCAAACAATCCTTTACACATCACCCATCTTTCTAGGATACCTGCTTCCAAAAAGGGATTCTGGAATGACTGGTGATTTATCCTGTACAGTACTCCCCTAAATGCCCCCCATCCCTCGTCACCAGAGAATAGTGGAAGAGGCGTCGCTCTCACAATGGTTCCCTCACAAAGCTTCCGCCATGAGACGAGAAAGGGATCCTTTGTGGTTGTAGTTCATCATGAGGCTGACTATTGCATGCAATGACTGGACGCCCCCTTCGACCATGCTCCTCTCGTGTTCACATTGTGTCTTTGAATTAAACGGTTGTTCCTTTGGGGACTGTTCTTTACATAGTCGCCAAACTTTCTCGTTAGGCCACACCTCCATACTGTGTTTTGAAGACAAGCAAAGACTCATAAAACAATCCAAGACAAGAACAATGGCTGTCCCCCAAAAATTGGGATTATAAACAGTGTTTTGTGTGTTTACTGGGTATCATTGGCCGCCAAACGTGCGTCATCTTCAAGCCATACCTCCCCACTTTGTTTTGAAGACGATCAAGACGCAAACCGATTGCTGCAATTTAATAATAACGGCAGTGCTGACAACCTTGGATTATGTTTAGAGCGTCATGTTTTTACCACCGTCTCTACTGGTCGTCAAACACCTGCTTCAACGTTTTTTAACCCCTTTCCATAGTTGTCAACCTCGTTTATAGAACACCTCGGAACTTAGACAATCAAGACAATAACAATCACCGTTAAATTTTTCTTGTAAACTAAATGCAAAAAAACTAAAACATTAGATTTTTAACAAGACTTCAAACACATTCTTTTAAGACGCCTTCCTTATTCACTTTGGTGCAAAGACAAACAAAGATGATTAAGACATTAACAGATTGCCCTAACTTTGTTTCCACTGTGTTTCAATAAACCAGGTCATGATATTGTGGTATTCTGAACGTAACAATCATCGTGTTCTTTAAAGGCTGCCAAAAGCTTACTTCCGCCAAACACCACTCCCACTTTGTTTTGAGGGCAAGAACCAACCAAGACAAATAGCATTCGCAGTTGCTTTGTTTTAATAAGCCAAGTGCCCTGCCAACAATGTTGGATTATGAACATAATATTGTAGAAGGTCATGTTTTTAACAAGCATCTCCATTGGTCAGCACACAGCTCCTCGCTTTTTAATGAAGACGATCAGTAACCGGTCGTTACTTAGTTTTAACAACACAAGTGGTGAATACGGTTGATTATGAACGTAATGTTTTAGAACATTGTTTTTCCCATTGGTCACCAAACGTGTATTTGCCCTTTCGATCACACCACCCCTATTCACTTCGTGCCTTAGAGGAGCAAAGAGAACAACTGTTCACGGCGAGAACGAAGGACGTAAATTGTGTGTTAACCCGACTGGTTAGGATGTCTGCCTCACAGTTCTGAGGGCCCGGGTCCAAATCCGGCCTCGCCTGCGTGGAGTTTGCATGTTCTCCCTGTGCCTGGTTTTCTTCGGGTTTCCTCCCACATCGCAAAAACATGCGTGGTAGGTTAATTGAAAACTCTAAATTGGCCGTAAGTGTGAATGTGAGTGCGATTGGTTGTGTGTTTATATGTGCCCAGCGATTGGCTGGCGACCAGTTTAGGGTGAACCCCGCCTCTCACCCATAGATAGCTGGGATAGGCTCCAGCACGCCCGCAACCCTGAATGAATGAATGAATGATGAATCACATCCATATAGTTATCTAAACTTGTGATCTTTGACGCGGAAAACACTTTTTGCAGTCAGATTTGCGCTGTAACAACCACGAGGAACATTTTCATCTTCGTCAAAACAATAACGATGTTGATGTTAATGAAAACTCACCTGATAAGAATCTGAAAAGTATTCCTGCAGACGTTATTGCCTCCGATAAGAGAGGTCTTCTGTCTGCGTTCTTTTCATCATTGTGGTTCTCCACTCACTTTCACTATTTGCAGTCAGATTTGTGCTGACACAACCATGTGTTCTTCAGCAATGCATCTTCATTCAATCGACAACAAACAGAGCTTCAAAAAGTAGGAACAGTTAGTAGTACTTAGAATGCACGAACCGATACATAAGTAGCCATGTGGCTCCATTGAAACTGATACCTGATTGGCCGACTGTCTTATCCCCACACCCACAACTATGAGTACAGTATAGTTCATACAAATAAGAGGGCGTTGCTCATGGAATTACATGCTACTGTTTGGCTGATGCCGTTGTGCGGGCCAATGTCATGCTGACTTCAAATTGATCCCGCAGACGGCGGACGAAATTGCTGCGCGGGTCGGTGGTGGGCCGCGACCCGGGAGCTTGACATGTGTGGCGTAACCCCTTCTTGTGCCTGTCAGCCATTAGATCGTTCAGTAGCTACAAAATTGCATTTCTGAGTCGACGATATATCGCAATAAAGTTTCTTGCATTTTAGAAATGTTTACACAAGCAGAAAGGTTCTTCCCGCCGCATCATATTTTGCCTGCGCTATGCTGGTACTGCTTTGCACCTGCCTTTTTGATGTTCTATTTAAAGTGGCACTAAGCAGGCCTAAAAATGGCATGTAAATTTGACACTCGGCAGAAAAGAGTCATGTTACCAAGCCTGTCAAATTTGAATGAAACAAGGCATTAAGTTTATAAAATCCGGTCTCAAAACTTGAATAATAAAGACCACCTCTCAGCTCTCAGACGCTCTGGGCGTGTCGAAAAGATGCGCCAAAAGTAATCAAACATACTGAGGGGGTGATGGCTTATACGATGTAAAATCACATTATGAGGCTCAACTTCAAAATTTAATGGTTATTGTGGACTATAATCATAAAAATAAGCACACAAGTCAACATATCCTCGTTGTTGGTGACATAATGTCACAGCCCAACACAGCACCTGATGACAGCGGGACGATAGGAGGAAGCCCAGGTAGACAGTCGGCACTGCTCGATTCACTAGTATCAAGTTACCCACGAAGCCAGGTTGTCCCTGGTGAAAGTTTACAAAACTATCCGTCGTAAAATGCGCACTGCAGAGTCAGCTGGCGTAGATGTTCAGCTTGCTATCTGCGTGTAGTTTTCAAAAAGTCAATCCGTCGCTTTGTTATTTCCTAATTTTTTGGGAACTTAAAAAAACGTCAGTGAGCTGGTCTGTAAATTGAGGCATCCAGCGAAGACACATTTTTGGTGTGTAGCCATCGTTAGTTTGCTAACTGCAAGCTGAAGTGGTAAATGGGCCTTGTTATGGACACTAAGCACAACTAACTCACAACTGAGCAGCCAATCAAAATGATGTCACTTTGTTCCTACATAGTGGGGGAGGGAAATCGCAGTAGAAAGTATCTGACATCACAGGGCTGTGTTCTAGCCCCGCCCACAAAATCAGGAAAATTTAAACGATAAAAAAGATGCTTAAAACCTATTCACTGGTAGCCTTACCAGTTAACACGGATATTTGACTTCTAAAGCCGTCAATGGCAGTGAATGTGTTAAGATATATCTCAACAATTCATCACTATGTTATGTCTTTGCATGTTTTCAGCACTTAAAACATATTTAATGTATTTAGAAACAAAACATGAATATCTGCTTAGAGTCCCTTTAAAGATGCAAAGTCAGCCATCGCAATTTGTCTCAGGTTTGATGAATCATGTTACGTGTGCTAAATTAACCAGTTTGTATGTTGTACTCCTCCCAGAATGTGTAAAATGAACTACGTGGTATTTTTTTGTGTTTGGCACACACAATGCTAGGTGCCCCCGGTTAGTCGTTTCCAAAACTATATGCATGAGGAATCAATTTCACCCGTTTTTTCACACGCAAAACTTTTGTCAAGCAGGCCCTTTTGTCTTGAAGACGATCAAGACACTAGCAGAAAACTTTTATTTTGTCTTAATGAACCAATTGTTGACAAATGCAAGCTTCCCATGTTAGAACCGACCACAGTTACTTTTTGTTTTAATACAGCAAATTCCTAAATTTATGAGTAATGTTTTAGATTCAAGTTTTTAGTATCTCCATTGGTGACCAAAAACATCTCTTGTACTCATTCCTTATAAACAACTGAAATTATGATTGATTGAATTTATCGCACTGAATGGTTTTAAAGTTGTATTTCAAAACTCAATTTAACAAACTATGCTGTGTACTTTGTGATGACAGCCTTGTAACTCCTACGGTTCTTGAGAGAACACAATTAAGCAAAAGCCAAGACTGTCAAATATAATTAGATGTGTGCCTAATAGGCTAGTGGAGAATGAAAGAGATTCATAATTGGAATCATACATGAAAATGATCAAAATTACATTCATATGTAGCTATTCACAATTTGTGCGTGTTCAAATAAAGTGCTTACCTTCAGAATAATTCTTTGAAAAAAGTAACAAAATACAGATACTTCATGTATTGATCATATGGGTAGAAGCAAAATCATGCATTGTAAAAATGCATTATACATGGGTAGAAGGGTTTTCCAGAATTTTGAGGTCAACTTTAGGGGTGCGTATTATACACGGGTGCACATTATACACATGAGAAATTACGGTAATTTGAAAAATATGTAAATTCAGACAAATTATTCTGCAAGTGTATTTCTATAGATTTTACTTATAATTATCATAATTTATTTTGGTTTTCCAAACTGTCAAAATCAAAACAAGAACTAATGACCTTGTTTTGAAACACCAAATTTGGATGAAGAATGTTATTGATAGTTAAGTTCTCCTTTGGTCACTAAACATTTCACAATTTGTTTTGAATTTGGGGGTTTCGATGGGGCTTTCGATTAGGGGATGTCGTCAATCTTTGCCAGCTGTGGGCCTGTGAAGCCCTTTGAGATTATACAAATAAACTTGACTTCGAAGATCAACAAAGACAATCAAGACAAGATTGCCATTGCTTTGTTTCTAAAGCTTGATGTAATGTTTCTGGGCGTTGTGTTTTTCACCACCATTTTGTGGTCATACAGTCACAAAATGTGAGACATGTTTAATGTGTGACATGACAAACAAACAAATTGACCTCGATGTTCTGCCTTCTTTTGTCCACAGTCAAAATCCTTTTGTTCTACGTCATCTTCTACGGCTGCTTGGCGGCCTTCTTCGCCGGGACCATTCAGGTGATGATGCTCACCTTGAGCAACTACAAGCCCACCTACCAGGACCGGGTGGCCCCCCCAGGTATGAACAACTCAAAATGTTTGCGAGGGACTCTCGTGCCTTGACGCAGCGACTCTCCGATCTTAGATAGCTTCAGCCATTTTGTCCTTCGCTCTCGTGGAAACCTGTCGATGCCGGCTCCCCCTCAGGCGACAGGCAGTGCTGCGGCTCACATATACGCACCGGGGGAGGCACGGTGAGGCTTGTTGTTGTTGCACCGCGGCGCGAGGCCTCTCTAAGCTTGTTGATTAGCGGGACAAAATGCTCTCTGTAATGCGTAAGCTTTCATTTAGAAACAGCAGCAGCAGCACATGTTTGGGCGGTATTTTTAGAGGCCATTGTGAAGCTCCTCGCGGTTTTAGTTTCCCGCTCGTCAAGCCTGGCGTGACTCTCGAACTGCCGACTTTACTTTCCAGCAGTGTGACTGTTATAGGAAGCAGAAGGGAGGTTTTTTTCTTTTTTCACGCTGCCGCTAAAAAGTTTCCACTGTGAAGGAAGGCGTCACGGGTGAAAGGGGCGGGCGGGGGTGGGGGGTGGGGGGGGGGGAGTCGGGGACGACGCTAACAAGCCACACAAGTGTGTAAAATCTGCACAGCTCTACTACGCGTGTTTCTGTTTGATAACAACGATGGCAGGAAATGAAAGTACCGGCGGAGAACACGTAAAAGACACATTAGGCTTTTTTTTGGTTTTTTTGGTCACAATTTAAAACAGTTCCCAGGTGTCTCACTAAAATATTTGTGACATGCGTGGCTCAAAATAGCCCAGGATCAAGAATTATGGCACACTTTTCATCTTCTCAAAACAGCCCCCTCTACATCCCAGTATTGAGGGGGGCGAGTCTGTTATGTGGGTGCCGACTTGTCCTTCAGCAAACCCCAAGTGTGGTTCTCAGAAGTTTGGCCATTTAGTATTTTCCCAGCTTTTTTACCGGCTCGGATGCAGGATGGTGCGGTTAAAGTTGACCTGGGAATTTAGCAGTATCGGCGGCAGAACACTGGCGGTTGTGACCACAGTGCGAAGTTTAATACCGAGACTCAGTGTGTTGTTGCGTGTTGCTCTCCAAATGTGTCATTTATGTTAATGGAGCGAACTCGCATCGGCTGGCTAAACATGAAACCCAAGGGTCACTGTTCCCGCCCGCCTAATTGTGCAAATATGTTAATGGTGCAACCCGCATCATCTGTGCGACCGTGACACTTAATTGTGTCGTCATGTAATGACCCTTTTGCCTCCGACGCGCCATTTTACTGGGAATAAAGCTAATCTGTGCATCCAACAAAAGTGCAGCTCTGCTTCGCTTTTGGCTTTGACACAGTAGTCTATCCGTCGCTTGAAAATTGCGGCTCTTGGCCCAATTTAGCTGCCAAGACATGGTCGGAGAAACTCAATGTGGGGTGTGGGATTATGTGAATTGAAAATTAACGCGGTTGTGTAATTTCACACGTTATGGCTCTCCAGAGCACCAGTTATTCGTATACAGCCGATTAAAAATTCAATATTCCGTAATATATCCCCTTTAATGCTCTTTTTTTTCCTTTTGCAGGTCTGTCACATATGCCACGCTCTTTTAAGTCCGAGATATCATTCAACATCAGCAACCCGACGTCGTATGAGTTGTACGTGGCGAGCATTAACAAGTTCCTCATGCTCTACGATGACGACCGCCAAACCGACCTGATAAAATACGAAAACTGCGGAGGCAAGTTTCAAGCAGTCAACTCACACACAAAAAAAGCACAGTATCGATACACCAACATGCGAAATACACTCCTAGTAGTCACAAAACCATCACCACCAATTGTTGTTACGCATTTAATAAACTGTTCTCAATTTTTTTTTGTTAATATAATGTTTTTTTTAATATCATGTAACTGTGGGATCAAGATTTTGTCGTTGGCAAAACATGGGCATAATATCGCAAGAAACTGCAATTCCCGCCCCAAGTTACGACACTGTGAAGAATGGAAGCTGTTTCTCGTTACTTTGTTTTAATTAAGCTTAAGTATTCGCGCGTAGTCGTTCTATCGTGATGTTATTGTTAGCAGAATATCGCAATGAAATTGCATCGCAAGTAACTCCGCGATTCTCAGCACCAGTCACAATGCAGTCAAGAATGGAGCAGATCATTGTAACTTTGTTTTAATCAACCAAAATAGCATCAGAAAATGGGGAGTGATATTGTCATAAGCAAAATGATCACACAATCACGTAGCGAGTTTCTCTGCGATTCCCATACCGAGCCATAATTTATTAGCGATTACGATGATAGAGTAATGATTATGTTGTGCGCTTGAACTCTTGAATTCTGACTGTAGAACCTCGAGCAAAAATATTGTATCACAGTTACAGCTCTAAAATGTACTTCTGTATTTTGACATTTTGGTGTAAATACCTTTTTTTCCATCGCACACAATGTGTTTTACTTTTAAACAACATAGAGAATATTTGTTCCATTAGTAAACAAAAACAAACTAAATGAAATGGAAATGAGCTATAACATTAAAAGTATTTATTTCTCAGAAGATGAGTAGCTAATTTTCTGCTCTAATGCGCTTTGCAAAGTAACGTCAGAGCGGAAACGAGCCGGTGTTAGTTAGTCTCGCTAGTTAGCTAGTTATCTGCCTCGCTAGCAAGTCTATAGTATTTCTTTCACCAATTATAGACATTATAGATATTTTTAAAAAACTGCGGTACACTTTGAAACCGGTTAAGCATCCCTAGTCCCTTGCACACGAATGTATTAAACACAGCGGTTATGTTACGTTACGGAACGAAAGCTTTATTAATGCGTTAGCCTGTCGCCACGCAGATGAACCCGAGCCGTACCGCGAGCGCGGCAGCCTGGAGAGCGACCTGGGCCAGCGCAAGGCCTGCAGCTTCAGAAGGTCCTGGCTGCAAACCTGCTCAGGCAAACTCGACGGCACCTACGGCTTCCGGGACGGAGCCCCGTGCATCATCGTCAAACTCAACAGGATCGTCAACTTCAGGCCCAGGGTGGGTGAGAAAAGAAAAACGCTATTCTTTTCCCCAGGAAAAGGTTGCGCCATTTTTGCACCGACACATATGGAAAGTGGAAACTATTGTATGGAAACTTCTTGCCACTCTTCTTTTTTCTAAAACAGTGGTTCTCAAAACCTTTTACACCAAGTGCCACACAAAAAAACAAAACAAAAAAAACCCACAACTCTTCAATCACCACCAACATGGCCAACATTTAAATGCAGTAGCTTAGTCAAAAACAAGACTTTGAACATTAGTAGCGTAAACTACTGTAACATTATTCCCGTTATGCCGTCAACCATTTTGTTTGTATCAGCGAGTACGGAACACCACCTCGCTGTCTGCCATTTTGTTTTGTACGATTCCAGGCTCCCGCCAGCGATGACGTGTTGCCTGCGGATCTTGTGAGCCGAGTAAAGCCCAACTCCCTGCCCATTTTCTGTAAGAACAAGGTGAGTCGAACGCTTACAGTCCAGCCCGCTTACCGCGCGGGCTCCAGACTCACCCCGTCTAGTGGAAAATCTGCACTACAGATAGACCAAAAAATAAAAAAATAGCGCTTCAAAAAATAATGGGCTATCCAAGTACCATCATATTGGACCAACATTCAAATACAGTAGGCGTTTAATAAAAGTGTTTGATAAAAAGGAGGCGCAGGCTTTATTCCTAAATAGCATAATTTGTATTATTGTGAGTTACTGTAACATTATGAACAGTTTGACGATTGACACTGCGCTTAAATTTGGGGGGGGGGGGGGGGAACATTATATGCAGTTTGAACATTTAATTCAGGGAGTCTTTTGCATACCACTAGAGGGAGCCCGCGTACCACTAGTGGTACTCGTACCACACTTTGAGAATCACTCTTAAATTGTTAAAATAGTTGTACCCCTCCCATGCGCTTTAAACATTTAAACATACTTTGTAAAGTATTCCTTAGCGCCTGTAAGCAGACTATTGTACAACATGACTTTTAGGAAACCAAAACAGTTCTCCAAATTTGTCACTCAAAGTTGAAATTTCCTGTAAAACTGACACAAGACAATTAACTCATGTATATTCCAAAGGAAAATATCAACCAAAATCCTATAATTTAGACTTAATAAAAGCCTGCTAGCTTAATGGTAACATATAATGCAAAACATCATAGATGAGCTAATGAAAATTAGCGTAGCTGTTAAGGTAATTATTAACCTACAAAAAACCGCGACTTGACAAACACACACAGCAGCAACACAAACAAACAGAGCATAAAACAATACCCGTGCATATATTCTTTAATAATTACACGGCATCTGCATCTGGTAGAGCTCAGTGCACTGTAAAAACTCAAAAGTTTATTAAGATAGCAAAATCTTATTCCTCGTCAAAACTATATATTCTGATTTCACTCAAAATAACTCTTCACCTGATTTGTTTTTTGACAAGTTTCTCTTGTTTCAAGCTAATTTTGACTTGAAATAAGTAGACAAATATTCTCGGCAAGATTTTCAGTGTTTCCACCGCGCTGCCTGGCGTGCTGCGGCACAACGCGGACGTAAACCGAAGACGCGCAAGCCGAAATGAGGACTTCCGAATCACCTCCGCTCTCTTGTGTTTGTCAGCGCGACGAGGACGCGGACAAGCTCGGCGAGATCAAGTACTTCGGCTTCGAGGGAAGCTTCCCGCTGCAGTACTACCCGTACTACGGCCGGCTGCTGCACCCCAACTACCTTCAGCCCCTGGTGGCCATCCAGTTCTTCAACGTAACGCTGGGCCAGGAGGTGCGCATCGAGTGCAAGGTTTATGGTGCCAACATCAAGTACAGCGTGAAGGATCGCTATATGGGACGATTTGAGGTCAAGTTCAACATCAACTCGTGACCTCCTCCGTAGGTCGGTCAGTCGGCGCGCAGTCGTCACGCCCCGCCCCCTTTTTGTCTTTTCTTTTGACAAGCAACTCTCCCAAAAACACAGAGCCAATTGAGATGATAAAAGAAAAATAAGGAAAAAAAAAAAAAAAACAACACTATAGTCATTCGTCTTTGAGCATTCGCACAATGCAGTGGTTCTCAACTCTTGCCATCCGAGTCCGGTGTTTCCCAAAACTTTATTGAGCCGAGGCACATATCGTTAGCCTAATAGCATGATTAACCAAGTCATATTTGAAAGTTTTCGGAAGACAAGACTTTGGCATTTATGCTATTAGGCTAACGATATTTTACAAAAAAAAAAAAAAAAAAAAACATCTCTTGGCGCACAACGTAAAAACAATGTCACAAAAAGTTGGAAAAGCATTTTTTTGTTCTGCGTGTCACTATATGTTGCTGGCATAGATAGTTTGACCTGGGATATATGTTAAATAGTAAATTTTTCTGGAAAATATCAGATCGTCATAAGTTTTTCTTCTTGATAGTCATGACTTTATTTCTTCAAATGATTTTATCGTCTACAACCTTTTCTTGAAAATGTATTCTCATAAGATTATGACGGTTTTCTCTATCTGTGGTCTTTTTTCCCCCTTAAAAATAATAGTTTATTCTCATGTTGGTACTTTAGTAAACCCAGGACCCCCTGAATTAAAAAAAGATAATTATCAGAATAAAGTTGTATTTCTTTAAGGGAAAAGGCATAATTGCACGTTGAATTAAAATGAAAATATGACACTATACTGAGGATTACGACTTTTTTTCTGTAAGATATATATATATTTTTTTTTTCTTAAAAAAATTGACTTTTTTGTTAAAATGGGTTTGATTCTCTTTTTTTTCCCCCTTGAAAATATGAGGCTTCCCTTTTTTCCAGAAAATATGATATTCTCTAAATTCTTTTTTCTCAAATCTTGACTTTTCTTAAAAAAAAATACAATTTTTTTTCTCAAAAATCGGCTTTAACATTTTTCACTTTATGACGAGTCTTATTTTTTTTCCCTCAAATCTGGACTTTTTTTTCTTGAAAATATGAGACTTCATTCTCATACTTTAGTTTCCCTCAAAGCCAAACCTTTAAAAAAAATAAATAAATAAATAAATCACTTTTTTTTCTAAAGAAAAATAAATTTTTGTGACTGTTGTCATAGAATAAAATCTTTTTCCCCCCTCAAATCTGGACATATGACTAAAGTAGGAAGAAATATTGACCTTTTTTGCCCCTCGAAAATATGAGACTTGATTCTCATAAGGACTTTCCCGCAGAATTTTGTTTAAAAAAAAAAAAAAAAAAAAGTACATGCATACAAAAATACATCTTTATTCTGGTAAGATTGCTTCTTTTGTCCTCCAGTGCCATATGTCGGTTACCGTCGTAAACTGTCATTTTTACCTTGTGTCCGCTGCCTTCCCCACTTTGAGGTGCTGCCACACCATTTGAGAATCACGACCTTATTCCACTTCCTAAAAATGTGTGCGCTTCATTCCCACTCGGGCTTCTCTTGTGTCTGTCCAGGGTTTTAGGACGTGGCGTAGCAATAGCAAAGCAAATCAAATCATATTTATTCTGCTGTACATGATGACGACGACGATGAATACTAACTCCTCCTGGAGCCATAGAGACGCGTCCATACTATGAAAAAAATGTTTAAAAAAATCGGCAACTCCACTACTATTACTACTACTTACTACTACTGACGTGTTTGTGTCGTAAAATCTCGTCTCGTCCGCTTCTGTGCGCGTGTGCGTTTGTGTGTGTGTGCGTGCGACTAATTGAAATACTAGCGCGGTACTGGACAACATCAAGAAAGGATCCATCATTTGTACGCTTTTCATTCCCCCCTTCTGTCGTTTAGTTTTTTTTTTTTTTTTTTTTTGTTTTAGTTTCTAGCAGAGTTCCTATACTGTTGAATGTTTTAGCCATGTTCATGGTGGAAGAATTTTATATTTATGCAGTTGTACATTTTATTTCTCTCTCTCTGTTTCTCTCAAAAGTGTCATGTTTTGAATCCGATACCAAAGTAGTCGCTGGTTGAAAACATAAAAATAATATAAGTATCAATGCAGTATCCCGTTACATGTTGACAAAAAAAGAATAAAAAATGAAATAAGAAAAATAATCAAAACACTTTGTCAGAAGTCTTCTGGTCACTTTATTTAATCTGGCTGAAACAATAAACAACAAACATCAAAAAGTCATGTGACATTTGTGTGTGTTTATTTTTTGTTTTTTTTTGTCTTCAGCTGTCCAAGATCTGGGAAGTAGTTTGAGGAAGAATCCATTGAGTAGTGATATGTAGCTCAAAACTGCAAAATATTATCTCTGATACCAGATCGTTGTGCGCTAAAATTGAATCACAAATCGATACTTTTAATACTTCAGTCATTTGAGCGGTGAAGTACATCAGCTGGAATTATCGGATCGGAAAGGAATTCTCTCGCGGCTGCTCGACTCCCATGTTCCTCCGCGAAACCGATAGCTTGCGGTTTAAGCCGTGCTTCGTAAGCCATTTTCGGGGGTCCTTAGCCAAATCCGACATTGTTTTGCACAACGCAATGCGGGTCGGCGGGCTGTAGACGTGGGAACTAGGAACCGAAATTAAAAAATGTGAACGATTCCGGGAGAACTGAAATGTTAGTCCCGCTTCCAATCGATTCTCCATGCCCAAACCCCTACTCCCAACTTTTCCAGGAAGGAGCTGTCGCTAGCTCTACATGCACACACATTACATAACTTTACTGCTTTACATTCTTTTATTATATCTGGAGTGGATTAATGGCATTTCAATTCAGGAAAACTGATTTGATAACAACAGAAAGGTAACAATACAGTTTCCCATTACATGTTAACAGAAACTTAATAATCCAAGCGCTTGTCCGTATTAAATCTGGTTCAAACAGGGAGAAAAAAAAACAACAACAAAGTCTCAATGTTTCTTTTGAAAATTTGATTTATTATTATTTATTCGCTCATCCGTCCAAGATCTTGAAGAAGTACTGCACCTGAGGATCACAAAATGTCCGCCCGGTCAGGATCAAGGGCAAATGGTTAACAGGGAGGCATTATGTTACCCCCTTCACCCTCCCCCCCCTCCAATCGTGCCCCTGTCCTCCGCCACTAAACAAAAGCTTTTGTTTCAAATCCCACTGTCGTTTTTTGTTCCCGTCACACTGAGAGAGATCTGAGGCGGGACCGGGGCCCACGCTGCGGTCATGAGACCGAAGGGAGGGGGGCCGAGGGTTTAACATAGCCCCTCACGCTGCCTGTAAAGGCAAACTTTTTCAAGATTGTCATGTATTAATTTAACCAGCAGGAATGGGGGCTGTGAACTTGTAAATCCATTCCAAAGCCAGAGTTTGTTTCATGCTGCCACAACACAGAAGTTCTTTGACTTTTTATCTTGAAGAAAAGAATAATAATCTAATCTGTCCTTTTTTTTTTGGCTCAAAATATTTGACTTGACTTTTTCTCGAAAGAATGAGACAATTCTCATAAAATTCCAACTTGTTTTCCCCTCAAACATTTTATTTTGGGTAAAATATATAACTTTTCCCTAAATATACACATTTCTTTCTCCAATATTTGATGACCTGAAAAATCCTGAAAGTATGACCCTTAATTCTCATGAGATTACAACTTTTTTTCCTCAAATCTTTTACATTTTCCACAAATTTGAAATTTGGTAAAAGTATATCCGTCCATCCATTTTTTTTTTCTGCTGATCTGTAGTTTTCCCCCCCTCATTAAAATTTACCCTTAAAATGTTGACTTTTTACCCCCCCCCCCAAAAATAGACTTTATTGTCATATTTTTCTGGAGAATTATGACTTTTCTCTCAAAAATGTGAGTTTCGGTAATAAATGACATGAATTTTTAACACTAAAAAATATTCTTGACAACATTTGACTGAATTTTTTTGTCTCTCAAAAAAGGAGAATTTTGGTAAAATATGACTGTTTCTCTCCAATATACACATTTTCTTGGAAATATTTGACTTCTTGAAAAATACGAAACTTCTCATAACATCACGACTTTGTCGAAAACCTTTGGGGCGAGCTCCGCTCGTGCCTCGTGTCTCGGTTTTGACGCTTCCGCTCTGCAAAGCTACCCGGCGCGGTAAGTAAACAATCACCTCCAGGATGGCGTCCTCTGCGAGGTCTGTGCAGTGGACGGCGTTCTTGACTTTGTCGCTGCCGTAGATGGCTCGCAGCGTGGACGGACGGAGGTGGCGAGCGATGTCCTGCGAAAGGGGAAAACAAAAAGTTCAGGAAGTAGGACGCCAGCCGCATCCTGAGGGAAGAAACGAGTTTTTATGACACTCGCTGGACACTTGATTGGGGACACCTGGAAAATCAGTTACACAAACACACACACACACAATGGATGGCTCCAAAAGTGAGCACTAGTGTCTTTGTGTTGGACCCAAAATGGCAGCGCAGGCAGCATCCTGAGCGCCAGTGTCTTTCCTTCAAGGTCACCGTAACTCGCCTCCAGGAAATGAAACACACAAAAGACGATTGTTAACTGTATAGGGAGGAAGCTGGCAAAGGGAGTCGGCTGTGCAAATGGCAGGAAGTCGCCACAGGAGTTCAATTCCCAACATCCTTCATTGTCCTTTAAAACAAACCTATGCGCCTTTGATGAGTGTCATTTTCATGGATGAATTATTTCACTCTTACACACTGTCCAGGTCAAATTTGACATTTGATAGCAATACAAATACCCTTAATGTCATTATTTCACTGTGAAATGTAATGACTTTTCCTAAAGTCAACTACAAATAAAGAATGTTTTGTTTGTAGAATGTGCACAAAGAAATCGGATTGCCAGTTGGTTCGGTACCCTAACAGTTAAATGAAAAAAAAAATAAAACAAATTATAATTTGTAACGCTGCAAACATTTCTGGCAATAAACCAAGAATTTTTTTTAATAACAGTTGAAACAGCGATATTTTCGCTTGCGGTTTCAGAATCGGATAATACCGGTCCATGTCTAGTTTCAACCTTATTAACTCTTAAGACCGAATACGCGTGACCGACAACAAGCAAGAGCCGGGACGCTTTCAACAGTTGCAGTAGCGCTGCTGTCAGTGTCATCCGAGGATGCGGTAGAGTGGCACGACGAATTCTGCTTTGCGTAACGAAGGAGTGAGTATTAAAACTGTCCAAATGGTAAAGTGTATTCGTTGCTGATTGATGTTATCAAATTACAGTTAAAAACGTTAAGATGATGTGAGATAATAATCTTTAAAAAGGATTTCAAGATATGAGAATTGGATCAAATTCACATTTTAGTAGATCATCAATATTAGTATGCAAACGCTTTGCAGCGGACGGGTGTGGAGGGCGTGGCCTCACGACTGTGTTTGCCCCCAAATGACCAAATGCATCCCCCCGCCTTTGCTCCAGGACAAAATTCTTTCTCCGATCAAATAAAGAGGACCTCGAAACAGATGTTTGTTTTCGCTATTAATCAAACTTGTGTTACGTGTGCGTGTGTGTGTGTGTAGTTAAGGGGCTGCAGGTGCGTGAGGTGAAAGCTAATGGTTGCAACGTTAGGCGCTGTTGCCATGGCGATGAGAGGCTACAAGCTCGTCAGCAGGAATGTGACTCGGCACCATTTTTTGCTTAAAAAAAAAAAAAAAAAAAAAAGGTTTTTCTTCTTTATCTTAGCATTCGGCTAAGCTTAAATTCAGAAATTATAAATCAAAAGAATTTTTTTTTTTTTAATTTGTGTTTATTTCCCGTTTCTTTACTGCTCGCCTACGCGTTTCTTACCACATGCCACGTTAAGGTCAGTTATTGATGATTAATATAAAAACAAAAAAGAATCCACATTTTTTTAAAAATACAAATGTCATTTTTCAAAGTCAATTATGTCCTAAAAATACCATTCAATATTTCATATTAATTTCCCAATTATAATGATATTACTGATTAATATTCTAATATAAATCATTAAAAATAAATGGAAAATAATTGGTAAATAAATCTAAATCAAACACAAAATAAATCTAATATTCATGACTCATTCTTATTGTTATTTTACATGCTTCTTCCTTCGCTCTTAAAACGCAATGCTGGAAATGGATAAACTATTTCCCTGACTAAGTAGTAAATAATCTTTAATATTACTAACTACAAAAATGGAAAGAAATAAACCGTAGTAGCTTGATACATCAAAATGAAATAAATATAATGAACTAGTGAAAAATAATAAGATAAATGCAATATTTTTTTAGGGATTACATGATTATTATTTTTTTTTTTTTCTTTTTCTTCTTCCCATAGTTAACATGCAGAGCAGAGCGCAGCAAATGGAGGTTAATTGATCGGTTAATGGTTTCCAGGCAGGTCACAGGAGCGCACGGCCTGCTGCTCTCCGCTTGCCAAAATAATCAGGCCGGCTCGATTGCGGGCCGCAACCACGTATTGTCTTTCAAATGAGCTACTGGGGGACGGGTGGGGGGGCGCCGCGCTAACCAATCGGAACGAGCCTCCGACCGCGGTGCGGAGGTCGCGGTGTTGTGGCTCGTGGTCAGAATGGACTATTGACGAATGGATCCGAAACACATGACTGCACAACTGTCAGTGCTCATAATAAAAGACAGCCCTTCAACAATAGCTGTGACAGACACACACACGGACACACACACACACAATTAGATGCGCACAATTAGAATAATGATTAATTCAATAAACAATAATAACGATAGCGTTGGGGTTAACGTAAAATAAAAGTATAAATAAATAAAGAGAAATAAAAGGGGAGTAGCCAAAACTAAAATAAATAAATAAATAAGTGAAATTAAAATAAACGATTGGCAATAAAAGCAACAGGAAAGGAATCAAATTAAAATTTTAAGCACAAAATAAAAACAAAAATAAATGGAATAGGAAATAAATACAAATAGAAATAAATGCTAAATATGTGGTAAAAATCAAAGAACAAATAATTTAATAATAGATGAAAATTAATCATAAAGTAAAAATACACAACAAAAACAAAATAAGAAATCAAAGAAATAATATATGACATGAAAATAAACAAGGGACAAATGAATGAAATAGGACATCAAAATGCAAACATAAAACAAACAATAGATAACTAAATGCAATAGCAAATAAATGAAACAAACAAAAAAATACAACAGCAAAAACATGTAAAAATAAAAACTGGAAAATAAATCACATAAACAGGGACACTGAAACATAAAATGGAAAATAAAACCCGAATCAAAAATAAAATGAACACAGTGCAACAGATTCACAGCCACGTACGCACAAATTCCATTGAAACATCATGTTGGCTTTGTCAGGAGCACAAATATACACCATCCGAATTTCATGATCGCTCGGTCGTGATTACACACTCACTCGGTCACATCATCGTAGGAATGCGTCACCGGCACGCGTTAGGGAGAAGCCGCCGGCAACGCTGCCATTTGGAATCGTGTGCTTCCTCTATTTACTCAACTGCAGATGGTTAAAGCAACAGATGGCACGCCAGAGTTTCTCGGGGGTTTGTGAGAAAATGTCGCGAAACGACCGACTCACCGGATCGGCGGGCCCGCAGAAGTCGCGGAAGGTCTTGGCTACGTCGGCGCCGTGGAGCTCCAGAACCATGCTGGGTCCCAAAGACAGCTCCGTCACCATGTCCTGTGCGGAAGGGGATCAAGGTTGCTAATTGGGTCGCAATACGCGCGCTAATGTCAACATTCGCTCACCGTGTATTCCGTCACGACGCCTTTGTAGACTTCGTAGAACTCCTCGGCGTTGGCTCGGTCCACGTTGAACTGTGGACAAGTAGCAGCAGCAGCGGAAGAAGTAGCGGTGGTAGTAGAAGAAGAAGTCAGAATTCGAGTTATTTTTCTATCAGTAGTTGTTGTGGTAGAAGTCGTAGAAAAATAACAAGTACAAGTAGTAGAGGACGATTATTAGTATTCGTAGTAGAGGAAGAACTTGTCGTGGTAGTAGAAGAATTACTACTACTTGGACAGGTAGTAAGAGTAACAGAAGAACTAGTAGTAATCGTAGTAGTAGAAAAAGAACCAGTAGTAGTCTTAGAAGTCACAGTAGAATAAGAAAAGCTAGTGCAGAGAAGAACTAGTAGTAGATGGAGTAGTAATAGTAGAAGAAGAACTAGTGGTGGTAGAGGTAGTCATAACAGTAGTAGAACTACAACTACTAGTGGTAGTAAAAAAAAAAAAAAAAAAAAGAGCTAGTAGGAGTAGTTGAAGTACTATTAGTTGTAGAAGAACCAGTAGTAGTAGCAACAGTTAAAGAACTAGTAGTAGTAGTAGAAGAAGAACTAGAAGTAGTAGTAGTATAAGTGGTTGAAGAACGTATAGTAGTATTTAGAGAATTACTAGTAGTAGATTAAGTAGAAGAAGAACTAGTGGTAGTAGAAGAACTACTAGTAGCAGTAGTAAAATAACTACTAGTAGTAGTAGTAGTAGTAGTAGTAGAAGAAGAATTCTTAGCAGTCATAGTAGCAGAAAAAGAAGCAGCCATAATGGCGGTAGTAGTAGTCGTCTGGAACTGTGTTGAAATGAAGTTTAGATCCAGATCCAAGTCGGACCTCCGAGGCGTCGACGCTGGTGACGCTTGCGTCCCAATACTTCTGCCACAGTCGGCGCTCGCGTGCGTGTTTACCATTTGCAGCGCCGAGATGTGAAACCCGCCCGCGGCGATGGAGTTGATGATCTTCCCGGCCAGGCCTGCCGACAAATCGACATCTTTTCAGGCCGCGTGACCCTGAACGCACCACCGCGCTTCTTACCGGTTCTCTCGGCTTTTCCGTTTCGACACCGAGATGCTCTCGTGGCAGATTGGAAAACGGGACGTATGACGGGTAAGACGGCGAAGGTCACAAGGGACCGTGATAAGACGTTTGCCATTCGGGCTCAATTTGGCTCGTGTGCCCCTCTCCCTCTAAGGAAAATAAAAATAAATAAAAAAAACAGCTGCTCTTGTTGCTAGGCGACCCGCTACTACTTGTGGGTGCCTGGCAACAGGAGCTTCTTCTATTCCAGTCATGTCTGCACGGGGCGTTTGCGAGCGCGTGACCGCCGTGACGCCGCGGACCCGTCCGGATTGCCGCGGCGTTTCTGACAAGATGGACGCCGGGCTTGTCCGTCACGAACGGCGCCTTTCCGCAACATTCCGCTGTTACTATTACGCTGTGTTCGTCTTGCTCGTAACCACCGGAGATTTCGTCAGGTACACTTGCGCACTCTAATCAGGTACAAGAGCCGCCGATCAAAAATGCGTTCCTCGCGAGTCAGCGAACCGAGACAACAAAATCATCTGACTTTGCCGCGTTTCTAACGCCAGCGCGACCGCGTGGCAACATTTTGCTTTCAAGCCAGATGAACGCAGGCACCCCGCTAACACCAACGAGCTGCGACGTCACATTCGTAGAAAGTCGCAACAAAGACAACACGACCTAAAACCTCAACGTGGCAAAATGCGTTTTAAACACAAACATCCCACTCGATTTCGTCAGACGGGAACAAAAAACACGGCGGGACATCTCCTGTTTCCCGTCAGCTTGCAATTATGGAGTTTAAAACAAAACAACGTTTTCTTAACCAACTGGAAACTTGACTGGCAGTATATCGCCTGTTACGGTATTAACGACTGTTCATACCGCTGTGCCAAATATTTTTAATATTTGCTTCAGTGCAATGTTTTGAACCGAGCCAGAGTCTCCTTTATTTCCATCTTTTCATCTCAAGATATTTAATTTATTCCTCTACATTGTAATATCAACGTTCATTCTCAGTATTTGAATTCAAGTGAATTGTTCTGAAAAAGGGATGCACTTGCATTATCCTCCTCTAATAACATTGCATCAGTGGCAGAAAAGACATCAACGATACTATTGTTTGCCGTGATAGTTTTGGGGAAAATAATATACTGAGAGAGCGCAAGACCAATGGATAACACAAAAATATCGCACAAACAGCGTAAAAAAAAAATAAGAGTGTAATGTAAGTGTAATAAAAATCTACAATATAGCGGGACCGCGAAGCAAGAACCGCGAGGATTACTGTATCTGTATTCCGTTACGATGAGTTGCAGGGACTCATTGTTTCCATGACGTTGCGCAATCGTCTCCGGCAGCCAAACGAACGTGACGGTCCGAGGCTTCGGTTCGTCGAAACCAAACATCTCGACGCGTCCCGACAGGAGACGTAAACTCCTTCGACAACCGTCATCACCCTGGCGTGGCTCCGGGAAGGTGTGGCGGGAGGAACGCGCATGCCGTCGCGATCCCGACGGGTCTTCAAAGGTACACATGTATTTATTAAGAGGGGAGTGAACGCAAGCAGTCATTCATGCTGTCACTTCGGATTGCACGGATTTTCGAATCTCAAATTGAAAAGATTTCATAAGTCACCGATCCCCGCAAAAGGATTTAGAGGAGTGCTCTGCGGGTCACAACAATAAAGCCTAACCGTTTGTACAATGCAATTCCCCGCAAATAAGAGACAGAGCCCTGGCCGAGTAATTGAGGCCCACCAAGATTTTTTTTCGATTTTTTTATTTACAATTCCCTACATCACACGCGTCAAACTCATGGCCCGGGGGCCAGATCTGGCCCGCCACATCCTTTTATCTGGCCCGCGAAAGCAAATGATTCGAACGTCGACTTCATGTTTCTTGCGAAAACATCAAAATTGTAAATCGTAAACACTAAAATATCATTTCAAACTCATCGGAGAACATTACCCTGCAAAATAAATGTCTCGCAGATGATTTGATTTCGACAAGAAAAATCACCGGCGGGGCGCGTGTACATGCGCATGCAGCGATGACGCGACGTAACTTCCTCGAATCGGAGGTAAGGGAGGAAGTCAAATACTGGATGGCTAAGTCACAATAAAGTCTCACGAAGTTCCTGTGGCAAAAATCAAGAAAGTCAAGTCAATTCCTCACTAAATATCAAATCATAAACTACTGCTCAGTCACAACATATGCATGTTGACTATACGCTGTGTTCCTGTGTGACCAGCTATCAGTTAGCTAAACCGCAAGGTTAACGTAGCTAACCAGTCTTTGTAGGTTTTACAGCGACGGATGACATGAGACGGTCGTAGCTATCGTTTCTCTCATCTTTGCGTTGTCTTGCCATTCGACTTTTCAAAAACATGATCCTCAAATGCAAATGTAATCATCAATGTTGTCAAATCGAGTCTTGCTCCTGTCAAGTCACAGAGGCCGAGTCCCCTCACTCAACAACCTAGGCTTAACTTAGCTCCGCCCGACATACAAAGGGTTTCTCCCATACTTCCTTGAAACCCATTCGTGTACTACTTTCCAATTTAGAGAGGTCTGGGGCGGCATTGTAGGGCCTTTCAGAAAGAGCACAAAGCCCGCAAATAACCGGGAATAGTTTCCACAGAAAGGTCCACGCTCGCCATTACCTTGGGAGACAGCGTGAGGTTTGATGATGCAACACGTGCACTGCGAATAGAGGGCCGTGTTGACGGGGCCGTGGCAGATTGTGGTCGGGAAGAAGAACTCCAGCTCCTGTGCCGCGAGAACACAACGCACGTTAGAATACGCTTGCCACCACGCCAACGCTATAGCGAAGGCAGGCGAGACGGGGCGTAAAGACGAGTGGGAACAGAAACATTTATGAGGGATGACAAAGACTTGACAGAATGTGAGGACGACAGAGGGCACTGAGGCTTGTGAGGGCAATAAGACGAAGGATGGACGACGTGGAAACTTGTCAGGACGACATTAAAACTTGAGAAGAAATTCAAGACTTGGATAGAACATTAAAACCATCGAGATGAGGGAGGACATTAACACATTCACCGCCGTTGACGGCTTTAGATGTCAAATATCCATGTTAACTGGGAGGGCTGGCAGTGAATGAGTTAAGACTTGGCAGGCCATGAAGGTGAATGTGCACATTGATACGAGAGGACAATAAGATGAGTGAGGACCTTAAGGCTGGATTTACACTGCATGACACAATTACAATTTTTCGGGCACAATAGTAGTAGTAAAAAAAAAAATAATAATAATAATACTAATAATAAAAAAAAAAAAAAAGGTTGGTTGCACCCAGCACATGACTATGCATGTTTTATGTATGTGTATATATGTATATTATTATTATTCTATATTCTAACATAGTAAGACTGTGTTAAGGAAGCATTCAAACATGCACTCACGAAAGTGGGACCACATGAAATTTTTACTCGCACACACATGCGACCATTTCGATCGCAGTCTCGAGCCCTGGACTACAAGTAGAAGAGGAAGCCCTAGCAGTAGTAGTGGTAGTAAGACTAAACGAATCTGTGGTAGTACTAGCAGCGGAAGTGGTAGGAGTAGTATAAGAAGAAATGGCAGCACTAGTAGTGCTACTAGTAGTTTAACTACTAGTAGTACTATCAGAGGCAGTCTTAACTACTTCCACTATTAGTAGTAGAAGTAACGCTAGTAGTACAAAAAAATAAATACCAGTAGTAGTAGTATAAGGACAAGAAGTAATAGTAGTAGCAGCAGCAGTATCAAAAGGGATAGTAGTAGTAGGAAAATAACTATTAGTAGTAGTACTACTTCTAGCAGTAGTAAAACTGGTAGTAGGAATCGTAGTAGAAGAAGAAGAAATAGCAGTAGTAGTAACTACTACTCGTAGCAGGAGAAGAAGCAGTAGCAGTTATACTAAAAGGAAAGGAACAAAAAAAACAATAGCAGTAATAGCGGTAGTAGAAGTAGTAGTAGTCATTATACTAGTAATAGTTGAAGTAGCAGTAGCAAAGGAAACAGAATACTGGTAGTAGTAGTAAAATAACAACCAGTAGTTGTTCTACCACTAATTCTAGTAGTAGAACAACTGATACCAGCACACTACTACTATCAGTAGTATAACAGACTGCTACTACTTCTTCCACTAGAACTACTAATACTCTCATTAGTTCTACTGCAACTAATATCATGTAGTGCTATTTCTTCTTTTATCTCTGCTGCGACAAAGACTGCTACTGCAAGCGAAGACTGAAGGGATGTAAACAACAGAGACGGAATGAAAAGTACACAAGACATCAAACCTACGAGGACATTCGGACTACGGGAGATATTTGAGATTAGCGATAAGGACAATATAAGGACAGAAAGACGGGGAGGGTCATCGCGAACGTGAACCGGATCACCCTAGCTGCGGCGCTCAGCGAGTCGGAGCCGTGCGCCAGGTCGCTTCCCAGCTGCCCCCCGGCGCTCTGCGGCGCCTCCTTGTGCGCCGCCGCCGCGTCCGAATGCCCCAGGAGGTTCCTCCAGACGGACACGGCCTCGTCGCCCACCAGCTCCAAGGCCACCACGGGACCAGAGCACACCTGCTGCACCAAGGAACTGACAAGAACAGTCAAAAAAAATAATAATTAAATAAATAAATAAATATCTCTGCTGTGTGTAGGTATATCATTCTTTCCAATATCTATTTATATTTAATACAGAGAGCAGTGACTTCAATTGCAGTTCAATGTACATCGTACAACATACACTTTGGAGTAATTTTCTTAGTATGTTTGACTTCCTCTTCCTTTCTGGTCTCTTTTCAACTCTACTCTGCCCAGCAACAACTGCCTGCTTTATAGGCCGACTGGGAAGTTGCGACTCAGTCCTATCTATTCTGCCTAGCAACAACCGTATGATCTGCTTTCATTGACCAATTGTAATTTAGCCTTATATTATCCCACCGAGCAACTGCCTCCCTGCTCTATTTTTATAGGCCGACTGGGAAGTAGTGACTCAGTCCTATCTATTCTGCCTAGCAACAACTGCAGGATCTGCTTTCTTTCATTGACCAATTGTAATTCAGCCTTATATTATTCCGCTGAGCAACTGCATTCTCTCTTTTCACCGGAACTATTAGGCAGTTGTGAATCAGCCTAGCAACCGCTGTCTGCTCTCTTTTCATTGGTCTACTGGGCAGTTGCCCTATTTTAATCTCCCTAACAATAAATGCCCGCTCTCTTCAGTGGCCTATTGCATTGTAGTGATTGATCCCTATCTACTCTACTACCTAACCTGCCCAGCAACAACATTCTGCTTATTTTTATTGGCCCATTAGGAATCTGAGCAATGCGATTGCTCTACGTTGCCGCCTGTGCCGGCAGGTTAAGATTTGACGTCCGTTGTGAGGCGCTATCATGACACGCGTCACCTGCTGTCAACATTTCCACTCACTTGAAGAAGGGCTTCGACTGATGCTCCACATAAAAGTCTGCCGCTTGGCTCCTGTAAACGAAACGCACTGTAATTCTCGTATAAAATGAACAACATGGTGTGTTGCCGCGATTGAACTCTACTCTCGTTTGTTGTTTACGTGGGGAAACCAATGAGAGGAGTTGAGCAACCGAAATGAATAAAACAAACTGAGCCTTTGCGGGGAATGTGAACTACATCGGCAATGGCTACTGAAAAAGTGTGTTCGTGGCTCATTAACTGGTGCTAACTGATTCCTAATCATTCAATATGCTTCTTTTATGTGTGTCGGGGGCAGTCCATATGTGCGTGGAAGATCACTGGCAGCAAACAGGCTCACATATCAGTTTCGAAGCAACCAGACCATGTTCATTATTTGCTATAAAAACATGACATAAACCTAAAGCACAACCGCTCACGCTTTATAGACGCCTGACAAGACACGAAAAGACGAGGGAACACTCCCAGTGAATGCTTCCCGGCTCATTTCCAAGATTGTTAATGACTGTGCTTTTTAGCTACATGGTCGTTAAAAAGAAAAAAAAAAAAACACACGAGTGGTACTCGTCGCACACTTTGAGACTCACTGATTTCAAGAGCGAATTACCATGTCAAGTGCGTCATCTTGGCGTTGGTGACCATCAGGTTGGCCTGGTTGGCCATTTCCAGGACATCGCCGACCTTGTTCACGCCGTCCGGCTTGAGCAGCGCGAGGGTTCTGGATGACATCGCAGCATTTGATTGCATTCGTTATGAGCATCGGGGCTCTCGTGTGACTTCTTAAAAGATTGACAAATGTGCGCTAAACGTGAAACCGGATGAGATTTGCTTCGAAAAATCACTCATGTCATTATTTGACCTCGTCTCGCGTGATTATTCTGATCTGACGCCGCATTCGCATCCGGCCTTCTTCTTAAGAAGCTTCTAAAAATAATCTCCAGGCAGCTTTGGTAGATGAGGTGAGGCCGTTACCGTTCTTTTTTGCTGCCCAGCTTGGCGGCCGTGTATTTGTCGCCGTAGTCAACGATGTTGAGCTGCCGCGAGAAGACGTTGACTCGGCCGCCCACAAACAGATCGCCCGGGCGCAGGTCGCCGTATTTGGTCCGCCGCAGGAAGATGCGCTGGTTCTTTACGTCAAACTGCCACGAAAACGCCAAAAGGTCCATCAACGTGGATTAACGGAGATAATGGGCTTTGTTTTGTTTGTTTTGCTAATGAGGCATCAAAAGCTGTCTTAAAGCAGCACTTCTCATCACGACAACAAAAAAATGATGACAATCAATCGCAGCATATTCTCAAATAGCGGCCCGAGGTGTTTATTTACTTTGAATTTATAATGATGTAATGCTTTGCCGATACGTATGGAGGTTTTTTTCTGTGCCAATTATAACGATATACATAAAGTGAATGAAATGTAAATGATTCAAATGTGAAATCAATTGTTAAATTCAAAGTCCCTATTAATCACAATGTTAAATTCAATGTGAAATAATTGTCTCAAACCTGTGTATTCGTCTTTTCATTTCACAAACAGTTGGTTCATTTCGTGACCGTTTAATAAATTCAAGTATGCATTTATTTCATGACTTCTACTTATTAATGAACTCATAATTAATGCAATGACATATATTTCAGGACCGTTTTTATTATATATTTATTTATTATGCTTTTATTTCCTCTATTTAATGCCCTTCTGTATTTGACCTTTATATTCATTTATGCATTTATTTAATCATGATTTATTTATTTCAAGGCAATTTATTTGTATTTCATGACGTGTTGTTTATTTTGTTATTGAATGTGTTCACTTTTTTACGACTGATTTGTTTTATGACTGATTTATTTATAACTACATTTATATTTTTTATAACCTTTCTTTTCAATTGAGTATTATTTTATTTCACAATTGTTTTATTTTGTATCCAATGTATTTATTTTGTTACGTGGCCTTTTTTCAAAACATTTTTTTCAAATTATTATTTTTTTTTTTACTAATAACACATTTTCTTTATTTAATGACCAACTCATTTATTTCAAGACAAATTTTTTTCATGACCACTTGTTTTTTTAAATGTGTTTATTAATTGATTTTACTCACTGTTATATTGCTTCACGAATAATGTTTAGCTCTAATAACTTTTTAACAACATTTTATACATTAAATAAAGCCTTTACTTAACCATTGATGCATTCATTTACTGTCCAATTTTTTTCCTTATTATTATTTTGTCTAATGCCCTGTTGGTAATCGTTTTTATTTAATAACCAATTAATTGATTCAATTGTACCATCTCCACAGAGCTGTCATGGGGGTAGTAAAAGAGTTGGTAGCGCCGCAGGAGAGCCGCCGTCGGGTCGTACCAATCGGCCAGGAAGGCAAAGCGGTCCTTCTCCTCCTTGAAAACAAAACACATTAATATTAGCTACACCAGCACGGTTTAATTCAGATTCAGAAAACTATTTATAACCATGGGGCAATTAAGGAAGCAGAGAGCGGTACAGTTACTTATTCGAAGTTCACAACATAAGTACGGGAAAAATATACAGGACGTACTGTGATATTGCTTGATTGCTTTTTATTTGGTGCAGTTTAATCGTTCAATAAGCAATAGTTAGATGAAAATCGATTTTGCAATCAACTCCAACGCAAAATCAATATTGATCCGATAGCTGCAGCCCAAGTACTTACAATACACGCTTTGCAACCCTTAAACATACCAGGCACTACTTTCGCTAATTAGCAATTGCATTACGTTTCTTAGGCAGTGATACATAGATACGCTCGATAGAATTGTCTTTAGTGAGACAAAAACAATTTTCCACCCCGCTGGACAGTAATAAAAATAAAATAAATCTATTCTATTCTATTCTGAACTCCTTATCTTTAGTTGGGCACTTACTGTACCACACTGGAAGCCTCTACTGAAATGTTCTGTCATTCGCTGTCAAGCTATTATTATAATGCAGGGCTGAAACGACTAATCAAATAACTTTACAAAAAAATTAATAAAATTAAAAATAAAAATAAAAAAAAAAAGGGTTGACCCAAAAGCTCTGCCTCAAAGCTTCACAGCGCTATTTTTTCCACACTAACTAATGTTACTATGAATGCATCTTTGTTCATCTATCTGTGCCAACGACGTATTGTGACAGGCAGCGCAATTAAATGCTTTTCCACTCGATGGCAGAAGGTGCAAGTACTCTACCTGTCGCCATTCATACGGGAGAAACATTTCACACAGAGCAAAAAACAATTACTAAATAGAGACGAAGTGGTCTTAATTTCAGTATATCTACCTTTTGTGACATTTTTGTTTGTAACCGCTGAGGTTTTTTTTTCTTTTTTGTAAAATGTGCCGAGTCTCAATAAAGGTTGAAAAACGCTTGTTGAAACGTAACACCAAAGCGCAAAGGTAGCGTTATAGCGCTCCCTATTGGCGAAACTGACACGTTACAGATTTATCTACCATCTTTGACACACAAAAAGGTCATGAATTTATGAAATTATTGATATTTTGTACATGTGTAGCTAATGATGCTGCGGTTTTTATTGTAGCAACAATCCCCATAGCAACGGAAAATGAACACAAATGCACACATTAACGACTCAAATGTACTTGCTAATGTGCTAGACCGACATCTAACGAACATTTATAACGACGATTTTTTTATTTACTCGTTACTCATATTACGTGAAAATATACGATTAATCGTTTATTCACTTTATCTGTAGTCCTCACCGCGCTCGTGGATACGAACGCGAAGCACAATTGACGACTTTCGACGACTTCTCTTTTTATTAACCGAAGGCGAATGTAAAGCTAACAGCGTGTCCGCGTTGTCTTTTATATATAAAATAAAAATTGTCCTCAACTTACCATTTTCTACGCGTTAACAGTTACCATTTCCCAAATGCTGAGCTCGGCAAGCATTACCAAGTTAGCCCCGGCTGTGCTCGTGGTGCGTTGACGTTCCAGTTTACAGTCCGAGTTGTCACCAAATTCCTTGATATTTTCAATGCGTGAACTTCACAAAGTTCCTGAATGCATTTTATAATCTTTTTTTAATTGAAACTATATTTTGCATTTTTAAAAACCATGTTATTTTTTGAAACCACTTGACACGTTTATGTCTTTATTACTCGTGGGCTGACACGTAGATGAAAGCTGAAGTTCAAATCAACATGGATTTTTGAATGCGGCATTGGTTCCTATAGTAACTGAACTACAAGTAGAGATGCGTTCAATGAACATATAACTGTGTTTATTCAATATTTAAACAATGAATAGCTCATTTAAGAATTGTAACACAATGGGTTGATAAATAAATTAATTTGAAATAATTAAACATAAAATCTTATAGATAAATCAGTGAATGAGTTTTATTGTCAGGTTTGTAGAGTAGGAACGGTGAGAGGGGTAAGAATAAGAATTACCTTCTTTTTGCAACTCAAAGCAAAACGACTGAACCAGTGTTTAAGCACTCCAGTGTAAATGAATGTCTTAAATGACATTTAACGGAGATATTGTGGTCGTGAGGAAGTCGTAACGATCTTGGTTTTTAAAGATTCGAGTGACTCTAAAGGCAACACTTGAACCTGCTGTCGAACCCGGAAGCACAACATTGACGCAAAGCGGCGTGGTGGTAAATAGTTACGTTTATTGAAAAAAAAGTGGATAAATGCCACTTTATTGACTTTAGTCCACTTTCTTGTTGCTTTATTATGAGTTTACGCGCTCGACTGAGAAATGTCATGGACGATGAGGAAGCTCTGCTCTTGGACGGCGGATTAGCAACCGAATTGGAGGCTCAAGGTGCACATTTACAGGTAAAATAGACCAAAATACTGTAGTAGTAAAATTTCACGTTATTTATGACTGCATTCTACAACTAATCAATAAATATTTGCTAAACAAAACTATTTTCCATGTTTTTAAAAAAATTATATGTATTTTAAAATAACCCCATTTTATATAATTTCCTGATTTAAAAATCTGGATTTTCACATAACAAAATTATAATTATGTTGGTATATTGATTTAGATGACGATTTATAAATAATAATAATAAGAAGAAGAATCACCTTTGTCATGAACATGCATGGATGCACACGAAATTTGTTCTCTGCATTTTAGCCATCACAGTGAACACACACACTTGTTAGTGGAACACGCTGGAGCAGGGGGCAGCTGAAGCAGTTCGGGGTATCAGTGTCTTGCTCAAGGACACCACAGCCGTGAGTCCGAGTTATGTTGGCGGATGGTCCGGTCGGGGTCTTGAACGTAGGTGCCCCACAGTGGTAGGCGATGATCTTAATCGTTGGGCCATGGCTGTATAATATTCTAAGTGCTCATTGTGACAATAAACATTAAAACTGGACTTTTGCCATTATGCCAAATGATAATAATATCAATATTAATATATTAATTCAGTTGATTTTGTTTATTATACCTTACCATCACCATTGACCAGCATGCGAGTTTTTCGAGTTACGAGCAGTCGGTTGGTCGATTATTTTTTTATTTTTTATTTTTGGCTCTGTGTTGTGAGCAAAAATGTGACTTTCAAATGAGCTTCAGCCACTCTGCCACTAGATGGCGGCGGCGAACACCACAGTGATTTGAGTTGTGCAAATTCAACTTGTAAGTCATGGTACCACTTTCTTACTATATATGCGCAGGGAGATCCACTGTGGAGCGCCAGGCTGTTGCACACCAACCCCCAAGCTATCACAGCTGCTCATCAGAGGTACTGTGTGTCCAAGCGCTAAATAAAAACGCGTTACTGTCAGTTTAACTGCTGGTTCTAATTATGTGACACGTCGTCAGCTTCCTTCTGAGTGGTGCTGACGTCATCACCAGCGCCACCTACCAGGCCACCATCCAAGGCTTCATCCAACACTTGGGCGTCGGTTCGGACGCCAGCAGGGAATTGCTGGCGTCCGGGTTTCGTCTGGCCCAAGAATCTGCGACGACGTTTGGTTCTCATCAGCCGGCGGCCCGTCCTGTGGTGGTGGCGGCGTCCGTGGGGCCCTACGGAGCCTTTCTGCATGACGGCTCAGAGTACAGTGGCGGGTATGCTGACAAAATGAACATAGAGGTGAGATGCCAAGCAAAGAAAACCAAAAACAAGCTGCGGTGTCCCTCAAGGCTCCATTGTAGGGCCTATATTATTTTCGGTTTAAAGTCTAATTACACCCATGCGTAAATGGAAAATCACACAGATTTGACTAGTAACAACAAACCCTCTTGATTCATACCTCAAAACAAATGTCTTTATGAGGGGTTTACCAAATAACTAACTTTCTTGTCAATGTGGGTCATAAATCTACAATTACAAAGTACAATTAAATGCTATTGAATAAAAGTACCTTAGTAATTTAGCCAACCTTGGCTTTTAGTTTCACTGGATTTCTGTGTTAGAGGCACAGACAGATCAGTCCTTTAAACCTCAGCTCTACGTTCCAAGGAGTTGAAAGCTTGGCATCGGCCTCAGCTGGAGTGTTTGGCAGCGTCAGGAGCGGACGTCTTCGCCTTGGAGACCATCCCGAGCGTCAAGGAGGCAGAAGCATTGGCAGAGCTGCTCCGGGAATTCCCAAACTGCGACGCCTGGATCTCCTTCTCTTGTAAGGTAACGCCAGATCAATCATCATGACACGTCCAAGTGAATTAACCTACTTTCCTGCCACCGTGTCAGGACGGGATGCGTTTGTCGGACGGCACGCCGTTCCAAGACGCCGTCCGTGCGGCGGGCAGGTCCTCGCAGGTCCTGGCAGTGGGCATCAACTGTTGTCCTCCAGAGCGGGTGGAGCCTCTGCTGAAGTCGGTCGTGGCCCTGAGGAGCCCTGATAGGAGATGGGTGGTGTACCCCAACAGCGGAGAGGAGTGGGACACCCGACGGGGGTGAGTCAAGAGACCTTTTCTTCAATCCAGCGTCATTTGTACAGGAGTCACTTTTAATTATTAATAGTTATAAAGTTTACTTATTTTGCAATAACCCCAAAACATCATATCTAAAAATCTAACCGCAAATATTGTCGAAATGTACATCTTTTTTTTTCCAAGCTTGCTTCATAGTTTCAGGTAGCTTTGTTTTATTTTTATGTTTTAGAATTTGAATCAAGTCTTTCGGTTTGTACATTTTGTTTAAGATGGCAAACATCAGGGAAAACGTCAGCGACGATACCAGCTCTAAGTGACACGTGGATCAAGCAAGGGGCGGCTTTAATCGGTAAGATTACACATTTCTGAATTTGATCGTAAATCTTTACATCGGAACAAATTACATGAGGTCGTACCGTAGATTGATTTATTTCATCAATATGCCCTCATATGAATATGTAATAACAACAAACTCCAGCCTCCGGCCAATTTGACTTGTAGCAGGGCCCGTGAATCAATTTGCGACAAACCAAACCGAGTCATATCTGAAATTACATTTTTGACAAGGGACAGGGTTATTAAGATCCAGTTTGACTGGTAGAAGGGTCATAAATCGTTTGGCAACAATGTAGTAACTAAGAGACCTCAAATTAAAGGTCTTTATGAGGGTTTTTGAAATATGCGAGGACCAATTCATTTCTCATAGGAAGTCAGACACTGGATAACGAGAACATTGTACAAGGATTTCAGTTTATTTAAACGCTAAATGCACCATCAAATCACTACGTAAGAAAACTGTTTTTTTTTTAAATTTGCACCACAGCACCATCTGCTGGTTGAGAATTGACAATGCAAGACTTTGAAACACT